>NC_083324.2:56878498-57201633 GCF_963455315.2 Globicephala melas
GGCCTCTAGCCTCAAGCTAACGTCCAGGTGTTCTCATGACAGACTTAGGGAAGCAACAGATTGCATAGAGCCTTAGTCCCTGTGGTTCGTGAACTCTAGGAAGCATATCAGCTCTCTTTGGGACTCACTTGTCAGCGTTAGGTTCCAAAACGTACTGAGAAAGGACTGCCTGTGTCTTCGTGGAGCCTTGAGCCATCTACCGTCGGGAACAGCTAGATGCGGACTGACGGGCAGTGAAGGGCTTCGTTGGTTAGACACCTGGATTGCGATAGCTTGAAAGCAACCCAGTTATCAACGTTCCATGCCTTCCTTCATGCAAAGGGTGTCTGCCCTCTGGAGGAACCGTGAGCTGCAGGAGAAAATACAATTAGCCTACCACTGCTCCTGGGAGCTGCTCCACGACGTCTGTCTACCTCAAGCGGCAACTACACTTTAAGTCCGGCTTCAAAACCTACAGGGTTTTCCCGAACTGGTAGATAGTCTAGAGAAGTACTGTCACCTAGGCCTAACTAAGCCCTCACCTTGATATCCTTACACCACAGTCAGGACTCCCAGCATGGCAATGGTTTCTAGTGTCACGAGCCACTGTGTCCACGGGATGTACAAGAGAGAGTGCGATGCGACTTGTTAATACGCTGCTTTGTCCTGCTGGAAATTGAGGCTTCCTGGGAAAGTTGATTTTCCTCACTGCAAAGTAGAGAGTTTGCGGCCCCAGGATTACCTGGTAAACACTGTTGTTGCCCATCTTCTCTTTGCTGCACAGTCGTCTTTGGGAGGACTAGTTATCCTCCACGAAAGAACACTTGGCTTTCAATTCCTGCCACGTCCTCATCCCTCCAAAATTGTTCGTGAGTACGCCCACAACCCTGGGCGACTCGCCTCAGGCCAACGTTCTACTTCTCTCCTCACAGACATAGGCGGGCCGCAGGCTCACGGCACCGTTTGTCAGAGCGGTGCTTTAAATCTAGGAAGCGTTTCTGGCGTCTTAGGACACGGGGGTCTGCACTAGGATCCAAGATGTAAACGATGGACTGCCCGTCCTTTCTGGGCCTTGTGAGCGAAGCTCAGTTGAGGGCAACTATAGGCCGAAAGAAGGGCTGTGAAGGGCGTCTTTGGTTCAAATGCTAGGATGCGGCAAGTTGAAACGACTGTAGTATCTCCGTGCTATGCGCACCTTGGACGTGCCATGGAGAGACGGAAACAACAGGGTGAATGCTCTGCGGTCCATTTTGAAACTAAGGCTTGAAGGGAAACTTTATTTTCCTCATTGGGATTTAGAGAGCTGCGGGCTCAGTTCTCCCTGGGAAACAGTGTTGTTGCACAGTTGCCTTTGTGATGACAAGTGAATTTCCTGGAAGGAAATTGGATGTTGCCGTTCCTCGGTAAGTGCTCCTACTTCGGTTGTCCTCAGGGAAGGGGAGAACCACACGGGGCCTCTGGCCTTAAGCTACTGTTCAGGTTTTCTCATGAACGAGGTAGGCATGCAACAGACCCCATGCAGCCTAAGTCCCTGGGTTTCTTGAACCCTAGGAAGCATATCAGGTCTCTCTTGAGTCGCCGGTCTGCAATAGGATCCGAAACGGATAAAAGGGCCTCCTGTGTCTCCAGGGAGTTGTGAGCAATGCACCGCTGGCAGCAGCTAGATGCCGAGTCATGGGCAGTGAAGGGCTGCGTCAGAGAAACACCTAGGTTGGGATAGCTTAGAAAGAGCCAGCTATCCGCGTTCTGTTCATTCCTTCATGCAAAACGTGTCTGCATTTCCGCCGAACCCAGAGCACACAAAACGTACAGTGATTCGACCCCGCCTTCAGGGAACTCGCACGTGATGCAATTTACCCCAGGCGGCCACTGGACTTTCAGTGTAGCCTGAAAAATTTCAGGCTCTCCCTTGAAAGCCAGGTATTCTGGAGATCCATTGTACAAACCGGCCTCACTAACCCATGACTTGCTCATCCTTTCACCACAATCACGACCCCATATCACAAAGTGTATCACAAAGTTTACTCACTAAAGGGTGTAGTTGGTCAGCTGAACGTCCAGTAGGGAGTCAGACACTGCAGCATAAGACGCTGTGCCCTCGCCTTGGAAACTGAAGCGTGATGGGAAGTTTATTTGCCACACTGGAATGACGACACGCGGCCTCAAGGTTACCTGATGAACAGTGTAGTGGCCTATCTTTTCTTCATTGCAGAAGTGCCTCTGTGAGGACAAGTGATTCCCCCCCCCAAACCCCGTGAGGCATACGTGGCCTTGCACTCCCTGCTAGGTGCTCATCCCTCAGCAATCGTCGGTGAGTAAGCCAAACATATAGGAGGACTGGCCCCAAGCTAAGGTACTGTTTTGTTCGTCACACAGATAGGCAGGCAACAGGTTCCAGGCAGCATTTGTCAAAGCGGTGCTTTAAGTGTAGGAAGCATTTCTGGTGTCTTAGGACAAACAGGTCTGCACTGGGATCCAAGATGTACACGATGGACCGCCCGTCGCTTCTAGGAGCTGAGGGAAGTGTTCGGCTGAGGACAACCATATGCCGAAACAAGGGCAGTAAAGATCTTCTTTTGCTAAACATCTAGCATGTGGTAAGTGAAACAACTCAAGTATCTCCCTTCTAACGCACCTTGGGAGTACAAACTAGAGAAAGACACAGCAGGGTGAATGCTCTGTGTGGTCCCTTTTGAAAGTAAGGCTGCGAGTGAAACTTTGTTTTCCTCACCGGCATTTACAGAGCCGCAGGCTCAATTCTCCCCAAGAAACACTGTTGCTGCACAGCTTCTCTTCGTAACACAATTGCCATCGTGATGATGTGAGTTTCTAGGCAAGAAACTTGGAGGTTGCCATCCCTTGGTAGGTGGTCATCCTTCAGTAGTCTTCAGGGAATGGGCCCACCACATGGGGCCTCTAGCCTCAAGCTAACGTCCAGGTGTTCTCATGACAGACTTAGGGAAGCAACAGATTGCATAGAGCCTTAGTCCCTGTGGTTCGTGAACTCTAGGAAGCATATCAGCTCTCTTTGGGACTCACTTGTCAGCGTTAGGTTCCAAAACGTACTGAGAAAGGACTGCCTGTGTCTTCGTGGAGCCTTGAGCCATCTACCGTCGGGAACAGCTAGATGCGGACTGACGGGCAGTGAAGGGCTTCGTTGGTTAGACACCTGGATTGCGATAGCTTGAAAGCAACCCAGTTATCAACGTTCCATGCCTTCCTTCATGCAAAGGGTGTCTGCCCTCTGGAGGAACCGTGAGCTGCAGGAGAAAATACAATTAGCCTACCACTGCTCCTGGGAGCTGCTCCACGACGTCTGTCTACCTCAAGCGGCAACTACACTTTAAGTCCGGCTTCAAAACCTACAGGGTTTTCCCGAACTGGTAGATAGTCTAGAGAAGTACTGTCACCTAGGCCTAACTAAGCCCTCACCTTGATATCCTTACACCACAGTCAGGACTCCCAGCATGGCAATGGTTTCTAGTGTCACGAGCCACTGTGTCCACGGGATGTACAAGAGAGAGTGCGATGCGACTTGTTAATACGCTGCTTTGTCCTGCTGGAAATTGAGGCTTCCTGGGAAAGTTGATTTTCCTCACTGCAAAGTAGAGAGTTTGCGGCCCCAGGATTACCTGGTAAACACTGTTGTTGCCCATCTTCTCTTTGCTGCACAGTCGTCTTTGGGAGGACTAGTTATCCTCCACGAAAGAACACTTGGCTTTCAATTCCTGCCACGTCCTCATCCCTCCAAAATTGTTCGTGAGTACGCCCACAACCCTGGGCGACTCGCCTCAGGCCAACGTTCTACTTCTCTCCTCACAGACATGGGCGGGCCGCAGGCTCACGGCACCGTTTGTCAGAGCGGTGCTTTAAATCTAGGAAGCGTTTCTGGCGTCTTAGGACACGGGGGTCTGCACTAGGATCCAAGATGTAAACGATGGACTGCCCGTCCTTTGTGGGCCTTGTGAGCGAAGCTCAGTTGAGGGCAACTATAGGCCGAAAGAAGGGCTGTGAAGGGCGTCTTTGGTTCAAATGCTAGGATGCGGCAAGTTGAAACGACTGTAGTATCTCCGTGCTATGCGCACCTTGGACGTGCCATGGAGAGACGGAAACAACAGGGTGAATGCTCTGCGGTCCATTTTGAAACTAAGGCTTGAAGGGAAACTTTATTTTCCTCATTGGGATTTAGAGAGCTGCGGGCTCAGTTCTCCCTGGGAAACAGTGTTGTTGCACAGTTGCCTTTGTGATGACAAGTGAATTTCCTGGAAGGAAATTGGATGTTGCCGTTCCTCGGTAAGTGCTCCTACTTCGGTTGTCCTCAGGGAAGGGGAGAACCACACGGGGCCTCTGGCCTTAAGCTACTGTTCAGGTTTTCTCATGAACGAGGTAGGCATGCAACAGACCCCATGCAGCCTAAGTCCCTGGGTTTCTTGAACCCTAGGAAGCATATCAGGTCTCTCTTGAGTCGCCGGTCTGCAATAGGATCCGAAACGGATAAAAGGGCCTCCTGTGTCTCCAGGGAGTTGTGAGCAATGCACCGCTGGCAGCAGCTAGATGCCGAGTCATGGGCAGTGAAGGGCTGCGTCAGAGAAACACCTAGGTTGGGATAGCTTAGAAAGAGCCAGCTATCCGCGTTCTGTTCATTCCTTCATGCAAAACGTGTCTGCATTTCCGCCGAACCCAGAGCACACAAAACGTACAGTGATTCGACCCCGCCTTCAGGGAACTCGCACGTGATGCAATTTACCCCAGGCGGCCACTGGACTTTCAGTGTAGCCTGAAAAATTTCAGGCTCTCCCTTGAAAGCCAGGTATTCTGGAGATACATTGTACAAACCGGCCTCACTAACCCATGACTTGCTCATCCTTTCACCACAATCACGACCCCATATCACAAAGTGTATCACAAAGTTTACTCACTAAAGGGTGTAGTTGGTCAGCTGAACGTCCAGTAGGGAGTCAGACACTGCAGCATAAGACGCTGTGCCCTCGCCTTGGAAACTGAAGCGTGATGGGAAGTTTATTTGCCACACTGGAATGACGACACGCGGCCTCAAGGTTACCTGATGAACAGTGTAGTGGCCTATCTTTTCTTCATTGCAGAAGTGCCTCTGTGAGGACAAGTGATTCCCCCCCCCCAAACCCCGTGAGGCATACGTGGCCTTGCACTCCCTGCTAGGTGCTCATCCCTCAGCAATCGTCGGTGAGTAAGCCAAACATATAGGAGGACTGGCCCCAAGCTAAGGTACTGTTTTGTTCGTCACACAGATAGGCAGGCAACAGGTTCCAGGCAGCATTTGTCAAAGCGGTGCTTTAAGTGTAGGAAGCATTTCTGGTGTCTTAGGACAAACAGGTCTGCACTGGGATCCAAGATGTACACGATGGACCGCCCGTCGCTTCTAGGAGCTGAGGGAAGTGTTCGGCTGAGGACAACCATATGCCGAAACAAGGGCAGTAAAGATCTTCTTTTGCTAAACATCTAGCATGTGGTAAGTGAAACAACTCAAGTATCTCCCTTCTAACGCACCTTGGGAGTACAAACTAGAGAAAGACACAGCAGGGTGAATGCTCTGTGTGGTCCCTTTTGAAAGTAAGGCTGCGAGTGAAACTTTGTTTTCCTCACCGGCATTTACAGAGCCGCAGGCTCAATTCTCCCCAAGAAACACTGTTGCTGCACAGCTTCTCTTCGTAACACAATTGCCATCGTGATGATGTGAGTTTCTAGGCAAGAAACTTGGAGGTTGCCATCCCTTGGTAGGTGGTCATCCTTCAGTAGTCTTCAGGGAATGGGCCCACCACATGGGGCCTCTAGCCTCAAGCTAACGTCCAGGTGTTCTCATGACAGACTTAGGGAAGCAACAGATTGCATAGAGCCTTAGTCCCTGTGGTTCGTGAACTCTAGGAAGCATATCAGCTCTCTTTGGGACTCACTTGTCAGCGTTAGGTTCCAAAACGTACTGAGAAAGGACTGCCTGTGTCTTCGTGGAGCCTTGAGCCATCTACCGTCGGGAACAGCTAGATGCGGACTGACGGGCAGTGAAGGGCTTCGTTGGTTAGACACCTGGATTGCGATAGCTTGAAAGCAACCCAGTTATCAACGTTCCATGCCTTCCTTCATGCAAAGGGTGTCTGCCCTCTGGAGGAACCGTGAGCTGCAGGAGAAAATACAATTAGCCTACCACTGCTCCTGGGAGCTGCTCCACGACGTCTGTCTACCTCAAGCGGCAACTACACTTTAAGTCCGGCTTCAAAACCTACAGGGTTTTCCCGAACTGGTAGATAGTCTAGAGAAGTACTGTCACCTAGGCCTAACTAAGCCCTCACCTTGATATCCTTACACCACAGTCAGGACTCCCAGCATGGCAATGGTTTCTAGTGTCACGAGCCACTGTGTCCACGGGATGTACAAGAGAGAGTGCGATGCGACTTGTTAATACGCTGCTTTGTCCTGCTGGAAATTGAGGCTTCCTGGGAAAGTTGATTTTCCTCACTGCAAAGTAGAGAGTTTGCGGCCCCAGGATTACCTGGTAAACACTGTTGTTGCCCATCTTCTCTTTGCTGCACAGTCGTCTTTGGGAGGACTAGTTATCCTCCACGAAAGAACACTTGGCTTTCAATTCCTGCCACGTCCTCATCCCTCCAAAATTGTTCGTGAGTACGCCCACAACCCTGGGCGACTCGCCTCAGGCCAACGTTCTACTTCTCTCCTCACAGACATGGGCGGGCCGCAGGCTCACGGCACCGTTTGTCAGAGCGGTGCTTTAAATCTAGGAAGCGTTTCTGGCGTCTTAGGACACGGGGGTCTGCACTAGGATCCAAGATGTAAACGATGGACTGCCCGTCCTTTCTGGGCCTTGTGAGCGAAGCTCAGTTGAGGGCAACTATAGGCCGAAAGAAGGGCTGTGAAGGGCGTCTTTGGTTCAAATGCTAGGATGCGGCAAGTTGAAACGACTGTAGTATCTCCGTGCTATGCGCACCTTGGACGTGCCATGGAGAGACGGAAACAACAGGGTGAATGCTCTGCGGTCCATTTTGAAACTAAGGCTTGAAGGGAAACTTTATTTTCCTCATTGGGATTTAGAGAGCTGCGGGCTCAGTTCTCCCTGGGAAACAGTGTTGTTGCACAGTTGCCTTTGTGATGACAAGTGAATTTCCTGGAAGGAAATTGGATGTTGCCGTTCCTCGGTAAGTGCTCCTACTTCGGTTGTCCTCAGGGAAGGGGAGAACCACACGGGGCCTCTGGCCTTAAGCTACTGTTCAGGTTTTCTCATGAACGAGGTAGGCATGCAACAGACCCCATGCAGCCTAAGTCCCTGGGTTTCTTGAACCCTAGGAAGCATATCAGGTCTCTCTTGAGTCGCCGGTCTGCAATAGGATCCGAAACGGATAAAAGGGCCTCCTGTGTCTCCAGGGAGTTGTGAGCAATGCACCGCTGGCAGCAGCTAGATGCCGAGTCATGGGCAGTGAAGGGCTGCGTCAGAGAAACACCTAGGTTGGGATAGCTTAGAAAGAGCCAGCTATCCGCGTTCTGTTCATTCCTTCATGCAAAACGTGTCTGCATTTCCGCCGAACCCAGAGCACACAAAACGTACAGTGATTCGACCCCGCCTTCAGGGAACTCGCACGTGATGCAATTTACCCCAGGCGGCCACTGGACTTTCAGTGTAGCCTGAAAAATTTCAGGCTCTCCCTTGAAAGCCAGGTATTCTGGAGATACATTGTACAAACCGGCCTCACTAACCCATGACTTGCTCATCCTTTCACCACAATCACGACCCCATATCACAAAGTGTATCACAAAGTTTACTCACTAAAGGGTGTAGTTGGTCAGCTGAACGTCCAGTAGGGAGTCAGACACTGCAGCATAAGACGCTGTGCCCTCGCCTTGGAAACTGAAGCGTGATGGGAAGTTTATTTGCCACACTGGAATGACGACACGCGGCCTCAAGGTTACCTGATGAACAGTGTAGTGGCCTATCTTTTCTTCATTGCAGAAGTGCCTCTGTGAGGACAAGTGATTCCCCCCCCCCAAACCCCGTGAGGCATACGTGGCCTTGCACTCCCTGCTAGGTGCTCATCCCTCAGCAATCGTCGGTGAGTAAGCCAAACATATAGGAGGACTGGCCCCAAGCTAAGGTACTGTTTTGTTCGTCACACAGATAGGCAGGCAACAGGTTCCAGGCAGCATTTGTCAAAGCGGTGCTTTAAGTGTAGGAAGCATTTCTGGTGTCTTAGGACAAACAGGTCTGCACTGGGATCCAAGATGTACACGATGGACCGCCCGTCGCTTCTAGGAGCTGAGGGAAGTGTTCGGCTGAGGACAACCATATGCCGAAACAAGGGCAGTAAAGATCTTCTTTTGCTAAACATCTAGCATGTGGTAAGTGAAACAACTCAAGTATCTCCCTTCTAACGCACCTTGGGAGTACAAACTAGAGAAAGACACAGCAGGGTGAATGCTCTGTGTGGTCCCTTTTGAAAGTAAGGCTGCGAGTGAAACTTTGTTTTCCTCACCGGCATTTACAGAGCCGCAGGCTCAATTCTCCCCAAGAAACACTGTTGCTGCACAGCTTCTCTTCGTAACACAATTGCCATCGTGATGATGTGAGTTTCTAGGCAAGAAACTTGGAGGTTGCCATCCCTTGGTAGGTGGTCATCCTTCAGTAGTCTTCAGGGAATGGGCCCACCACATGGGGCCTCTAGCCTCAAGCTAACGTCCAGGTGTTCTCATGACAGACTTAGGGAAGCAACAGATTGCATAGAGCCTTAGTCCCTGTGGTTCGTGAACTCTAGGAAGCATATCAGCTCTCTTTGGGACTCACTTGTCAGCGTTAGGTTCCAAAACGTACTGAGAAAGGACTGCCTGTGTCTTCGTGGAGCCTTGAGCCATCTACCGTCGGGAACAGCTAGATGCGGACTGACGGGCAGTGAAGGGCTTCGTTGGTTAGACACCTGGATTGCGATAGCTTGAAAGCAACCCAGTTATCAACGTTCCATGCCTTCCTTCATGCAAAGGGTGTCTGCCCTCTGGAGGAACCGTGAGCTGCAGGAGAAAATACAATTAGCCTACCACTGCTCCTGGGAGCTGCTCCACGACGTCTGTCTACCTCAAGCGGCAACTACACTTTAAGTCCGGCTTCAAAACCTACAGGGTTTTCCCGAACTGGTAGATAGTCTAGAGAAGTACTGTCACCTAGGCCTAACTAAGCCCTCACCTTGATATCCTTACACCACAGTCAGGACTCCCAGCATGGCAATGGTTTCTAGTGTCACGAGCCACTGTGTCCACGGGATGTACAAGAGAGAGTGCGATGCGACTTGTTAATACGCTGCTTTGTCCTGCTGGAAATTGAGGCTTCCTGGGAAAGTTGATTTTCCTCACTGCAAAGTAGAGAGTTTGCGGCCCCAGGATTACCTGGTAAACACTGTTGTTGCCCATCTTCTCTTTGCTGCACAGTCGTCTTTGGGAGGACTAGTTATCCTCCACGAAAGAACACTTGGCTTTCAATTCCTGCCACGTCCTCATCCCTCCAAAATTGTTCGTGAGTACGCCCACAACCCTGGGCGACTCGCCTCAGGCCAACGTTCTACTTCTCTCCTCACAGACATGGGCGGGCCGCAGGCTCACGGCACCGTTTGTCAGAGCGGTGCTTTAAATCTAGGAAGCGTTTCTGGCGTCTTAGGACACGGGGGTCTGCACTAGGATCCAAGATGTAAACGATGGACTGCCCGTCCTTTCTGGGCCTTGTGAGCGAAGCTCAGTTGAGGGCAACTATAGGCCGAAAGAAGGGCTGTGAAGGGCGTCTTTGGTTCAAATGCTAGGATGCGGCAAGTTGAAACGACTGTAGTATCTCCGTGCTATGCGCACCTTGGACGTGCCATGGAGAGACGGAAACAACAGGGTGAATGCTCTGCGGTCCATTTTGAAACTAAGGCTTGAAGGGAAACTTTATTTTCCTCATTGGGATTTAGAGAGCTGCGGGCTCAGTTCTCCCTGGGAAACAGTGTTGTTGCACAGTTGCCTTTGTGATGACAAGTGAATTTCCTGGAAGGAAATTGGATGTTGCCGTTCCTCGGTAAGTGCTCCTACTTCGGTTGTCCTCAGGGAAGGGGAGAACCACACGGGGCCTCTGGCCTTAAGCTACTGTTCAGGTTTTCTCATGAACGAGGTAGGCATGCAACAGACCCCATGCAGCCTAAGTCCCTGGGTTTCTTGAACCCTAGGAAGCATATCAGGTCTCTCTTGAGTCGCCGGTCTGCAATAGGATCCGAAACGGATAAAAGGGCCTCCTGTGTCTCCAGGGAGTTGTGAGCAATGCACCGCTGGCAGCAGCTAGATGCCGAGTCATGGGCAGTGAAGGGCTGCGTCAGAGAAACACCTAGGTTGGGATAGCTTAGAAAGAGCCAGCTATCCGCGTTCTGTTCATTCCTTCATGCAAAACGTGTCTGCATTTCCGCCGAACCCAGAGCACACAAAACGTACAGTGATTCGACCCCGCCTTCAGGGAACTCGCACGTGATGCAATTTACCCCAGGCGGCCACTGGACTTTCAGTGTAGCCTGAAAAATTTCAGGCTCTCCCTTGAAAGCCAGGTATTCTGGAGATCCATTGTACAAACCGGCCTCACTAACCCATGACTTGCTCATCCTTTCACCACAATCACGACCCCATATCACAAAGTGTATCACAAAGTTTACTCACTAAAGGGTGTAGTTGGTCAGCTGAACGTCCAGTAGGGAGTCAGACACTGCAGCATAAGACGCTGTGCCCTCGCCTTGGAAACTGAAGCGTGATGGGAAGTTTATTTGCCACACTGGAATGACGACACGCGGCCTCAAGGTTACCTGATGAACAGTGTAGTGGCCTATCTTTTCTTCATTGCAGAAGTGCCTCTGTGAGGACAAGTGATTCCCCCCCCCAAACCCCGTGAGGCATACGTGGCCTTGCACTCCCTGCTAGGTGCTCATCCCTCAGCAATCGTCGGTGAGTAAGCCAAACATATAGGAGGACTGGCCCCAAGCTAAGGTACTGTTTTGTTCGTCACACAGATAGGCAGGCAACAGGTTCCAGGCAGCATTTGTCAAAGCGGTGCTTTAAGTGTAGGAAGCATTTCTGGTGTCTTAGGACAAACAGGTCTGCACTGGGATCCAAGATGTACACGATGGACCGCCCGTCGCTTCTAGGAGCTGAGGGAAGTGTTCGGCTGAGGACAACCATATGCCGAAACAAGGGCAGTAAAGATCTTCTTTTGCTAAACATCTAGCATGTGGTAAGTGAAACAACTCAAGTATCTCCCTTCTAACGCACCTTGGGAGTACAAACTAGAGAAAGACACAGCAGGGTGAATGCTCTGTGTGGTCCCTTTTGAAAGTAAGGCTGCGAGTGAAACTTTGTTTTCCTCACCGGCATTTACAGAGCCGCAGGCTCAATTCTCCCCAAGAAACACTGTTGCTGCACAGCTTCTCTTCGTAACACAATTGCCATCGTGATGATGTGAGTTTCTAGGCAAGAAACTTGGAGGTTGCCATCCCTTGGTAGGTGGTCATCCTTCAGTAGTCTTCAGGGAATGGGCCCACCACATGGGGCCTCTAGCCTCAAGCTAACGTCCAGGTGTTCTCATGACAGACTTAGGGAAGCAACAGATTGCATAGAGCCTTAGTCCCTGTGGTTCGTGAACTCTAGGAAGCATATCAGCTCTCTTTGGGACTCACTTGTCAGCGTTAGGTTCCAAAACGTACTGAGAAAGGACTGCCTGTGTCTTCGTGGAGCCTTGAGCCATCTACCGTCGGGAACAGCTAGATGCGGACTGACGGGCAGTGAAGGGCTTCGTTGGTTAGACACCTGGATTGCGATAGCTTGAAAGCAACCCAGTTATCAACGTTCCATGCCTTCCTTCATGCAAAGGGTGTCTGCCCTCTGGAGGAACCGTGAGCTGCAGGAGAAAATACAATTAGCCTACCACTGCTCCTGGGAGCTGCTCCACGACGTCTGTCTACCTCAAGCGGCAACTACACTTTAAGTCCGGCTTCAAAACCTACAGGGTTTTCCCGAACTGGTAGATAGTCTAGAGAAGTACTGTCACCTAGGCCTAACTAAGCCCTCACCTTGATATCCTTACACCACAGTCAGGACTCCCAGCATGGCAATGGTTTCTAGTGTCACGAGCCACTGTGTCCACGGGATGTACAAGAGAGAGTGCGATGCGACTTGTTAATACGCTGCTTTGTCCTGCTGGAAATTGAGGCTTCCTGGGAAAGTTGATTTTCCTCACTGCAAAGTAGAGAGTTTGCGGCCCCAGGATTACCTGGTAAACACTGTTGTTGCCCATCTTCTCTTTGCTGCACAGTCGTCTTTGGGAGGACTAGTTATCCTCCACGAAAGAACACTTGGCTTTCAATTCCTGCCACGTCCTCATCCCTCCAAAATTGTTCGTGAGTACGCCCACAACCCTGGGCGACTCGCCTCAGGCCAACGTTCTACTTCTCTCCTCACAGACATGGGCGGGCCGCAGGCTCACGGCACCGTTTGTCAGAGCGGTGCTTTAAATCTAGGAAGCGTTTCTGGCGTCTTAGGACACGGGGGTCTGCACTAGGATCCAAGATGTAAACGATGGACTGCCCGTCCTTTCTGGGCCTTGTGAGCGAAGCTCAGTTGAGGGCAACTATAGGCCGAAAGAAGGGCTGTGAAGGGCGTCTTTGGTTCAAATGCTAGGATGCGGCAAGTTGAAACGACTGTAGTATCTCCGTGCTATGCGCACCTTGGACGTGCCATGGAGAGACGGAAACAACAGGGTGAATGCTCTGCGGTCCATTTTGAAACTAAGGCTTGAAGGGAAACTTTATTTTCCTCATTGGGATTTAGAGAGCTGCGGGCTCAGTTCTCCCTGGGAAACAGTGTTGTTGCACAGTTGCCTTTGTGATGACAAGTGAATTTCCTGGAAGGAAATTGGATGTTGCCGTTCCTCGGTAAGTGCTCCTACTTCGGTTGTCCTCAGGGAAGGGGAGAACCACACGGGGCCTCTGGCCTTAAGCTACTGTTCAGGTTTTCTCATGAACGAGGTAGGCATGCAACAGACCCCATGCAGCCTAAGTCCCTGGGTTTCTTGAACCCTAGGAAGCATATCAGGTCTCTCTTGAGTCGCCGGTCTGCAATAGGATCCGAAACGGATAAAAGGGCCTCCTGTGTCTCCAGGGAGTTGTGAGCAATGCACCGCTGGCAGCAGCTAGATGCCGAGTCATGGGCAGTGAAGGGCTGCGTCAGAGAAACACCTAGGTTGGGATAGCTTAGAAAGAGCCAGCTATCCGCGTTCTGTTCATTCCTTCATGCAAAACGTGTCTGCATTTCCGCCGAACCCAGAGCACACAAAACGTACAGTGATTCGACCCCGCCTTCAGGGAACTCGCACGTGATGCAATTTACCCCAGGCGGCCACTGGACTTTCAGTGTAGCCTGAAAAATTTCAGGCTCTCCCTTGAAAGCCAGGTATTCTGGAGATACATTGTACAAACCGGCCTCACTAACCCATGACTTGCTCATCCTTTCACCACAATCACGACCCCATATCACAAAGTGTATCACAAAGTTTACTCACTAAAGGGTGTAGTTGGTCAGCTGAACGTCCAGTAGGGAGTCAGACACTGCAGCATAAGACGCTGTGCCCTCGCCTTGGAAACTGAAGCGTGATGGGAAGTTTATTTGCCACACTGGAATGACGACACGCGGCCTCAAGGTTACCTGATGAACAGTGTAGTGGCCTATCTTTTCTTCATTGCAGAAGTGCCTCTGTGAGGACAAGTGATTCCCCCCCCCAAACCCCGTGAGGCATACGTGGCCTTGCACTCCCTGCTAGGTGCTCATCCCTCAGCAATCGTCGGTGAGTAAGCCAAACATATAGGAGGACTGGCCCCAAGCTAAGGTACTGTTTTGTTCGTCACACAGATAGGCCAGCAACAGGTTCCAGGCAGCATTTGTCAAAGCGGTGCTTTAAGTGTAGGAAGCATTTCTGGTGTCTTAGGACAAACAGGTCTGCACTGGGATCCAAGATGTACACGATGGACCGCCCGTCGCTTCTAGGAGCTGAGGGAAGTGTTCGGCTGAGGACAACCATATGCCGAAACAAGGGCAGTAAAGATCTTCTTTTGCTAAACATCTAGCATGTGGTAAGTGAAACAACTCAAGTATCTCCCTTCTAACGCACCTTGGGAGTACAAACTAGAGAAAGACACAGCAGGGTGAATGCTCTGTGTGGTCCCTTTTGAAAGTAAGGCTGCGAGTGAAACTTTGTTTTCCTCACCGGCATTTACAGAGCCGCAGGCTCAATTCTCCCCAAGAAACACTGTTGCTGCACAGCTTCTCTTCGTAACACAATTGCCATCGTGATGATGTGAGTTTCTAGGCAAGAAACTTGGAGGTTGCCATCCCTTGGTAGGTGGTCATCCTTCAGTAGTCTTCAGGGAATGGGCCCACCACATGGGGCCTCTAGCCTCAAGCTAACGTCCAGGTGTTCTCATGACAGACTTAGGGAAGCAACAGATTGCATAGAGCCTTAGTCCCTGTGGTTCGTGAACTCTAGGAAGCATATCAGCTCTCTTTTGGACTCACTTGTCAGCGTTAGGTTCCAAAACGTACTGAGAAAGGACTGCCTGTGTCTTCGTGGAGCCTTGAGCCATCTACCGTCGGGAACAGCTAGATGCGGACTGACGGGCAGTGAAGGGCTTCGTTGGTTAGACACCTGGATTGCGATAGCTTGAAAGCAACCCAGTTATCAACGTTCCATGCCTTCCTTCATGCAAAGGGTGTCTGCGCTCTGGAGGAACCGTGAGCTGCAGGAGAAAATACAATTAGCCTACCACTGCTCCTGGGAGCTGCTCCACGACGTCTGTCTACCTCAAGCGGCAACTACACTTTAAGTCCGGCTTCAAAACCTACAGGGTTTTCCCGAACTGGTAGATAGTCTAGAGAAGTACTGTCACCTAGGCCTAACTAAGCCCTCACCTTGATATCCTTACACCACAGTCAGGACTCCCAGCATGGCAATGGTTTCTAGTGTCACGAGCCACTGTGTCCACGGGATGTACAAGAGAGAGTGCGATGCGACTTGTTAATACGCTGCTTTGTCCTGCTGGAAATTGAGGCTTCCTGGGAAAGTTGATTTTCCTCACTGCAAAGTAGAGAGTTTGCGGCCCCAGGATTACCTGGTAAACACTGTTGTTGCCCATCTTCTCTTTGCTGCACAGTCGTCTTTGGGAGGACTAGTTATCCTCCACGAAAGAACACTTGGCTTTCAATTCCTGCCACGTCCTCATCCCTCCAAAATTGTTCGTGAGTACGCCCACAACCCTGGGCGACTCGCCTCAGGCCAACGTTCTACTTCTCTCGTCACAGACATGGGCGGGCCGCAGGCTCACGGCACCGTTTGTCAGAGCGGTGCTTTAAATCTAGGAAGCGTTTCTGGCGTCTTAGGACACGGGGGTCTGCACTAGGATCCAAGATGTAAACGATGGACTGCCCGTCCTTTCTGGGCCTTGTGAGCGAAGCTCAGTTGAGGGCAACTATAGGCCGAAAGAAGGGCTGTGAAGGGCGTCTTTGGTTCAAATGCTAGGATGCGGCAAGTTGAAACGACTGTAGTATCTCCGTGCTATGCGCACCTTGGACGTGCCATGGAGAGACGGAAACAACAGGGTGAATGCTCTGCGGTCCATTTTGAAACTAAGGCTTGAAGGGAAACTTTATTTTCCTCATTGGGATTTAGAGAGCTGCGGGCTCAGTTCTCCCTGGGAAACAGTGTTGTTGCACAGTTGCCTTTGTGATGACAAGTGAATTTCCTGGAAGGAAATTGGATGTTGCCGTTCCTCGGTAAGTGCTCCTACTTCGGTTGTCCTCAGGGAAGGGGAGAACCACACGGGGCCTCTGGCCTTAAGCTACTGTTCAGGTTTTCTCATGAACGAGGTAGGCATGCAACAGACCCCATGCAGCCTAAGTCCCTGGGTTTCTTGAACCCTAGGAAGCATATCAGGTCTCTCTTGAGTCGCCGGTCTGCAATAGGATCCGAAACGGATAAAAGGGCCTCCTGTGTCTCCAGGGAGTTGTGAGCAATGCACCGCTGGCAGCAGCTAGATGCCGAGTCATGGGCAGTGAAGGGCTGCGTCAGAGAAACACCTAGGTTGGGATAGCTTAGAAAGAGCCAGCTATCCGCGTTCTGTTCATTCTTCATGCAAAACGTGTCTGCATTTCCGCCGAACCCAGAGCACACAAAACGTACAGTGATTCGACCCCGCCTTCAGGGAACTCGCACGTGATGCAATTTACCCCAGGCGGCCACTGGACTTTCAGTGTAGCCTGAAAAATTTCAGGCTCTCCCTTGAAAGCCAGGTATTCTGGAGATACATTGTACAAACCGGCCTCACTAACCCATGACTTGCTCATCCTTTCACCACAATCACGACCCCATATCACAAAGTGTATCACAAAGTTTACTCACTAAAGGGTGTAGTTGGTCAGCTGAACGTCCAGTAGGGAGTCAGACACTGCAGCATAAGACGCTGTGCCCTCGCCTTGGAAACTGAAGCGTGATGGGAAGTTTATTTGCCACACTGGAATGACGACACGCGGCCTCAAGGTTACCTGATGAACAGTGTAGTGGCCTATCTTTTCTTCATTGCAGAAGTGCCTCTGTGAGGACAAGTGATTCCCCCCCCCCAAACCCCGTGAGGCATACGTGGCCTTGCACTCCCTGCTAGGTGCTCATCCCTCAGCAATCGTCGGTGAGTAAGCCAAACATATAGGAGGACTGGCCCCAAGCTAAGGTACTGTTTTGTTCGTCACACAGATAGGCAGGCAACAGGTTCCAGGCAGCATTTGTCAAAGCGGTGCTTTAAGTGTAGGAAGCATTTCTGGTGTCTTAGGACAAACAGGTCTGCACTGGGATCCAAGATGTACACGATGGACCGCCCGTCGCTTCTAGGAGCTGAGGGAAGTGTTCGGCTGAGGACAACCATATGCCGAAACAAGGGCAGTAAAGATCTTCTTTTGCTAAACATCTAGCATGTGGTAAGTGAAACAACTCAAGTATCTCCCTTCTAACGCACCTTGGGAGTACAAACTAGAGAAAGACACAGCAGGGTGAATGCTCTGTGTGGTCCCTTTTGAAAGTAAGGCTGCGAGTGAAACTTTGTTTTCCTCACCGGCATTTACAGAGCCGCAGGCTCAATTCTCCCCAAGAAACACTGTTGCTGCACAGCTTCTCTTCGTAACACAATTGCCATCGTGATGATGTGAGTTTCTAGGCAAGAAACTTGGAGGTTGCCATCCCTTGGTAGGTGGTCATCCTTCAGTAGTCTTCAGGGAATGGGCCCACCACATGGGGCCTCTAGCCTCAAGCTAACGTCCAGGTGTTCTCATGACAGACTTAGGGAAGCAACAGATTGCATAGAGCCTTAGTCCCTGTGGTTCGTGAACTCTAGGAAGCATATCAGCTCTCTTTGGGACTCACTTGTCAGCGTTAGGTTCCAAAACGTACTGAGAAAGGACTGCCTGTGTCTTCGTGGAGCCTTGAGCCATCTACCGTCGGGAACAGCTAGATGCCGACTGACGGGCAGTGAAGGGCTTCGTTGGTTAGACACCTGGATTGCGATAGCTTGAAAGCAACCCAGTTATCAACGTTCCATGCCTTCCTTCATGCAAAGGGTGTCTGCCCTCTGGAGGAACCGTGAGCTGCAGGAGAAAATACAATTAGCCTACCACTGCTCCTGGGAGCTGCTCCACGACGTCTGTCTACCTCAAGCGGCAACTACACTTTAAGTCCGGCTTCAAAACCTACAGGGTTTTCCCGAACTGGTAGATAGTCTAGAGAAGTACTGTCACCTAGGCCTAACTAAGCCCTCACCTTGATATCCTTACACCACAGTCAGGACTCCCAGCATGGCAATGGTTTCTAGTGTCACGAGCCACTGTGTCCACGGGATGTACAAGAGAGAGTGCGATGCGACTTGTTAATACGCTGCTTTGTCCTGCTGGAAATTGAGGCTTCCTGGGAAAGTTGATTTTCCTCACTGCAAAGTAGAGAGTTTGCGGCCCCAGGATTACCTGGTAAACACTGTTGTTGCCCATCTTCTCTTTGCTGCACAGTCGTCTTTGGGAGGACTAGTTATCCTCCACGAAAGAACACTTGGCTTTCAATTCCTGCCACGTCCTCATCCCTCCAAAATTGTTCGTGAGTACGCCCACAACCCTGGGCGACTCGCCTCAGGCCAACGTTCTACTTCTCTCCTCACAGACATGGGCGGGCCGCAGGCTCACGGCACCGTTTGTCAGAGCGGTGCTTTAAATCTAGGAAGCGTTTCTGGCGTCTTAGGACACGGGGGTCTGCACTAGGATCCAAGATGTAAACGATGGACTGCCCGTCCTTTGTGGGCCTTGTGAGCGAAGCTCAGTTGAGGGCAACTATAGGCCGAAAGAAGGGCTGTGAAGGGCGTCTTTGGTTCAAATGCTAGGATGCGGCAAGTTGAAACGACTGTAGTATCTCCGTGCTATGCGCACCTTGGACGTGCCATGGAGAGACGGAAACAACAGGGTGAATGCTCTGCGGTCCATTTTGAAACTAAGGCTTGAAGGGAAACTTTATTTTCCTCATTGGGATTTAGAGAGCTGCGGGCTCAGTTCTCCCTGGGAAACAGTGTTGTTGCACAGTTGCCTTTGTGATGACAAGTGAATTTCCTGGAAGGAAATTGGATGTTGCCGTTCCTCGGTAAGTGCTCCTACTTCGGTTGTCCTCAGGGAAGGGGAGAAGCACACGGGGCCTCTGGCCTTAAGCTACTGTTCAGGTTTTCTCATGAACGAGGTAGGCATGCAACAGACCCCATGCAGCCTAAGTCCCTGGGTTTCTTGAACCCTAGGAAGCATATCAGGTCTCTCTTGAGTCGCCGGTCTGCAATAGGATCCGAAACGGATAAAAGGGCCTCCTGTGTCTCCAGGGAGTTGTGAGCAATGCACCGCTGGCAGCAGCTAGATGCCGAGTCATGGGCAGTGAAGGGCTGCGTCAGAGAAACACCTAGGTTGGGATAGCTTAGAAAGAGCCAGCTATCCGCGTTCTGTTCATTCCTTCATGCAAAACGTGTCTGCATTTCCGCCGAACCCAGAGCACACAAAACGTACAGTGATTCGACCCCGCCTTCAGGGAACTCGCACGTGATGCAATTTACCCCAGGCGGCCACTGGACTTTCAGTGTAGCCTGAAAAATTTCAGGCTCTCCCTTGAAAGCCAGGTATTCTGGAGATCCATTGTACAAACCGGCCTCACTAACCCATGACTTGCTCATCCTTTCACCACAATCACGACCCCATATCACAAAGTGTATCACAAAGTTTACTCACTAAAGGGTGTAGTTGGTCAGCTGAACGTCCAGTAGGGAGTCAGACACTGCAGCATAAGACGCTGTGCCCTCGCCTTGGAAACTGAAGCGTGATGGGAAGTTTATTTGCCACACTGGAATGACGACACGCGGCCTCAAGGTTACCTGATGAACAGTGTAGTGGCCTATCTTTTCTTCATTGCAGAAGTGCCTCTGTGAGGACAAGTGATTCCCCCCCCCCAAACCCCGTGAGGCATACGTGGCCTTGCACTCCCTGCTAGGTGCTCATCCCTCAGCAATCGTCGGTGAGTAAGCCAAACATATAGGAGGACTGGCCCCAAGCTAAGGTACTGTTTTGTTCGTCACACAGATAGGCAGGCAACAGGTTCCAGGCAGCATTTGTCAAAGCGGTGCTTTAAGTGTAGGAAGCATTTCTGGTGTCTTAGGACAAACAGGTCTGCACTGGGATCCAAGATGTACACGATGGACCGCCCGTCGCTTCTAGGAGCTGAGGGAAGTGTTCGGCTGAGGACAACCATATGCCGAAACAAGGGCAGTAAAGATCTTCTTTTGCTAAACATCTAGCATGTGGTAAGTGAAACAACTCAAGTATCTCCCTTCTAACGCACCTTGGGAGTACAAACTAGAGAAAGACACAGCAGGGTGAATGCTCTGTGTGGTCCCTTTTGAAAGTAAGGCTGCGAGTGAAACTTTGTTTTCCTCACCGGCATTTACAGAGCCGCAGGCTCAATTCTCCCCAAGAAACACTGTTGCTGCACAGCTTCTCTTCGTAACACAATTGCCATCGTGATGATGTGAGTTTCTAGGCAAGAAACTTGGAGGTTGCCATCCCTTGGTAGGTGGTCATCCTTCAGTAGTCTTCAGGGAATGGGCCCACCACATGGGGCCTCTAGCCTCAAGCTAACGTCCAGGTGTTCTCATGACAGACTTAGGGAAGCAACAGATTGCATAGAGCCTTAGTCCCTGTGGTTCGTGAACTCTAGGAAGCATATCAGCTCTCTTTGGGACTCACTTGTCAGCGTTAGGTTCCAAAACGTACTGAGAAAGGACTGCCTGTGTCTTCGTGGAGCCTTGAGCCATCTACCGTCGGGAACAGCTAGATGCGGACTGACGGGCAGTGAAGGGCTTCGTTGGTTAGACACCTGGATTGCGATAGCTTGAAAGCAACCCAGTTATCAACGTTCCATGCCTTCCTTCATGCAAAGGGTGTCTGCCCTCTGGAGGAACCGTGAGCTGCAGGAGAAAATACAATTAGCCTACCACTGCTCCTGGGAGCTGCTCCACGACGTCTGTCTACCTCAAGCGGCAACTACACTTTAAGTCCGGCTTCAAAACCTACAGGGTTTTCCCGAACTGGTAGATAGTCTAGAGAAGTACTGTCACCTAGGCCTAACTAAGCCCTCACCTTGATATCCTTACACCACAGTCAGGACTCCCAGCATGGCAATGGTTTCTAGTGTCACGAGCCACTGTGTCCACGGGATGTACAAGAGAGAGTGCGATGCGACTTGTTAATACGCTGCTTTGTCCTGCTGGAAATTGAGGCTTCCTGGGAAAGTTGATTTTCCTCACTGCAAAGTAGAGAGTTTGCGGCCCCAGGATTACCTGGTAAACACTGTTGTTGCCCATCTTCTCTTTGCTGCACAGTCGTCTTTGGGAGGACTAGTTATCCTCCACGAAAGAACACTTGGCTTTCAATTCCTGCCACGTCCTCATCCCTCCAAAATTGTTCGTGAGTACGCCCACAACCCTGGGCGACTCGCCTCAGGCCAACGTTCTACTTCTCTCCTCACAGACATGGGCGGGCCGCAGGCTCACGGCACCGTTTGTCAGAGCGGTGCTTTAAATCTAGGAAGCGTTTCTGGCGTCTTAGGACACGGGGGTCTGCACTAGGATCCAAGATGTAAACGATGGACTGCCCGTCCTTTCTGGGCCTTGTGAGCGAAGCTCAGTTGAGGGCAACTATAGGCCGAAAGAAGGGCTGTGAAGGGCGTCTTTGGTTCAAATGCTAGGATGCGGCAAGTTGAAACGACTGTAGTATCTCCGTGCTATGCGCACCTTGGACGTGCCATGGAGAGACGGAAACAACAGGGTGAATGCTCTGCGGTCCATTTTGAAACTAAGGCTTGAAGGGAAACTTTATTTTCCTCATTGGGATTTAGAGAGCTGCGGGCTCAGTTCTCCCTGGGAAACAGTGTTGTTGCACAGTTGCCTTTGTGATGACAAGTGAATTTCCTGGAAGGAAATTGGATGTTGCCGTTCCTCGGTAAGTGCTCCTACTTCGGTTGTCCTCAGGGAAGGGGAGAACCACACGGGGCCTCTGGCCTTAAGCTACTGTTCAGGTTTTCTCATGAACGAGGTAGGCATGCAACAGACCCCATGCAGCCTAAGTCCCTGGGTTTCTTGAACCCTAGGAAGCATATCAGGTCTCTCTTGAGTCGCCGGTCTGCAATAGGATCCGAAACGGATAAAAGGGCCTCCTGTGTCTCCAGGGAGTTGTGAGCAATGCACCGCTGGCAGCAGCTAGATGCCGAGTCATGGGCAGTGAAGGGCTGCGTCAGAGAAACACCTAGGTTGGGATAGCTTAGAAAGAGCCAGCTATCCGCGTTCTGTTCATTCCTTCATGCAAAACGTGTCTGCATTTCCGCCGAACCCAGAGCACACAAAACGTACAGTGATTCGACCCCGCCTTCAGGGAACTCGCACGTGATGCAATTTACCCCAGGCGGCCACTGGACTTTCAGTGTAGCCTGAAAAATTTCAGGCTCTCCCTTGAAAGCCAGGTATTCTGGAGATCCATTGTACAAACCGGCCTCACTAACCCATGACTTGCTCATCCTTTCACCACAATCACGACCCCATATCACAAAGTGTATCACAAAGTTTACTCACTAAAGGGTGTAGTTGGTCAGCTGAACGTCCAGTAGGGAGTCAGACACTGCAGCATAAGACGCTGTGCCCTCGCCTTGGAAACTGAAGCGTGATGGGAAGTTTATTTGCCACACTGGAATGACGACACGCGGCCTCAAGGTTACCTGATGAACAGTGTAGTGGCCTATCTTTTCTTCATTGCAGAAGTGCCTCTGTGAGGACAAGTGATTCCCCCCCCCAAACCCCGTGAGGCATACGTGGCCTTGCACTCCCTGCTAGGTGCTCATCCCTCAGCAATCGTCGGTGAGTAAGCCAAACATATAGGAGGACTGGCCCCAAGCTAAGGTACTGTTTTGTTCGTCACACAGATAGGCAGGCAACAGGTTCCAGGCAGCATTTGTCAAAGCGGTGCTTTAAGTGTAGGAAGCATTTCTGGTGTCTTAGGACAAACAGGTCTGCACTGGGATCCAAGATGTACACGATGGACTGCCCGTCGCTTCTAGGAGCTGAGGGAAGTGTTCGGCTGAGGACAACCATATGCCGAAACAAGGGCAGTAAAGATCTTCTTTTGCTAAACATCTAGCATGTGGTAAGTGAAACAACTCAAGTATCTCCCTTCTAACGCACCTTGGGAGTACAAACTAGAGAAAGACACAGCAGGGTGAATGCTCTGTGTGGTCCCTTTTGAAAGTAAGGCTGCGAGTGAAACTTTGTTTTCCTCACCGGCATTTACAGAGCCGCAGGCTCAATTCTCCCCAAGAAACACTGTTGCTGCACAGCTTCTCTTCGTAACACAATTGCCATCGTGATGATGTGAGTTTCTAGGCAAGAAACTTGGAGGTTGCCATCCCTTGGTAGGTGGTCATCCTTCAGTAGTCTTCAGGGAATGGGCCCACCACATGGGGCCTCTAGCCTCAAGCTAACGTCCAGGTGTTCTCATGACAGACTTAGGGAAGCAACAGATTGCATAGAGCCTTAGTCCCTGTGGTTCGTGAACTCTAGGAAGCATATCAGCTCTCTTTGGGACTCACTTGTCAGCGTTAGGTTCCAAAACGTACTGAGAAAGGACTGCCTGTGTCTTCGTGGAGCCTTGAGCCATCTACCGTCGGGAACAGCTAGATGCGGACTGACGGGCAGTGAAGGGCTTCGTTGGTTAGACACCTGGATTGCGATAGCTTGAAAGCAACCCAGTTATCAACGTTCCATGCCTTCCTTCATGCAAAGGGTGTCTGCCCTCTGGAGGAACCGTGAGCTGCAGGAGAAAATACAATTAGCCTACCACTGCTCCTGGGAGCTGCTCCACGACGTCTGTCTACCTCAAGCGGCAACTACACTTTAAGTCCGGCTTCAAAACCTACAGGGTTTTCCCGAACTGGTAGATAGTCTAGAGAAGTACTGTCACCTAGGCCTAACTAAGCCCTCACCTTGATATCCTTACACCACAGTCAGGACTCCCAGCATGGCAATGGTTTCTAGTGTCACGAGCCACTGTGTCCACGGGATGTACAAGAGAGAGTGCGATGCGACTTGTTAATACGCTGCTTTGTCCTGCTGGAAATTGAGGCTTCCTGGGAAAGTTGATTTTCCTCACTGCAAAGTAGAGAGTTTGCGGCCCCAGGATTACCTGGTAAACACTGTTGTTGCCCATCTTCTCTTTGCTGCACAGTCGTCTTTGGGAGGACTAGTTATCCTCCACGAAAGAACACTTGGCTTTCAATTCCTGCCACGTCCTCATCCCTCCAAAATTGTTCGTGAGTACGCCCACAACCCTGGGCGACTCGCCTCAGGCCAACGTTCTACTTCTCTCCTCACAGACATGGGCGGGCCGCAGGCTCACGGCACCGTTTGTCAGAGCGGTGCTTTAAATCTAGGAAGCGTTTCTGGCGTCTTAGGACACGGGGGTCTGCACTAGGATCCAAGATGTAAACGATGGACTGCCCGTCCTTTCTGGGCCTTGTGAGCGAAGCTCAGTTGAGGGCAACTATAGGCCGAAAGAAGGGCTGTGAAGGGCGTCTTTGGTTCAAATGCTAGGATGCGGCAAGTTGAAACGACTGTAGTATCTCCGTGCTATGCGCACCTTGGACGTGCCATGGAGAGACGGAAACAACAGGGTGAATGCTCTGCGGTCCATTTTGAAACTAAGGCTTGAAGGGAAACTTTATTTTCCTCATTGGGATTTAGAGAGCTGCGGGCTCAGTTCTCCCTGGGAAACAGTGTTGTTGCACAGTTGCCTTTGTGATGACAAGTGAATTTCCTGGAAGGAAATTGGATGTTGCCGTTCCTCGGTAAGTGCTCCTACTTCGGTTGTCCTCAGGGAAGGGGAGAACCACACGGGGCCTCTGGCCTTAAGCTACTGTTCAGGTTTTCTCATGAACGAGGTAGGCATGCAACAGACCCCATGCAGCCTAAGTCCCTGGGTTTCTTGAACCCTAGGAAGCATATCAGGTCTCTCTTGAGTCGCCGGTCTGCAATAGGATCCGAAACGGATAAAAGGGCCTCCTGTGTCTCCAGGGAGTTGTGAGCAATGCACCGCTGGCAGCAGCTAGATGCCGAGTCATGGGCAGTGAAGGGCTGCGTCAGAGAAACACCTAGGTTGGGATAGCTTAGAAAGAGCCAGCTATCCGCGTTCTGTTCATTCCTTCATGCAAAACGTGTCTGCATTTCCGCCGAACCCAGAGCACACAAAACGTACAGTGATTCGACCCCGCCTTCAGGGAACTCGCACGTGATGCAATTTACCCCAGGCGGCCACTGGACTTTCAGTGTAGCCTGAAAAATTTCAGGCTCTCCCTTGAAAGCCAGGTATTCTGGAGATCCATTGTACAAACCGGCCTCACTAACCCATGACTTGCTCATCCTTTCACCACAATCACGACCCCATATCACAAAGTGTATCACAAAGTTTACTCACTAAAGGGTGTAGTTGGTCAGCTGAACGTCCAGTAGGGAGTCAGACACTGCAGCATAAGACGCTGTGCCCTCGCCTTGGAAACTGAAGCGTGATGGGAAGTTTATTTGCCACACTGGAATGACGACACGCGGCCTCAAGGTTACCTGATGAACAGTGTAGTGGCCTATCTTTTCTTCATTGCAGAAGTGCCTCTGTGAGGACAAGTGATTCCCCCCCCCAAACCCCGTGAGGCATACGTGGCCTTGCACTCCCTGCTAGGTGCTCATCCCTCAGCAATCGTCGGTGAGTAAGCCAAACATATAGGAGGACTGGCCCCAAGCTAAGGTACTGTTTTGTTCGTCACACAGATAGGCAGGCAACAGGTTCCAGGCAGCATTTGTCAAAGCGGTGCTTTAAGTGTAGGAAGCATTTCTGGTGTCTTAGGACAAACAGGTCTGCACTGGGATCCAAGATGTACACGATGGACCGCCCGTCGCTTCTAGGAGCTGAGGGAAGTGTTCGGCTGAGGACAACCATATGCCGAAACAAGGGCAGTAAAGATCTTCTTTTGCTAAACATCTAGCATGTGGTAAGTGAAACAACTCAAGTATCTCCCTTCTAACGCACCTTGGGAGTACAAACTAGAGAAAGACACAGCAGGGTGAATGCTCTGTGTGGTCCCTTTTGAAAGTAAGGCTGCGAGTGAAACTTTGTTTTCCTCACCGGCATTTACAGAGCCGCAGGCTCAATTCTCCCCAAGAAACACTGTTGCTGCACAGCTTCTCTTCGTAACACAATTGCCATCGTGATGATGTGAGTTTCTAGGCAAGAAACTTGGAGGTTGCCATCCCTTGGTAGGTGGTCATCCTTCAGTAGTCTTCAGGGAATGGGCCCACCACATGGGGCCTCTAGCCTCAAGCTAACGTCCAGGTGTTCTCATGACAGACTTAGGGAAGCAACAGATTGCATAGAGCCTTAGTCCCTGTGGTTCGTGAACTCTAGGAAGCATATCAGCTCTCTTTGGGACTCACTTGTCAGCGTTAGGTTCCAAAACGTACTGAGAAAGGACTGCCTGTGTCTTCGTGGAGCCTTGAGCCATCTACCGTCGGGAACAGCTAGATGCGGACTGACGGGCAGTGAAGGGCTTCGTTGGTTAGACACCTGGATTGCGATAGCTTGAAAGCAACCCAGTTATCAACGTTCCATGCCTTCCTTCATGCAAAGGGTGTCTGCCCTCTGGAGGAACCGTGAGCTGCAGGAGAAAATACAATTAGCCTACCACTGCTCCTGGGAGCTGCTCCACGACGTCTGTCTACCTCAAGCGGCAACTACACTTTAAGTCCGGCTTCAAAACCTACAGGGTTTTCCCGAACTGGTAGATAGTCTAGAGAAGTACTGTCACCTAGGCCTAACTAAGCCCTCACCTTGATATCCTTACACCACAGTCAGGACTCCCAGCATGGCAATGGTTTCTAGTGTCACGAGCCACTGTGTCCACGGGATGTACAAGAGAGAGTGCGATGCGACTTGTTAATACGCTGCTTTGTCCTGCTGGAAATTGAGGCTTCCTGGGAAAGTTGATTTTCCTCACTGCAAAGTAGAGAGTTTGCGGCCCCAGGATTACCTGGTAAACACTGTTGTTGCCCATCTTCTCTTTGCTGCACAGTCGTCTTTGGGAGGACTAGTTATCCTCCACGAAAGAACACTTGGCTTTCAATTCCTGCCACGTCCTCATCCCTCCAAAATTGTTCGTGAGTACGCCCACAACCCTGGGCGACTCGCCTCAGGCCAACGTTCTACTTCTCTCCTCACAGACATGGGCGGGCCGCAGGCTCACGGCACCGTTTGTCAGAGCGGTGCTTTAAATCTAGGAAGCGTTTCTGGCGTCTTAGGACACGGGGGTCTGCACTAGGATCCAAGATGTAAACGATGGACTGCCCGTCCTTTCTGGGCCTTGTGAGCGAAGCTCAGTTGAGGGCAACTATAGGCCGAAAGAAGGGCTGTGAAGGGCGTCTTTGGTTCAAATGCTAGGATGCGGCAAGTTGAAACGACTGTAGTATCTCCGTGCTATGCGCACCTTGGACGTGCCATGGAGAGACGGAAACAACAGGGTGAATGCTCTGCGGTCCATTTTGAAACTAAGGCTTGAAGGGAAACTTTATTTTCCTCATTGGGATTTAGAGAGCTGCGGGCTCAGTTCTCCCTGGGAAACAGTGTTGTTGCACAGTTGCCTTTGTGATGACAAGTGAATTTCCTGGAAGGAAATTGGATGTTGCCGTTCCTCGGTAAGTGCTCCTACTTCGGTTGTCCTCAGGGAAGGGGAGAACCACACGGGGCCTCTGGCCTTAAGCTACTGTTCAGGTTTTCTCATGAACGAGGTAGGCATGCAACAGACCCCATGCAGCCTAAGTCCCTGGGTTTCTTGAACCCTAGGAAGCATATCAGGTCTCTCTTGAGTCGCCGGTCTGCAATAGGATCCGAAACGGATAAAAGGGCCTCCTGTGTCTCCAGGGAGTTGTGAGCAATGCACCGCTGGCAGCAGCTAGATGCCGAGTCATGGGCAGTGAAGGGCTGCGTCAGAGAAACACCTAGGTTGGGATAGCTTAGAAAGAGCCAGCTATCCGCGTTCTGTTCATTCCTTCATGCAAAACGTGTCTGCATTTCCGCCGAACCCAGAGCACACAAAACGTACAGTGATTCGACCCCGCCTTCAGGGAACTCGCACGTGATGCAATTTACCCCAGGCGGCCACTGGACTTTCAGTGTAGCCTGAAAAATTTCAGGCTCTCCCTTGAAAGCCAGGTATTCTGGAGATCCATTGTACAAACCGGCCTCACTAACCCATGACTTGCTCATCCATTCACCACAATCACGACCCCATATCACAAAGTGTATCACAAAGTTTACTCACTAAAGGGTGTAGTTGGTCAGCTGAACGTCCAGTAGGGAGTCAGACACTGCAGCATAAGACGCTGTGCCCTCGCCTTGGAAACTGAAGCGTGATGGGAAGTTTATTTGCCACACTGGAATGACGACACGCGGCCTCAAGGTTACCTGATGAACAGTGTAGTGGCCTATCTTTTCTTCATTGCAGAAGTGCCTCTGTGAGGACAAGTGATTCCCCCCCCCAAACCCCGTGAGGCATACGTGGCCTTGCACTCCCTGCTAGGTGCTCATCCCTCAGCAATCGTCGGTGAGTAAGCCAAACATATAGGAGGACTGGCCCCAAGCTAAGGTACTGTTTTGTTCGTCACACAGATAGGCAGGCAACAGGTTCCAGGCAGCATTTGTCAAAGCGGTGCTTTAAGTGTAGGAAGCATTTCTGGTGTCTTAGGACAAACAGGTCTGCACTGGGATCCAAGATGTACACGATGGACCGCCCGTCGCTTCTAGGAGCTGAGGGAAGTGTTCGGCTGAGGACAACCATATGCCGAAACAAGGGCAGTAAAGATCTTCTTTTGCTAAACATCTAGCATGTGGTAAGTGAAACAACTCAAGTATCTCCCTTCTAACGCACCTTGGGAGTACAAACTAGAGAAAGACACAGCAGGGTGAATGCTCTGTGTGGTCCCTTTTGAAAGTAAGGCTGCGAGTGAAACTTTGTTTTCCTCACCGGCATTTACAGAGCCGCAGGCTCAATTCTCCCCAAGAAACACTGTTGCTGCACAGCTTCTCTTCGTAACACAATTGCCATCGTGATGATGTGAGTTTCTAGGCAAGAAACTTGGAGGTTGCCATCCCTTGGTAGGTGGTCATCCTTCAGTAGTCTTCAGGGAATGGGCCCACCACATGGGGCCTCTAGCCTCAAGCTAACGTCCAGGTGTTCTCATGACAGACTTAGGGAAGCAACAGATTGCATAGAGCCTTAGTCCCTGTGGTTCGTGAACTCTAGGAAGCATATCAGCTCTCTTTTGGACTCACTTGTCAGCGTTAGGTTCCAAAACGTACTGAGAAAGGACTGCCTGTGTCTTCGTGGAGCCTTGAGCCATCTACCGTCGGGAACAGCTAGATGCCGACTGACGGGCAGTGAAGGGCTTCGTTGGTTAGACACCTGGATTGCGATAGCTTGAAAGCAACCCAGTTATCAACGTTCCATGCCTTCCTTCATGCAAAGGGTGTCTGCGCTCTGGAGGAACCGTGAGCTGCAGGAGAAAATACAATTAGCCTACCACTGCTCCTGGGAGCTGCTCCACGACGTCTGTCTACCTCAAGCGGCAACTACACTTTAAGTCCGGCTTCAAAACCTACAGGGTTTTCCCGAACTGGTAGATAGTCTAGAGAAGTACTGTCACCTAGGCCTAACTAAGCCCTCACCTTGATATCCTTACACCACAGTCAGGACTCCCAGCATGGCAATGGTTTCTAGTGTCACGAGCCACTGTGTCCACGGGATGTACAAGAGAGAGTGCGATGCGACTTGTTAATACGCTGCTTTGTCCTGCTGGAAATTGAGGCTTCCTGGGAAAGTTGATTTTCCTCACTGCAAAGTAGAGAGTTTGCGGCCCCAGGATTACCTGGTAAACACTGTTGTTGCCCATCTTCTCTTTGCTGCACAGTCGTCTTTGGGAGGACTAGTTATCCTCCACGAAAGAACACTTGGCTTTCAATTCCTGCCACGTCCTCATCCCTCCAAAATTGTTCGTGAGTACGCCCACAACCCTGGGCGACTCGCCTCAGGCCAACGTTCTACTTCTCTCGTCACAGACATGGGCGGGCCGCAGGCTCACGGCACCGTTTGTCAGAGCGGTGCTTTAAATCTAGGAAGCGTTTCTGGCGTCTTAGGACACGGGGGTCTGCACTAGGATCCAAGATGTAAACGATGGACTGCCCGTCCTTTCTGGGCCTTGTGAGCGAAGCTCAGTTGAGGGCAACTATAGGCCGAAAGAAGGGCTGTGAAGGGCGTCTTTGGTTCAAATGCTAGGATGCGGCAAGTTGAAACGACTGTAGTATCTCCGTGCTATGCGCACCTTGGACGTGCCATGGAGAGACGGAAACAACAGGGTGAATGCTCTGCGGTCCATTTTGAAACTAAGGCTTGAAGGGAAACTTTATTTTCCTCATTGGGATTTAGAGAGCTGCGGGCTCAGTTCTCCCTGGGAAACAGTGTTGTTGCACAGTTGCCTTTGTGATGACAAGTGAATTTCCTGGAAGGAAATTGGATGTTGCCGTTCCTCGGTAAGTGCTCCTACTTCGGTTGTCCTCAGGGAAGGGGAGAACCACACGGGGCCTCTGGCCTTAAGCTACTGTTCAGGTTTTCTCATGAACGAGGTAGGCATGCAACAGACCCCATGCAGCCTAAGTCCCTGGGTTTCTTGAACCCTAGGAAGCATATCAGGTCTCTCTTGAGTCGCCGGTCTGCAATAGGATCCGAAACGGATAAAAGGGCCTCCTGTGTCTCCAGGGAGTTGTGAGCAATGCACCGCTGGCAGCAGCTAGATGCCGAGTCATGGGCAGTGAAGGGCTGCGTCAGAGAAACACCTAGGTTGGGATAGCTTAGAAAGAGCCAGCTATCCGCGTTCTGTTCATTCTTCATGCAAAACGTGTCTGCATTTCCGCCGAACCCAGAGCACACAAAACGTACAGTGATTCGACCCCGCCTTCAGGGAACTCGCACGTGATGCAATTTACCCCAGGCGGCCACTGGACTTTCAGTGTAGCCTGAAAAATTTCAGGCTCTCCCTTGAAAGCCAGGTATTCTGGAGATACATTGTACAAACCGGCCTCACTAACCCATGACTTGCTCATCCTTTCACCACAATCACGACCCCATATCACAAAGTGTATCACAAAGTTTACTCACTAAAGGGTGTAGTTGGTCAGCTGAACGTCCAGTAGGGAGTCAGACACTGCAGCATAAGACGCTGTGCCCTCGCCTTGGAAACTGAAGCGTGATGGGAAGTTTATTTGCCACACTGGAATGACGACACGCGGCCTCAAGGTTACCTGATGAAGAGTGTAGTGGCCTATCTTTTCTTCATTGCAGAAGTGCCTCTGTGAGGACAAGTGATTCCCCCCCCCCAAACCCCGTGAGGCATACGTGGCCTTGCACTCCCTGCTAGGTGCTCATCCCTCAGCAATCGTCGGTGAGTAAGCCAAACATATAGGAGGACTGGCCCCAAGCTAAGGTACTGTTTTGTTCGTCACACAGATAGGCAGGCAACAGGTTCCAGGCAGCATTTGTCAAAGCGGTGCTTTAAGTGTAGGAAGCATTTCTGGTGTCTTAGGACAAACAGGTCTGCACTGGGATCCAAGATGTACACGATGGACCGCCCGTCGCTTCTAGGAGCTGAGGGAAGTGTTCGGCTGAGGACAACCATATGCCGAAACAAGGGCAGTAAAGATCTTCTTTTGCTAAACATCTAGCATGTGGTAAGTGAAACAACTCAAGTATCTCCCTTCTAACGCACCTTGGGAGTACAAACTAGAGAAAGACACAGCAGGGTGAATGCTCTGTGTGGTCCCTTTTGAAAGTAAGGCTGCGAGTGAAACTTTGTTTTCCTCACCGGCATTTACAGAGCCGCAGGCTCAATTCTCCCCAAGAAACACTGTTGCTGCACAGCTTCTCTTCGTAACACAATTGCCATCGTGATGATGTGAGTTTCTAGGCAAGAAACTTGGAGGTTGCCATCCCTTGGTAGGTGGTCATCCTTCAGTAGTCTTCAGGGAATGGGCCCACCACATGGGGCCTCTAGCCTCAAGCTAACGTCCAGGTGTTCTCATGACAGACTTAGGGAAGCAACAGATTGCATAGAGCCTTAGTCCCTGTGGTTCGTGAACTCTAGGAAGCATATCAGCTCTCTTTGGGACTCACTTGTCAGCGTTAGGTTCCAAAACGTACTGAGAAAGGACTGCCTGTGTCTTCGTGGAGCCTTGAGCCATCTACCGTCGGGAACAGCTAGATGCCGACTGACGGGCAGTGAAGGGCTTCGTTGGTTAGACACCTGGATTGCGATAGCTTGAAAGCAACCCAGTTATCAACGTTCCATGCCTTCCTTCATGCAAAGGGTGTCTGCCCTCTGGAGGAACCGTGAGCTGCAGGAGAAAATACAATTAGCCTACCACTGCTCCTGGGAGCTGCTCCACGACGTCTGTCTACCTCAAGCGGCAACTACACTTTAAGTCCGGCTTCAAAACCTACAGGGTTTTCCCGAACTGGTAGATAGTCTAGAGAAGTACTGTCACCTAGGCCTAACTAAGCCCTCACCTTGATATCCTTACACCACAGTCAGGACTCCCAGCATGGCAATGGTTTCTAGTGTCACGAGCCACTGTGTCCACGGGATGTACAAGAGAGAGTGCGATGCGACTTGTTAATACGCTGCTTTGTCCTGCTGGAAATTGAGGCTTCCTGGGAAAGTTGATTTTCCTCACTGCAAAGTAGAGAGTTTGCGGCCCCAGGATTACCTGGTAAACACTGTTGTTGCCCATCTTCTCTTTGCTGCACAGTCGTCTTTGGGAGGACTAGTTATCCTCCACGAAAGAACACTTGGCTTTCAATTCCTGCCACGTCCTCATCCCTCCAAAATTGTTCGTGAGTACGCCCACAACCCTGGGCGACTCGCCTCAGGCCAACGTTCTACTTCTCTCCTCACAGACATGGGCGGGCCGCAGGCTCACGGCACCGTTTGTCAGAGCGGTGCTTTAAATCTAGGAAGCGTTTCTGGCGTCTTAGGACACGGGGGTCTGCACTAGGATCCAAGATGTAAACGATGGACTGCCCGTCCTTTGTGGGCCTTGTGAGCGAAGCTCAGTTGAGGGCAACTATAGGCCGAAAGAAGGGCTGTGAAGGGCGTCTTTGGTTCAAATGCTAGGATGCGGCAAGTTGAAACGACTGTAGTATCTCCGTGCTATGCGCACCTTGGACGTGCCATGGAGAGACGGAAACAACAGGGTGAATGCTCTGCGGTCCATTTTGAAACTAAGGCTTGAAGGGAAACTTTATTTTCCTCATTGGGATTTAGAGAGCTGCGGGCTCAGTTCTCCCTGGGAAACAGTGTTGTTGCACAGTTGCCTTTGTGATGACAAGTGAATTTCCTGGAAGGAAATTGGATGTTGCCGTTCCTCGGTAAGTGCTCCTACTTCGGTTGTCCTCAGGGAAGGGGAGAACCACACGGGGCCTCTGGCCTTAAGCTACTGTTCAGGTTTTCTCATGAACGAGGTAGGCATGCAACAGACCCCATGCAGCCTAAGTCCCTGGGTTTCTTGAACCCTAGGAAGCATATCAGGTCTCTCTTGAGTCGCCGGTCTGCAATAGGATCCGAAACGGATAAAAGGGCCTCCTGTGTCTCCAGGGAGTTGTGAGCAATGCACCGCTGGCAGCAGCTAGATGCCGAGTCATGGGCAGTGAAGGGCTGCGTCAGAGAAACACCTAGGTTGGGATAGCTTAGAAAGAGCCAGCTATCCGCGTTCTGTTCATTCTTCATGCAAAACGTGTCTGCATTTCCGCCGAACCCAGAGCACACAAAACGTACAGTGATTCGACCCCGCCTTCAGGGAACTCGCACGTGATGCAATTTACCCCAGGCGGCCACTGGACTTTCAGTGTAGCCTGAAAAATTTCAGGCTCTCCCTTGAAAGCCAGGTATTCTGGAGATACATTGTACAAACCGGCCTCACTAACCCATGACTTGCTCATCCTTTCACCACAATCACGACCCCATATCACAAAGTGTATCACAAAGTTTACTCACTAAAGGGTGTAGTTGGTCAGCTGAACGTCCAGTAGGGAGTCAGACACTGCAGCATAAGACGCTGTGCCCTCGCCTTGGAAACTGAAGCGTGATGGGAAGTTTATTTGCCACACTGGAATGACGACACGCGGCCTCAAGGTTACCTGATGAAGAGTGTAGTGGCCTATCTTTTCTTCATTGCAGAAGTGCCTCTGTGAGGACAAGTGATTCCCCCCCCCCAAACCCCGTGAGGCATACGTGGCCTTGCACTCCCTGCTAGGTGCTCATCCCTCAGCAATCGTCGGTGAGTAAGCCAAACATATAGGAGGACTGGCCCCAAGCTAAGGTACTGTTTTGTTCGTCACACAGATAGGCAGGCAACAGGTTCCAGGCAGCATTTGTCAAAGCGGTGCTTTAAGTGTAGGAAGCATTTCTGGTGTCTTAGGACAAACAGGTCTGCACTGGGATCCAAGATGTACACGATGGACCGCCCGTCGCTTCTAGGAGCTGAGGGAAGTGTTCGGCTGAGGACAACCATATGCCGAAACAAGGGCAGTAAAGATCTTCTTTTGCTAAACATCTAGCATGTGGTAAGTGAAACAACTCAAGTATCTCCCTTCTAACGCACCTTGGGAGTACAAACTAGAGAAAGACACAGCAGGGTGAATGCTCTGTGTGGTCCCTTTTGAAAGTAAGGCTGCGAGTGAAACTTTGTTTTCCTCACCGGCATTTACAGAGCCGCAGGCTCAATTCTCCCCAAGAAACACTGTTGCTGCACAGCTTCTCTTCGTAACACAATTGCCATCGTGATGATGTGAGTTTCTAGGCAAGAAACTTGGAGGTTGCCATCCCTTGGTAGGTGGTCATCCTTCAGTAGTCTTCAGGGAATGGGCCCACCACATGGGGCCTCTAGCCTCAAGCTAACGTCCAGGTGTTCTCATGACAGACTTAGGGAAGCAACAGATTGCATAGAGCCTTAGTCCCTGTGGTTCGTGAACTCTAGGAAGCATATCAGCTCTCTTTGGGACTCACTTGTCAGCGTTAGGTTCCAAAACGTACTGAGAAAGGACTGCCTGTGTCTTCGTGGAGCCTTGAGCCATCTACCGTCGGGAACAGCTAGATGCGGACTGACGGGCAGTGAAGGGCTTCGTTGGTTAGACACCTGGATTGCGATAGCTTGAAAGCAACCCAGTTATCAACGTTCCATGCCTTCCTTCATGCAAAGGGTGTCTGCCCTCTGGAGGAACCGTGAGCTGCAGGAGAAAATACAATTAGCCTACCACTGCTCCTGGGAGCTGCTCCACGACGTCTGTCTACCTCAAGCGGCAACTACACTTTAAGTCCGGCTTCAAAACCTACAGGGTTTTCCCGAACTGGTAGATAGTCTAGAGAAGTACTGTCACCTAGGCCTAACTAAGCCCTCACCTTGATATCCTTACACCACAGTCAGGACTCCCAGCATGGCAATGGTTTCTAGTGTCACGAGCCACTGTGTCCACGGGATGTACAAGAGAGAGTGCGATGCGACTTGTTAATACGCTGCTTTGTCCTGCTGGAAATTGAGGCTTCCTGGGAAAGTTGATTTTCCTCACTGCAAAGTAGAGAGTTTGCGGCCCCAGGATTACCTGGTAAACACTGTTGTTGCCCATCTTCTCTTTGCTGCACAGTCGTCTTTGGGAGGACTAGTTATCCTCCACGAAAGAACACTTGGCTTTCAATTCCTGCCACGTCCTCATCCCTCCAAAATTGTTCGTGAGTACGCCCACAACCCTGGGCGACTCGCCTCAGGCCAACGTTCTACTTCTCTCCTCACAGACATGGGCGGGCCGCAGGCTCACGGCACCGTTTGTCAGAGCGGTGCTTTAAATCTAGGAAGCGTTTCTGGCGTCTTAGGACACGGGGGTCTGCACTAGGATCCAAGATGTAAACGATGGACTGCCCGTCCTTTGTGGGCCTTGTGAGCGAAGCTCAGTTGAGGGCAACTATAGGCCGAAAGAAGGGCTGTGAAGGGCGTCTTTGGTTCAAATGCTAGGATGCGGCAAGTTGAAACGACTGTAGTATCTCCGTGCTATGCGCACCTTGGACGTGCCATGGAGAGACGGAAACAACAGGGTGAATGCTCTGCGGTCCATTTTGAAACTAAGGCTTGAAGGGAAACTTTATTTTCCTCATTGGGATTTAGAGAGCTGCGGGCTCAGTTCTCCCTGGGAAACAGTGTTGTTGCACAGTTGCCTTTGTGATGACAAGTGAATTTCCTGGAAGGAAATTGGATGTTGCCGTTCCTCGGTAAGTGCTCCTACTTCGGTTGTCCTCAGGGAAGGGGAGAACCACACGGGGCCTCTGGCCTTAAGCTACTGTTCAGGTTTTCTCATGAACGAGGTAGGCATGCAACAGACCCCATGCAGCCTAAGTCCCTGGGTTTCTTGAACCCTAGGAAGCATATCAGGTCTCTCTTGAGTCGCCGGTCTGCAATAGGATCCGAAACGGATAAAAGGGCCTCCTGTGTCTCCAGGGAGTTGTGAGCAATGCACCGCTGGCAGCAGCTAGATGCCGAGTCATGGGCAGTGAAGGGCTGCGTCAGAGAAACACCTAGGTTGGGATAGCTTAGAAAGAGCCAGCTATCCGCGTTCTGTTCATTCCTTCATGCAAAACGTGTCTGCATTTCCGCCGAACCCAGAGCACACAAAACGTACAGTGATTCGACCCCGCCTTCAGGGAACTCGCACGTGATGCAATTTACCCCAGGCGGCCACTGGACTTTCAGTGTAGCCTGAAAAATTTCAGGCTCTCCCTTGAAAGCCAGGTATTCTGGAGATCCATTGTACAAACCGGCCTCACTAACCCATGACTTGCTCATCCTTTCACCACAATCACGACCCCATATCACAAAGTGTATCACAAAGTTTACTCACTAAAGGGTGTAGTTGGTCAGCTGAACGTCCAGTAGGGAGTCAGACACTGCAGCATAAGACGCTGTGCCCTCGCCTTGGAAACTGAAGCGTGATGGGAAGTTTATTTGCCACACTGGAATGACGACACGCGGCCTCAAGGTTACCTGATGAACAGTGTAGTGGCCTATCTTTTCTTCATTGCAGAAGTGCCTCTGTGAGGACAAGTGATTCCCCCCCCCAAACCCCGTGAGGCATACGTGGCCTTGCACTCCCTGCTAGGTGCTCATCCCTCAGCAATCGTCGGTGAGTAAGCCAAACATATAGGAGGACTGGCCCCAAGCTAAGGTACTGTTTTGTTCGTCACACAGATAGGCAGGCAACAGGTTCCAGGCAGCATTTGTCAAAGCGGTGCTTTAAGTGTAGGAAGCATTTCTGGTGTCTTAGGACAAACAGGTCTGCACTGGGATCCAAGATGTACACGATGGACCGCCCGTCGCTTCTAGGAGCTGAGGGAAGTGTTCGGCTGAGGACAACCATATGCCGAAACAAGGGCAGTAAAGATCTTCTTTTGCTAAACATCTAGCATGTGGTAAGTGAAACAACTCAAGTATCTCCCTTCTAACGCACCTTGGGAGTACAAACTAGAGAAAGACACAGCAGGGTGAATGCTCTGTGTGGTCCCTTTTGAAAGTAAGGCTGCGAGTGAAACTTTGTTTTCCTCACCGGCATTTACAGAGCCGCAGGCTCAATTCTCCCCAAGAAACACTGTTGCTGCACAGCTTCTCTTCGTAACACAATTGCCATCGTGATGATGTGAGTTTCTAGGCAAGAAACTTGGAGGTTGCCATCCCTTGGTAGGTGGTCATCCTTCAGTAGTCTTCAGGGAATGGGCCCACCACATGGGGCCTCTAGCCTCAAGCTAACGTCCAGGTGTTCTCATGACAGACTTAGGGAAGCAACAGATTGCATAGAGCCTTAGTCCCTGTGGTTCGTGAACTCTAGGAAGCATATCAGCTCTCTTTTGGACTCACTTGTCAGCGTTAGGTTCCAAAACGTACTGAGAAAGGACTGCCTGTGTCTTCGTGGAGCCTTGAGCCATCTACCGTCGGGAACAGCTAGATGCCGACTGACGGGCAGTGAAGGGCTTCGTTGGTTAGACACCTGGATTGCGATAGCTTGAAAGCAACCCAGTTATCAACGTTCCATGCCTTCCTTCATGCAAAGGGTGTCTGCGCTCTGGAGGAACCGTGAGCTGCAGGAGAAAATACAATTAGCCTACCACTGCTCCTGGGAGCTGCTCCACGACGTCTGTCTACCTCAAGCGGCAACTACACTTTAAGTCCGGCTTCAAAACCTACAGGGTTTTCCCGAACTGGTAGATAGTCTAGAGAAGTACTGTCACCTAGGCCTAACTAAGCCCTCACTTTGATATCCTTACACCACAGTCAGGACTCCCAGCATGGCAATGGTTTCTAGTGTCACGAGCCACTGTGTCCACGGGATGTACAAGAGAGAGTGCGATGCGACTTGTTAATACGCTGCTTTGTCCTGCTGGAAATTGAGGCTTCCTGGGAAAGTTGATTTTCCTCACTGCAAAGTAGAGAGTTTGCGGCCCCAGGATTATCTGGTAAACACTGTTGTTGCCCATCTTCTCTTTGCTGCACAGTCGTCTTTGGGAGGACTAGTTATCCTCCACGAAAGAACACTTGGCTTTCAATTCCTGCCACGTCCTCCTCCCTCCAAAATTGTTCGTGAGTACGCCCACAACCCTGGGCGACTCGCCTCAGGCCAACGTTCTACTTCTCTCCTCACAGACATAGGCGGGCCGCAGGCTCACGGCACCGTTTGTCAGAGCGGTGCTTTAAATCTAGGAAGCGTTTCTGGCGTCTTAGGACACGGGGGTCTGCACTAGGATCCAAGATGTAAACGATGGACTGCCCGTCCTTTGTGGGCCTTGTGAGCGAAGCTCAGTTGAGGGCAACTATAGGCCGAAAGAAGGGCTGTGAAGGGCGTCTTTGGTTCAAATGCTAGGATGCGGCAAGTTGAAACGACTGTAGTATCTCCGTGCTATGCGCACCTTGGACGTGCCATGGAGAGACGGAAACAACAGGGTGAATGCTCTGCGGTCCATTTTGAAACTAAGGCTTGAAGGGAAACTTTATTTTCCTCATTGGGATTTAGAGAGCTGCGGGCTCAGTTCTCCCTGGGAAACAGTGTTGTTGCACAGTTGCCTTTGTGATGACAAGTGAATTTCCTGGAAGGAAATTGGATGTTGCCGTTCCTTGGTAAGTGCTCCTACTTCGGTTGTCCTCAGGGAAGGGGAGAACCACACGGGGCCTCTGGCCTTAAGCTACTGTTCAGGTTTTCTCATGAACGAGGTAGGCATGCAACAGACCCCATGCAGCCTAAGTCCCTGGGTTTCTTGAACCCTAGGAAGCATATCAGGTCTCTCTTGAGTCGCCGGTCTGCAATAGGATCCGAAACGGATAAAAGGGCCTCCTGTGTCTCCAGGGAGTTGTGAGCAATGCACCGCTGGCAGCAGCTAGATGCCGAGTCATGGGCAGTGAAGGGCTGCGTCAGAGAAACACCTAGGTTGGGATAGCTTAGAAAGAGCCAGCTATCCGCGTTCTGTTCATTCCTTCATGCAAAACGTGTCTGCATTTCCGCCGAACCCAGAGCACACAAAACGTACAGTGATTCGACCCCGCCTTCAGGGAACTCGCACGTGATGCAATTTACCCCAGGCGGCCACTGGACTTTCAGTGTAGCCTGAAAAATTTCAGGCTCTCCCTTGAAAGCCAGGTATTCTGGAGATCCATTGTACAAACCGGCCTCACTAACCCATGACTTGCTCATCCTTTCACCACAATCACGACCCCATATCACAAAGTGTATCACAAAGTTTACTCACTAAAGGGTGTAGTTGGTCAGCTGAACGTCCAGTAGGGAGTCAGACACTGCAGCATAAGACGCTGTGCCCTCGCCTTGGAAACTGAAGCGTGATGGGAAGTTTATTTGCCACACTGGAATGACGACACGCGGCCTCAAGGTTACCTGATGAACAGTGTAGTGGCCTATCTTTTCTTCATTGCAGAAGTGCCTCTGTGAGGACAAGTGATTCCCCCCCCCAAACCCCGTGAGGCATACGTGGCCTTGCACTCCCTGCTAGGTGCTCATCCCTCAGCAATCGTCGGTGAGTAAGCCAAACATATAGGAGGACTGGCCCCAAGCTAAGGTACTGTTTTGTTCGTCACACAGATAGGCAGGCAACAGGTTCCAGGCAGCATTTGTCAAAGCGGTGCTTTAAGTGTAGGAAGCATTTCTGGTGTCTTAGGACAAACAGGTCTGCACTGGGATCCAAGATGTACACGATGGACCGCCCGTCGCTTCTAGGAGCTGAGGGAAGTGTTCGGCTGAGGACAACCATATGCCGAAACAAGGGCAGTAAAGATCTTCTTTTGCTAAACATCTAGCATGTGGTAAGTGAAACAACTCAAGTATCTCCCTTCTAACGCACCTTGGGAGTACAAACTAGAGAAAGACACAGCAGGGTGAATGCTCTGTGTGGTCCCTTTTGAAAGTAAGGCTGCGAGTGAAACTTTGTTTTCCTCACCGGCATTTACAGAGCCGCAGGCTCAATTCTCCCCAAGAAACACTGTTGCTGCACAGCTTCTCTTCGTAACACAATTGCCATCGTGATGATGTGAGTTTCTAGGCAAGAAACTTGGAGGTTGCCATCCCTTGGTAGGTGGTCATCCTTCAGTAGTCTTCAGGGAATGGGCCCACCACATGGGGCCTCTAGCCTCAAGCTAACGTCCAGGTGTTCTCATGACAGACTTAGGGAAGCAACAGATTGCATAGAGCCTTAGTCCCTGTGGTTCGTGAACTCTAGGAAGCATATCAGCTCTCTTTTGGACTCACTTGTCAGCGTTAGGTTCCAAAACGTACTGAGAAAGGACTGCCTGTGTCTTCGTGGAGCCTTGAGCCATCTACCGTCGGGAACAGCTAGATGCCGACTGACGGGCAGTGAAGGGCTTCGTTGGTTAGACACCTGGATTGCGATAGCTTGAAAGCAACCCAGTTATCAACGTTCCATGCCTTCCTTCATGCAAAGGGTGTCTGCGCTCTGGAGGAACCGTGAGCTGCAGGAGAAAATACAATTAGCCTACCACTGCTCCTGGGAGCTGCTCCACGACGTCTGTCTACCTCAAGCGGCAACTACACTTTAAGTCCGGCTTCAAAACCTACAGGGTTTTCCCGAACTGGTAGATAGTCTAGAGAAGTACTGTCACCTAGGCCTAACTAAGCCCTCACCTTGATATCCTTACACCACAGTCAGGACTCCCAGCATGGCAATGGTTTCTAGTGTCACGAGCCACTGTGTCCACGGGATGTACAAGAGAGAGTGCGATGCGACTTGTTAATACGCTGCTTTGTCCTGCTGGAAATTGAGGCTTCCTGGGAAAGTTGATTTTCCTCACTGCAAAGTAGAGAGTTTGCGGCCCCAGGATTATCTGGTAAACACTGTTGTTGCCCATCTTCTCTTTGCTGCACAGTCGTCTTTGGGAGGACTAGTTATCCTCCACGAAAGAACACTTGGCTTTCAATTCCTGCCACGTCCTCATCCCTCCAAAATTGTTCGTGAGTACGCCCACAACCCTGGGCGACTCGCCTCAGGCCAACGTTCTACTTCTCTCCTCACAGACATAGGCGGGCCGCAGGCTCACGGCACCGTTTGTCAGAGCGGTGCTTTAAATCTAGGAAGCGTTTCTGGCGTCTTAGGACACGGGGGTCTGCACTAGGATCCAAGATGTAAACGATGGACTGCCCGTCCTTTCTGGGCCTTGTGAGCGAAGCTCAGTTGAGGGCAACTATAGGCCGAAAGAAGGGCTGTGAAGGGCGTCTTTGGTTCAAATGCTAGGATGCGGCAAGTTGAAACGACTGTAGTATCTCCGTGCTATGCGCACCTTGGACGTGCCATGGAGAGACGGAAACAACAGGGTGAATGCTCTGCGGTCCATTTTGAAACTAAGGCTTGAAGGGAAACTTTATTTTCCTCATTGGGATTTAGAGAGCTGCGGGCTCAGTTCTCCCTGGGAAACAGTGTTGTTGCACAGTTGCCTTTGTGATGACAAGTGAATTTCCTGGAAGGAAATTGGATGTTGCCGTTCCTCGGTAAGTGCTCCTACTTCGGTTGTCCTCAGGGAAGGGGAGAACCACACGGGGCCTCTGGCCTTAAGCTACTGTTCAGGTTTTCTCATGAACGAGGTAGGCATGCAACAGACCCCATGCAGCCTAAGTCCCTGGGTTTCTTGAACCCTAGGAAGCATATCAGGTCTCTCTTGAGTCGCCGGTCTGCAATAGGATCCGAAACGGATAAAAGGGCCTCCTGTGTCTCCAGGGAGTTGTGAGCAATGCACCGCTGGCAGCAGCTAGATGCCGAGTCATGGGCAGTGAAGGGCTGCGTCAGAGAAACACCTAGGTTGGGATAGCTTAGAAAGAGCCAGCTATCCGCGTTCTGTTCATTCCTTCATGCAAAACGTGTCTGCATTTCCGCCGAACCCAGAGCACACAAAACGTACAGTGATTCGACCCCGCCTTCAGGGAACTCGCACGTGATGCAATTTACCCCAGGCGGCCACTGGACTTTCAGTGTAGCCTGAAAAATTTCAGGCTCTCCCTTGAAAGCCAGGTATTCTGGAGATACATTGTACAAACCGGCCTCACTAACCCATGACTTGCTCATCCTTTCACCACAATCACGACCCCATATCACAAAGTGTATCACAAAGTTTACTCACTAAAGGGTGTAGTTGGTCAGCTGAACGTCCAGTAGGGAGTCAGACACTGCAGCATAAGACGCTGTGCCCTCGCCTTGGAAACTGAAGCGTGATGGGAAGTTTATTTGCCACACTGGAATGACGACACGCGGCCTCAAGGTTACCTGATGAAGAGTGTAGTGGCCTATCTTTTCTTCATTGCAGAAGTGCCTCTGTGAGGACAAGTGATTCCCCCCCCCCAAACCCCGTGAGGCATACGTGGCCTTGCACTCCCTGCTAGGTGCTCATCCCTCAGCAATCGTCGGTGAGTAAGCCAAACATATAGGAGGACTGGCCCCAAGCTAAGGTACTGTTTTGTTCGTCACACAGATAGGCAGGCAACAGGTTCCAGGCAGCATTTGTCAAAGCGGTGCTTTAAGTGTAGGAAGCATTTCTGGTGTCTTAGGACAAACAGGTCTGCACTGGGATCCAAGATGTACACGATGGACCGCCCGTCGCTTCTAGGAGCTGAGGGAAGTGTTCGGCTGAGGACAACCATATGCCGAAACAAGGGCAGTAAAGATCTTCTTTTGCTAAACATCTAGCATGTGGTAAGTGAAACAACTCAAGTATCTCCCTTCTAACGCACCTTGGGAGTACAAACTAGAGAAAGACACAGCAGGGTGAATGCTCTGTGTGGTCCCTTTTGAAAGTAAGGCTGCGAGTGAAACTTTGTTTTCCTCACCGGCATTTACAGAGCCGCAGGCTCAATTCTCCCCAAGAAACACTGTTGCTGCACAGCTTCTCTTCGTAACACAATTGCCATCGTGATGATGTGAGTTTCTAGGCAAGAAACTTGGAGGTTGCCATCCCTTGGTAGGTGGTCATCCTTCAGTAGTCTTCAGGGAATGGGCCCACCACATGGGGCCTCTAGCCTCAAGCTAACGTCCAGGTGTTCTCATGACAGACTTAGGGAAGCAACAGATTGCATAGAGCCTTAGTCCCTGTGGTTCGTGAACTCTAGGAAGCATATCAGCTCTCTTTGGGACTCACTTGTCAGCGTTAGGTTCCAAAACGTACTGAGAAAGGACTGCCTGTGTCTTCGTGGAGCCTTGAGCCATCTACCGTCGGGAACAGCTAGATGCCGACTGACCGGCAGTGAAGGGCTTCGTTGGTTAGACACCTGGATTGCGATAGCTTGAAAGCAACCCAGTTATCAACGTTCCATGCCTTCCTTCATGCAAAGGGTGTCTGCCCTCTGGAGGAACCGTGAGCTGCAGGAGAAAATACAATTAGCCTACCACTGCTCCTGGGAGCTGCTCCACGACGTCTGTCTACCTCAAGCGGCAACTACACTTTAAGTCCGGCTTCAAAACCTACAGGGTTTTCCCGAACTGGTAGATAGTCTAGAGAAGTACTGTCACCTAGGCCTAACTAAGCCCTCACCTTGATATCCTTACACCACAGTCAGGACTCCCAGCATGGCAATGGTTTCTAGTGTCACGAGCCACTGTGTCCACGGGATGTACAAGAGAGAGTGCGATGCGACTTGTTAATACGCTGCTTTGTCCTGCTGGAAATTGAGGCTTCCTGGGAAAGTTGATTTTCCTCACTGCAAAGTAGAGAGTTTGCGGCCCCAGGATTACCTGGTAAACACTGTTGTTGCCCATCTTCTCTTTGCTGCACAGTCGTCTTTGGGAGGACTAGTTATCCTCCACGAAAGAACACTTGGCTTTCAATTCCTGCCACGTCCTCATCCCTCCAAAATTGTTCGTGAGTACGCCCACAACCCTGGGCGACTCGCCTCAGGCCAACGTTCTACTTCTCTCCTCACAGACATAGGCGGGCCGCAGGCTCACGGCACCGTTTGTCAGAGCGGTGCTTTAAATCTAGGAAGCGTTTCTGGCGTCTTAGGACACGGGGGTCTGCACTAGGATCCAAGATGTAAACGATGGACTGCCCGTCCTTTGTGGGCCTTGTGAGCGAAGCTCAGTTGAGGGCAACTATAGGCCGAAAGAAGGGCTGTGAAGGGCGTCTTTGGTTCAAATGCTAGGATGCGGCAAGTTGAAACGACTGTAGTATCTCCGTGCTATGCGCACCTTGGACGTGCCATGGAGAGACGGAAACAACAGGGTGAATGCTCTGCGGTCCATTTTGAAACTAAGGCTTGAAGGGAAACTTTATTTTCCTCATTGGGATTTAGAGAGCTGCGGGCTCAGTTCTCCCTGGGAAACAGTGTTGTTGCACAGTTGCCTTTGTGATGACAAGTGAATTTCCTGGAAGGAAATTGGATGTTGCCGTTCCTCGGTAAGTGCTCCTACTTCGGTTGTCCTCAGGGAAGGGGAGAACCACACGGGGCCTCTGGCCTTAAGCTACTGTTCAGGTTTTCTCATGAACGAGGTAGGCATGCAACAGACCCCATGCAGCCTAAGTCCCTGGGTTTCTTGAACCCTAGGAAGCATATCAGGTCTCTCTTGAGTCGCCGGTCTGCAATAGGATCCGAAACGGATAAAAGGGCCTCCTGTGTCTCCAGGGAGTTGTGAGCAATGCACCGCTGGCAGCAGCTAGATGCCGAGTCATGGGCAGTGAAGGGCTGCGTCAGAGAAACACCTAGGTTGGGATAGCTTAGAAAGAGCCAGCTATCCGCGTTCTGTTCATTCCTTCATGCAAAACGTGTCTGCATTTCCGCCGAACCCAGAGCACACAAAACGTACAGTGATTCGACCCCGCCTTCAGGGAACTCGCACGTGATGCAATTTACCCCAGGCGGCCACTGGACTTTCAGTGTAGCCTGAAAAATTTCAGGCTCTCCCTTGAAAGCCAGGTATTCTGGAGATACATTGTACAAACCGGCCTCACTAACCCATGACTTGCTCATCCTTTCACCACAATCACGACCCCATATCACAAAGTGTATCACAAAGTTTACTCACTAAAGGGTGTAGTTGGTCAGCTGAACGTCCAGTAGGGAGTCAGACACTGCAGCATAAGACGCTGTGCCCTCGCCTTGGAAACTGAAGCGTGATGGGAAGTTTATTTGCCACACTGGAATGACGACACGCGGCCTCAAGGTTACCTGATGAAGAGTGTAGTGGCCTATCTTTTCTTCATTGCAGAAGTGCCTCTGTGAGGACAAGTGATTCCACCCCCCCCAAACCCCGTGAGGCATACGTGGCCTTGCACTCCCTGCTAGGTGCTCATCCCTCAGCAATCGTCGGTGAGTAAGCCAAACATATAGGAGGACTGGCCCCAAGCTAAGGTACTGTTTTGTTCGTCACACAGATAGGCAGGCAACAGGTTCCAGGCAGCATTTGTCAAAGCGGTGCTTTAAGTGTAGGAAGCATTTCTGGTGTCTTAGGACAAACAGGTCTGCACTGGGATCCAAGATGTACACGATGGACCGCCCGTCGCTTCTAGGAGCTGAGGGAAGTGTTCGGCTGAGGACAACCATATGCCGAAACAAGGGCAGTAAAGATCTTCTTTTGCTAAACATCTAGCATGTGGTAAGTGAAACAACTCAAGTATCTCCCTTCTAACGCACCTTGGGAGTACAAACTAGAGAAAGACACAGCAGGGTGAATGCTCTGTGTGGTCCCTTTTGAAAGTAAGGCTGCGAGTGAAACTTTGTTTTCCTCACCGGCATTTACAGAGCCGCAGGCTCAATTCTCCCCAAGAAACACTGTTGCTGCACAGCTTCTCTTCGTAACACAATTGCCATCGTGATGATGTGAGTTTCTAGGCAAGAAACTTGGAGGTTGCCATCCCTTGGTAGGTGGTCATCCTTCAGTAGTCTTCAGGGAATGGGCCCACCACATGGGGCCTCTAGCCTCAAGCTAACGTCCAGGTGTTCTCATGACAGACTTAGGGAAGCAACAGATTGCATAGAGCCTTAGTCCCTGTGGTTCGTGAACTCTAGGAAGCATATCAGCTCTCTTTTGGACTCACTTGTCAGCGTTAGGTTCCAAAACGTACTGAGAAAGGACTGCCTGTGTCTTCGTGGAGCCTTGAGCCATCTACCGTCGGGAACAGCTAGATGCCGACTGACGGGCAGTGAAGGGCTTCGTTGGTTAGACACCTGGATTGCGATAGCTTGAAAGCAACCCAGTTATCAACGTTCCATGCCTTCCTTCATGCAAAGGGTGTCTGCGCTCTGGAGGAACTGTAAGCTGCAGGAGAAAATACAATTAGCCTACCACTGCTCCTGGGAGCTGCTCCACGACGTCTGTCTACCTCAAGCGGCAACTACACTTTAAGTCCGGCTTCAAAACCGACAGGGTTTTCCCGAACTGGTAGATAGTCTAGAGAAGTACTGTCACCTAGGCCTAACTAAGCCCTCACCTTGATATCCTTACACCACAGTCAGGACTCCCAGCATGGCAATGGTTTCTAGTGTCACGAGCCACTGTGTCCACGGGATGTACAAGAGAGAGTCCGATGCGACTTGTTAATACGCTGCTTTGTCCTGCTGGAAATTGAGGCTTCCTGGGAAAGTTGATTTTCCTCACTGCAAAGTAGAGAGTTTGCGGCCCCAGGATTACCTGGTAAACACTGTTGTTGCCCATCTTCTCTTTGCTGCACAGTCGTCTTTGGGAGGACTAGTTATCCTCCACGAAAGAACACTTGGCTTTCAATTCCTGCCACGTCCTCATCCCTCCAAAATTGTTCGTGAGTACGCCCACAACCCTGGGCGACTCGCCTCAGGCCAACGTTCTACTTCTCTCGTCACAGACATAGGCGGGCCGCAGGCTCACGGCACCGTTTGTCAGAGCGGTGCTTTAAATCTAGGAAGCGTTTCTGGCGTCTTAGGACACGGGGGTCTGCACTAGGATCCAAGATGTAAACGATGGACTGCCCGTCCTTTGTGGGCCTTGTGAGCGAAGCTCAGTTGAGGGCAACTATAGGCCGAAAGAAGGGCTGTGAAGGGCGTCTTTGGTTCAAATGCTAGGATGCGGCAAGTTGAAACGACTGTAGTATCTCCGTGCTATGCGCACCTTGGACGTGCCATGGAGAGACGGAAACAACAGGGTGAATGCTCTGCGGTCCATTTTGAAACTAAGGCTTGAAGGGAAACTTTATTTTCCTCATTGGGATTTAGAGAGCTGCGGGCTCAGTTCTCCCTGGGAAACAGTGTTGTTGCACAGTTGCCTTTGTGATGACAAGTGAATTTCCTGGAAGGAAATTGGATGTTGCCGTTCCTCGGTAAGTGCTCCTACTTCGGTTGTCCTCAGGGAAGGGGAGAACCACACGGGGCCTCTGGCCTTAAGCTACTGTTCAGGTTTTCTCATGAACGAGGTAGGCATGCAACAGACCCCATGCAGCCTAAGTCCCTGGGTTTCTTGAACCCTAGGAAGCATATCAGGTCTCTCTTGAGTCGCCGGTCTGCAATAGGATCCAAAATGGATAAAAGGGCCTCCTGTGTCTCCAGGGAGTTGTGAGCAATGCACCGCTGGCAGCAGCTAGATGCCGAGTCATGGGCAGTGAGGGGCTGCGTCAGAGAAACACCTAGGTTGGGATAGCTTAGAAAGAGCCAGCTATCCGCGTTCTGTTCATTCCTTCATGCAAAACGTGTCTGCATTTCCGCCGAACCCAGAGCACACAAAACGTACAGTGATTCGACCCCGCCTTCAGGGAACTCGCACGTGATGCAATTTACCCCAGGCGGCCACTGGACTTTCAGTGTAGCCTGAAAAATTTCAGGCTCTCCCTTGAAAGCCAGGTATTCTGGAGATCCATTGTACAAACCGGCCTCACTAACCCATGACTTGCTCATCCTTTCACCACAATCACGACCCCATATCACAAAGTGTATCACAAAGTTTACTCACTAAAGGGTGTAGTTGGTCAGCTGAACGTCCAGTAGGGAGTCAGACACTGCAGCATAAGACGCTGTGCCCTCGCCTTGGAAACTGAAGCGTGATGGGAAGTTTATTTGCCACACTGGAATGACGACACGCGGCCTCAAGGTTACCTGATGAACAGTGTAGTGGCCTATCTTTTCTTCATTGCAGAAGTGCCTCTGTGAGGACAAGTGATTCCCCCCCCCCAAACCCCGTGAGGCATACGTGGCCTTGCACTCCCTGCTAGGTGCTCATCCCTCAGCAATCGTCGGTGAGTAAGCCAAACATATAGGAGGACTGGCCCCAAGCTAACGTACTGTTTTGTTCGTCACACAGATAGGCAGGCAACAGGTTCCAGGCAGCATTTGTCAAAGCGGTGCTTTAAGTGTAGGAAGCATTTCTGGTGTCTTAGGACAAACAGGTCTGCACTGGGATCCAAGATGTACACGATGGACCGCCCGTCGCTTCTAGGAGCTGAGAGAAGTGTTCGGCTGAGGACAACCATATGCCGAAACAAGGGCAGTAAAGATCTTCTTTTGCTAAACATCTAGCATGTGGTAAGTGAAACAACTCAAGTATCTCCCTTCTAACGCACCTTGGGAGTACAAACTAGAGAAAGACACAGCAGGGTGAATGCTCTGTGTGGTCCCTTTTGAAAGTAAGGCTGCGAGTGAAACTTTGTTTTCCTCACCGGCATTTACAGAGCCGCAGGCTCAATTCTCCCCAAGAAACACTGTTGCTGCACAGCTTCTCTTCGTAACACAATTGCCATCGTGATGATGTGAGTTTCTAGGCAAGAAACTTGGAGGTTGCCATCCCTTGGTAGGTGGTCATCCTTCAGTAGTCTTCAGGGAATGGGCCCACCACATGGGGCCTCTAGCCTCAAGCTAACGTCCAGGTGTTCTCATGACAGACTTAGGGAAGCAACAGATTGCATAGAGCCTTAGTCCCTGTGGTTCGTGAACTCTAGGAAGCATATCAGCTCTCTTTTGGACTCACTTGTCAACGTTAGGTTCCAAAACGTACTGAGAAAGGACTGCCTGTGTCTTCGTGGAGCCTTGAGCCATCTACCGTCGGGAACAGCTAGATGCCGACTGACGGGCAGTGAAGGGCTTCGTTGGTTAGACACCTGGATTGCGATAGCTTGAAAGCAACCCAGTTATCAACGTTCCATGCCTTCCTTCATGCAAAGGGTGTCTGCGCTCTGGAGGAACCGTGAGCTGCAGGAGAAAATACAATTAGCCTACCACTGCTCCTGGGAGCTGCTCCACGACGTCTGTCTACCTCAAGCGGCAACTACACTTTAAGTCCGGCTTCAAAACCGACAGGGTTTTCCCGAACTGGTAGATAGTCTAGAGAAGTACTGTCACCTAGGCCTAACTAAGCCCTCACCTTGATATCCTTACACCACAGTCAGGACTCCCAGCATGGCAATGGTTTCTAGTGTCACGAGCAACTGTGTCCACGGGATGTACAAGAGAGAGTGCGATGCGACTTGTTAATACGCTGCTTTGTCCTGCTGGAAATTGAGGCTTCCTGGGAAAGTTGATTTTCCTCACTGCAAAGTAGAGAGTTTGCGGCCCCAGGATTACCTGGTAAACACTGTTGTTGCCCATCTTCTCTTTGCTGCACAGTCGTCTTTGGGAGGACTAGTTATCCTCCACGAAAGAACACTTGGCTTTCAATTCCTGCCACGTCCTCATCCCTCCAAAATTGTTCGTGAGTACGCCCACAACCCTGGGCGACTCGCCTCAGGCCAACGTTCTACTTCTCTCGTCACAGACATAGGCGGGCCGCAGGCTCACGGCACCATTTGTCAGAGCGGTGCTTTAAATCTAGGAAGCGTTTCTGGCGTCTTAGGACACGGGGGTCTGCACTAGGATCCAAGATGTAAACGATGGACTGCCCGTCCTTTCTGGGCCTTGTGAGCGAAGCTCAGTTGAGGGCAACTATAGGCCGAAAGAAGGGCTGTGAAGGGCGTCTTTGGTTCAAATGCTAGGATGCGGCAAGTTGAAACGACTGTAGTATCTCCGTGCTATGCGCACCTTGGACGTGCCATGGAGAGACGGAAACAACAGGGTGAATGCTCTGCGGTCCATTTTGAAACTAAGGCTTGAAGGGAAACTTTATTTTCCTCATTGGGATTTAGAGAGCTGCGGGCTCAGTTCTCCCTGGGAAACAGTGTTGTTGCACAGTTGCCTTTGTGATGACAAGTGAATTTCCTGGAAGGAAATTGGATGTTGCCGTTCCTCGGTAAGTGCTCCTACTTCGGTTGTCCTCAGGGAAGGGGAGAACCACACGGGGCCTCTGGCCTTAAGCTACTGTTCAGGTTTTCTCATGAACGAGGTAGGCATGCAACAGACCCCATGCAGCCTAAGTCCCTGGGTTTCTTGAACCCTAGGAAGCATATCAGGTCTCTCTTGAGTCGCCGGTCTGCAATAGGATCCGAAACGGATAAAAGGGCCTCCTGTGTCTCCAGGGAGTTGTGAGCAATGCACCGCTGGCAGCAGCTAGATGCCGAGTCATGGGCAGTGAAGGGCTGCGTCAGAGAAACACCTAGGTTGGGATAGCTTAGAAAGAGCCAGCTATCCGCGTTCTGTTCATTCCTTCATGCAAAACGTGTCTGCATTTCCGCCGAACCCAGAGCACACAAAACGTACAGTGATTCGACCCCGCCTTCAGGGAACTCGCACGTGATGCAATTTACCCCAGGCGGCCACTGGACTTTCAGTGTAGCCTGAAAAATTTCAGGCTCTCCCTTGAAAGCCAGGTATTCTGGAGATCCATTGTACAAACCGGCCTCACTAACCCATGACTTGCTCATCCTTTCACCACAATCACGACCCCATATCACAAAGTGTATCACAAAGTTTACTCACTAAAGGGTGTAGTTGGTCAGCTGAACGTCCAGTAGGGAGTCAGACACTGCAGCATAAGACGCTGTGCCCTCGCCTTGGAAACTGAAGCGTGATGGGAAGTTTATTTGCCACACTGGAATGATGACACGCGGCCTCAAGGTTACCTGATGAACAGTGTAGTGGCCTATCTTTTCTTCATTGCAGAAGTGCCTCTGTGAGGACAAGTGATTCCCCCCCCCAAACCCCGTGAGGCATACGTGGCCTTGCACTCCCTGCTAGGTGCTCATCCCTCAGCAATCATCGGTGAGTAAGCCAAACATATAGGAGGACTGGCCCCAAGCTAAGGTACTGTTTTGTTCGTCACACAGATAGGCAGGCAACAGGTTCCAGGCAGCATTTGTCAAAGTGGTGCTTTAAGTGTAGGAAGCATTTCTGGTGTCTTAGGACAAACAGGTCTGCACTGGGATCCAAGATGTACACGATGGACCGCCCGTCGCTTCTAGGAGCTGAGGGAAGTGTTCGTCTGAGGACAACCATATGCCGAAACAAGGGCAGTAAAGATCTTCTTTTGCTAAACATCTAGCATGTGGTAAGTGAAACAACTCAAGTATCTCCCTTCTAACGCACCTTGGGAGTACAAACTAGAGAAAGACACAGCAGGGTGAATGCTCTGTGTGGTCCCTTTTGAAAGTAAGGCTGCGAGTGAAACTTTGTTTTCCTCACCGGCATTTACAGAGCCGCAGGCTCAATTCTCCCCAAGAAACACTGTTGCTGCACAGCTTCTCTTCGTAACACAATTGCCATCGTGATGATGTGAGTTTCTAGGCAAGAAGCTTGGAGGTTGCCATCCCTTGGTAGGTGGTCATCCTTCAGTAGTCTTCAGGGAATGGGCCCACCACATGGGGCCTCTAGCCTCAAGCTAACGTCCAGGTGTTCTCATGACAGACTTAGGGAAGCAACAGATTGCATAGAGCCTTAGTCCCTGTGGTTCGTGAACTCTAGGAAGCATATCAGCTCTCTTTTGGACTCACTTGTCAGCGTTAGGTTCCAAAACGTACTGAGAAAGGACTGCCTGTGTCTTCGTGGAGCCTTGAGCCATCTACCGTCGGCAACAGCTAGATGCCGACTGACGGGCAGTGAAGGGCTTCGTTGGTTAGACACCTGGATTGCGATAGCTTGAAAGCAACCCAGTTATCAACGTTCCATGCCTTCCTTCATGCAAAGGGTGTCTGCGCTCTGGAGGAACCGTGAGCTGCAGGAGAAAATACAATTAGCCTACCACTGCTCCTGGGAGCTGCTCCACGACGTCTGTCTACCTCAAGCAGCAACTACACTTTAAGTCCGGCTTCAAAACCTACAGGGTTTTCCCGAACTGGTAGATAGTCTAGAGAAGTACTGTCACCTAGGCCTAACTAAGCCCTCACCTTGATATCCTTACACCACAGTCAGGACTCCCAGCATGGCAATGGTTTCTAGTGTCACGAGCCACTGTGTCCACGGGATGTACAAGAGAGAGTGCGATGCGACTTGTTAATACGCTGCTTTGTCCTGCTGGAAATTGAGGCTTCCTGGGAAAGTTGATTTTCCTCACTGCAAAGTAGAGAGTTTGCGGCCCCAGGATTACCTGGTAAACACTGTTGTTGCCCATCTTCTCTTTGCTGCACAGTCGTCTTTGGGAGGACTAGTTATCCTCCACGAAAGAACACTTGGCTTTCAATTCCTGCCACGTCCTCATCCCTCCAAAATTGTTCGTGAGTACGCCCACAACCCTGGGCGACTCGCCTCAGGCCAACGTTCTACTTCTCTCGTCACAGACATGGGCGGGCCGCAGGCTCACGGCACCGTTTGTCAGAGCGGTGCTTTAAATCTAGGAAGCGTTTCTGGCGTCTTAGGACACGGGGGTCTGCACTAGGATCCAAGATGTAAACGATGGACTGCCCGTCCTTTGTGGGCCTTGTGAGTGAAGCTCAGTTGAGGGCAACTATAGGCCGAAAGAAGGGCTGTGAAGGGCGTCTTTGGTTCAAATGCTAGGATGCGGCAAGTTGAAACGACTGTAGTATCTCCGTGCTATGCGCACCTTGGACGTGCCATGGAGAGACGGAAACAACAGGGTGAATGCTCTGCGGTCCATTTTGAAACTAAGGCTTGAAGGGAAACTTTATTTTCCTCATTGGGATTTAGAGAGCTGCGGGCTCAGTTCTCCCTGGGAAACAGTGATGTTGCACAGTTGCCTTTGTGATGACAAGTGAATTTCCTGGAAGGAAATTGGATGTTGCCGTTCCTTGGTAAGTGCTCCTACTTCGGTTGTCCTCAGGGAAGGGGAGAACCACACGGGGCCTCTGGCCTTAAGCTACTGTTCAGGTTTTCTCATGAACGAGGTAGGCATGCAACAGACCCCATGCAGCCTAAGTCCCTGGGTTTCTTGAACCCTAGGAAGCATATCAGGTCTCTCTTGAGTCGCCGGTCTGCAATAGGATCCGAAACGGATAAAAGGGCCTCCTGTGTCTCCAGGGAGCTGTGAGCAATGCACCGCTGGCAGCAGCTAGATGCCGAGTCATGGGCAGTGAAGGGCTGCGTCAGAGAAACACCTAGGTTGGGATAGCTTAGAAAGAGCCGCGTTCTGTTCATTCCTTCATGCAAAACGTGTCTGCATTTCCGCCGAACCCAGAGCACACAAAACGTACAGTGATTCGACCCCGCCTTCAGGGAACTCGCACGTGATGCAATTTACCCCAGGCGGCCACTGGACTTTCAGTGTAGCCTGAAAAATTTCAGGCTCTCCCTTGAAAGCCAGGTATTCTGGAGATCCATTGTACAAACCGGCCTCACTAACCCATGACTTGCTCATCCTTTCACCACAATCACGACCCCATATCACAAAGTGTATCACAAAGTTTACTCACTAAAGGGTGTAGTTGGTCAGCTGAACGTCCAGTAGGGAGTCAGACACTGTAGCATAAGACGCTGTGCCCTCGCCTTGGAAACTGAAGCGTGATGGGAAGTTTATTTGCCACACTGGAATGACGACACGCGGCCTCAAGGTTACCTGATGAACAGTGTAGTGGCCTATCTTTTCTTCATTGCAGAAGTGCCTCTGTGAGGACAAGTGATTCCCCCCCCCAAACCCCGTGAGGCATACGTGGCCTTGCACTCCCTGCTAGGTGCTCATCCCTCAGCAATCATCGGTGAGTAAGCCAAACATATAGGAGGACTGGCCCCAAGCTAAGGTACTGTTTTGTTCGTCACACAGATAGGCAGGCAACAGGTTCCAGGCAGCATTTGTCAAAGCGGTGCTTTAAGTGTAGGAAGCATTTCTGGTGTCTTAGGACAAACAGGTCTGCACTGGGATCCAAGATGTACACGATGGACCGCCCGTCGCTTCTAGGAGCTGAGGGAAGTGTTCGGCTGAGGACAACCATATGCCGAAACAAGGGCAGTAAAGATCTTCTTTTGCTAAACATCTAGCATGTGGTAAGTGAAACAACTCAAGTATCTCCCTTCTAACGCACCTTGGGAGTACAAACTAGAGAAAGACACAGCAGGGTGAATGCTCTGTGTGGTCCCTTTTGAAAGTAAGGCTGCGAGTGAAACTTTGTTTTCCTCACCGGCATTTACAGAGCCGCAGGCTCAATTCTCCCCAAGAAACACTGTTGCTGCACAGCTTCTCTTCGTAACACAATTGCCATCGTGATGATGTGAGTTTCTAGGCAAGAAGCTTGGAGGTTGCCATCCCTTGGTAGGTGGTCATCCTTCAGTAGTCTTCAGGGAATGGGCCCACCACATGGGGCCTCTAGCCTCAAGCTAACGTCCAGGTGTTCTCATGACAGACTTAGGGAAGCAACAGATTGCATAGAGCCTTAGTCCCTGTGGTTCGTGAACTCTAGGAAGCATATCAGCTCTCTTTTGGACTCACTTGTCAGCGTTAGGTTCCAAAACGTACTGAGAAAGGACTGCCTGTGTCTTCGTGGAGCCTTGAGCCATCTACCGTCGGCAACAGCTAGATGCCGACTGACGGGCAGTGAAGGGCTTCGTTGGTTAGACACCTGGATTGCGATAGCTTGAAAGCAACCCAGTTATCAACGTTCCATGCCTTCCTTCATGCAAAGGGTGTCTGCGCTCTGGAGGAACCGTGAGCTGCAGGAGAAAATACAATTAGCCTACCACTGCTCCTGGGAGCTGCTCCACGACGTCTGTCTACCTCAAGCGGCAACTACACTTTAAGTCCGGCTTCAAAACCTACAGGGTTTTCCCGAACTGGTAGATAGTCTAGAGAAGTACTGTCACCTAGGCCTAACTAAGCCCTCACCTTGATATCCTTACACCACAGTCAGGACTCCCAGCATGGCAATGGTTTCTAGTGTCACGAGCCACTGTGTCCACGGGATGTACAAGAGAGAGTGCGATGCGACTTGTTAATACGCTGCTTTGTCCTGCTGGAAATTGAGGCTTCCTGGGAAAGTTGATTTTCCTCACTGCAAAGTAGAGAGTTTGCGGCCCCAGGATTACCTGGTAAACACTGTTGTTGCCCATCTTCTCTTTGCTGCACAGTCGTCTTTGGGAGGACTAGTTATCCTCCACGAAAGAACACTTGGCTTTCAATTCCTGCCACGTCCTCATCCCTCCAAAATTGTTCGTGAGTACGCCCACAACCCTGGGCGACTCGCCTCAGGCCAACGTTCTACTTCTCTCCTCACAGACATAGGCGGGCCGCAGGCTCACAGCACCGTTTGTCAGAGCGGTGCTTTAAATCTAGGAAGCGTTTCTGGCGTCTTAGGACACGGGGGTCTGCACTAGGATCCAAGATGTAAACGATGGACTGCCCGTCCTTTCTGGGCCTTGTGAGCGAAGCTCAGTTGAGGGCAACTATAGGCCGAAAGAAGGGCTGTGAAGGGCGTCTTTGGTTCAAATGCTAGGATGCGGCAAGTTGAAACGACTGTAGTATCTCCGTGCTATGCGCACCTTGGACGTGCCATGGAGAGACGGAAACAACAGGGTGAATGCTCTGCGGTCCATTTTGAAACTAAGGCTTGAAGGGAAACTTTATTTTCCTCATTGGGATTTAGAGAGCTGCGGGCTCCGTTCTCCCTGGGAAACAGTGTTGTTGCACAGTTGCCTTTGTGATGACAAGTGAATTTCCTGGAAGGAAATTGGATGTTGCCGTTCCTCGGTAAGTGCTCCTACTTCGGTTGTCCTCAGGGAAGGGGAGAACCACACGGGGCCTCTGGCCTTAAGCTACTGTTCAGGTTTTCTCATGAACGAGGTAGGCATGCAACAGACCCCATGCAGCCTAAGTCCCTGGGTTTCTTGAACCCTAGGAAGCATATCAGGTCTCTCTTGAGTCGCCGGTCTGCAATAGGATCCGAAACGGATAAAAGGGCCTCCTGTGTCTCCAGGGAGTTGTGAGCAATGCACCGCTGGCAGCAGCTAGATGCCGAGTCATGGGCAGTGAAGGGCTGCGTCAGAGAAACACCTAGGTTGGGATAGCTTAGAAAGAGCCAGCTATCCGCGTTCTGTTCATTCTTCATGCAAAACGTGTCTGCATTTCCGCCGAACCCAGAGCACACAAAACGTACAGTGATTCGACCCCGCCTTCAGGGAACTCGCACGTGATGCAATTTACCCCAGGCGGCCACTGGACTTTCAGTGTAGCCTGAAAAATTTCAGGCTCTCCCTTGAAAGCCAGGTATTCTGGAGATACATTGTACAAACCGGCCTCACTAACCCATGACTTGCTCATCCTTTCACCACAATCACGACCCCATATCACAAAGTGTATCACAAAGTTTACTCACTAAAGGGTGTAGTTGGTCAGCTGAACGTCCAGTAGGGAGTCAGACACTGCAGCATAAGACGCTGTGCCCTCGCCTTGGAAACTGAAGCGTGATGGGAAGTTTATTTGCCACACTGGAATGACGACACGCGGCCTCAAGGTTACCTGATGAACAGTGTAGTGGCCTATCTTTTCTTCATTGCAGAAGTGCCTCTGTGAGGACAAGTGATTCCCCCCCCCAAACCCCGTGAGGCATACGTGGCCTTGCACTCCCTGCTAGGTGCTCATCCCTCAGCAATCATCGGTGAGTAAGCCAAACATATAGGAGGACTGGCCCCAAGCTAAGGTACTGTTTTGTTCGTCACACAGATAGGCAGGCAACAGGTTCCAGGCAGCATTTGTCAAAGCGGTGCTTTAAGTGTAGGAAGCATTTCTGGTGTCTTAGGACAAACAGGTCTGCACTGGGATCCAAGATGTACACGATGGACCGCCCGTCGCTTCTAGGAGCTGAGGGAAGTGTTCGGCTGAGGACAACCATATGCCGAAACAAGGGCAGTAAAGATCTTCTTTTGCTAAACATCTAGCATGTGGTAAGTGAAACAACTCAAGTATCTCCCTTCTAACGCACCTTGGGAGTACAAACTAGAGAAAGACACAGCAGGGTGAATGCTCTGTGTGGTCCCTTTTGAAAGTAAGGCTGCGAGTGAAACTTTGTTTTCCTCACCGGCATTTACAGAGCCGCAGGCTCAATTCTCCCCAAGAAACACTGTTGCTGCACAGCTTCTCTTCGTAACACAATTGCCATCGTGATGATGTGAGTTTCTAGGCAAGAAGCTTGGAGGTTGCCATCCCTTGGTAGGTGGTCATCCTTCAGTAGTCTTCAGGGAATGGGCCCACCACATGGGGCCTCTAGCCTCAAGCTAACGTCCAGGTGTTCTCATGACAGACTTAGGGAAGCAACAGATTGCATAGAGCCTTAGTCCCTGTGGTTCGTGAACTCTAGGAAGCATATCAGCTCTCTTTTGGACTCACTTGTCAGCGTTAGGTTCCAAAACGTACTGAGAAAGGACTGCCTGTGTCTTCGTGGAGCCTTGAGCCATCTACCGTCGGCAACAGCTAGATGCCGACTGACGGGCAGTGAAGGGCTTCGTTGGTTAGACACCTGGATTGCGATAGCTTGAAAGCAACCCAGTTATCAACGTTCCATGCCTTCCTTCATGCAAAGGGTGTCTGCGCTCTGGAGGAACCGTGAGCTGCAGGAGAAAATACAATTAGCCTACCACTGCTCCTGGGAGCTGCTCCACGACGTCTGTCTACCTCAAGCGGCAACTACACTTTAAGTCCGGCTTCAAAACCTACAGGGTTTTCCCGAACTGGTAGATAGTCTAGAGAAGTACTGTCACCTAGGCCTAACTAAGCCCTCACCTTGATATCCTTACACCACAGTCAGGACTCCCAGCATGGCAATGGTTTCTAGTGTCACGAGCCACTGTGTCCACGGGATGTACAAGAGAGAGTGCGATGCGACTTGTTAATACGCTGCTTTGTCCTGCTGGAAATTGAGGCTTCCTGGGAAAGTTGATTTTCCTCACTGCAAAGTAGAGAGTTTGCGGCCCCAGGATTACCTGGTAAACACTGTTGTTGCCCATCTTCTCTTTGCTGCACAGTCGTCTTTGGGAGGACTAGTTATCCTCCACGAAAGAACACTTGGCTTTCAATTCCTGCCACGTCCTCATCCCTCCAAAATTGTTCGTGAGTACGCCCACAACCCTGGGCGACTCGCCTCAGGCCAACGTTCTACTTCTCTCCTCACAGACATGGGCGGGCCGCAGGCTCACGGCACCGTTTGTCAGAGCGGTGCTTTAAATCTAGGAAGCGTTTCTGGCGTCTTAGGACACGGGGGTCTGCACTAGGATCCAAGATGTAAACGATGGACTGCCCGTCCTTTCTGGGCCTTGTGAGCGAAGCTCAGTTGAGGGCAACTATAGGCCGAAAGAAGGGCTGTGAAGGGCGTCTTTGGTTCAAATGCTAGGATGCGGCAAGTTGAAACGACTGTAGTATCTCCGTGCTATGCGCACCTTGGACGTGCCATGGAGAGACGGAAACAACAGGGTGAATGCTCTGCGGTCCATTTTGAAACTAAGGCTTGAAGGGAAACTTTATTTTCCTCATTGGGATTTAGAGAGCTGCGGGCTCCGTTCTCCCTGGGAAACAGTGTTGTTGCACAGTTGCCTTTGTGATGACAAGTGAATTTCCTGGAAGGAAATTGGATGTTGCCGTTCCTCGGTAAGTGCTCCTACTTCGGTTGTCCTCAGGGAAGGGGAGAACCACACGGGGCCTCTGGCCTTAAGCTACTGTTCAGGTTTTCTCATGAACGAGGTAGGCATGCAACAGACCCCATGCAGCCTAAGTCCCTGGGTTTCTTGAACCCTAGGAAGCATATCAGGTCTCTCTTGAGTCGCCGGTCTGCAATAGGATCCGAAACGGATAAAAGGGCCTCCTGTGTCTCCAGGGAGTTGTGAGCAATGCACCGCTGGCAGCAGCTAGATGCCGAGTCATGGGCAGTGAAGGGCTGCGTCAGAGAAACACCTAGGTTGGGATAGCTTAGAAAGAGCCAGCTATCCGCGTTCTGTTCATTCCTTCCTGCAAAACGTGTCTGCATTTCCGCCGAACCCAGAGCACACAAAACGTACAGTGATTCGACCCCGCCTTCAGGGAACTCGCACGTGATGCAATTTACCCCAGGCGGCCACTGGACTTTCAGTGTAGCCTGAAAAATTTCAGGCTCTCCCTTGAAAGCCAGGTATTCTGGAGATCCATTGTACAAACCGGCCTCACTAACCCATGACTTGCTCATCCTTTCACCACAATCACGACCCCATATCACAAAGTGTATCACAAAGTTTACTCACTAAAGGGTGTAGTTGGTCAGCTGAACGTCCAGTAGGGAGTCAGACACTGCAGCATAAGACGCTGTGCCCTCGCCTTGGAAACTGAAGCGTGATGGGAAGTTTATTTGCCACACTGGAATGACGACACGCGGCCTCAAGGTTACCTGATGAACAGTGTAGTGGCCTATCTTTTCTTCATTGCAGAAGTGCCTCTGTGAGGACAAGTGATTCCCCCCCCCAAACCCCGTGAGGCATACGTGGCCTTGCACTCCCTGCTAGGTGCTCATCCCTCAGCAATCGTCGGTGAGTAAGCCAAACATATAGGAGGACTGGCCCCAAGCTAAGGTACTGTTTTGTTCGTCACACAGATAGGCAGGCAACAGGTTCCAGGCAGCATTTGTCAAAGCGGTGCTTTAAGTGTAGGAAGCATTTCTGGTGTCTTAGGACAAACAGGTCTGCACTGGGATCCAAGATGTACACGATGGACCGCCCGTCGCTTCTAGGAGCTGAGGGAAGTGTTCGGCTGAGGACAACCATATGCCGAAACAAGGGCAGTAAAGATCTTCTTTTGCTAAACATCTAGCGTGTGGTAAGTGAAACAACTCAAGTATCTCCCTTCTAACGCACCTTGGGAGTACAAACTAGAGAAAGACACAGCAGGGTGAATGCTCTGTGTGGTCCCTTTTGAAAGTAAGGCTGCGAGTGAAACTTTGTTTTCCTCACCGGCATTTACAGAGCCGCAGGCTCAATTCTCCCCAAGAAACACTGTTGCTGCACAGCTTCTCTTCGTAACACAATTGCCATCGTGATGATGTGAGTTTCTAGGCAAGAAACTTGGAGGTTGCCATCCCTTGGTAGGTGGTCATCCTTCAGTAGTCTTCAGGGAATGGGTCCACAACATGGGGCCTCTAGCCTCAAGCTAACGTCCAGGTGTTCTCATGACAGACTTAGGGAAGCAACAGATTGCATAGAGCCTTAGTCCCTGTGGTTCGTGAACTCTAGGAAGCATATCAGCTCTCTTTTGGACTCACTTGTCAGCGTTAGGTTCCAAAACGTACTGAGAAAGGACTGCCTGTGTCTTCGTGGAGCCTTGAGCCATCTACCGTCGGGAACAGCTAGATGCCGACTGACGGGCAGTGAAGGGCTTCGTTGGTTAGACACCTGGATTGCGATAGCTTGAAAGCAACCCAGTTATCAACGTTCCATGCCTTCCTTCATGCAAAGGGTGTCTGCGCTCTGGAGGAACCGTGAGCTGCAGGAGAAAATACAATTAGCCTACTACTGCTCCTGGGAGCTGCTCCACGACGTCTGTCTACCTCAAGCGGCAACTACACTTTAAGTCCGGCTTCAAAACCTACAGGGTTTTCCCGAACTGGTAGATAGTCTAGAGAAGTACTGTCACCTAGGCCTAACTAAGCCCTCACCTTGATATCCTTACACCACAGTCAGGACTCCCAGCATGGCAATGGTTTCTAGTGTCACGAGCCACTGTGTCCACGGGATGTACAAGAGAGAGTGCGATGCGACTTGTTAATACGCTGCTTTGTCCTGCTGGAAATTGAGGCTTCCTGGGAAAGTTGATTTTCCTCACTGCAAAGTAGAGAGTTTGCGGCCCCAGGATTACCTGGTAAACACTGTTGTTGCCCATCTTCTCTTTGCTGCACAGTCGTCTTTGGGAGGACTAGTTATCCTCCACGAAAGAACACTTGGCTTTCAATTCCTGCCACGTCCTCATCCCTCCAAAATTGTTCGTGAGTACGCCCACAACCCTGGGCGACTCGCCTCAGGCCAACGTTCTACTTCTCTCGTCACAGACATGGGCGGGCCGCAGGCTCACGGCACCGTTTGTCAGAGCGGTGCTTTAAATCTAGGAAGCGTTTCCGGCGTCTTAGGACACGGGGGTCTGCACTAGGATCCAAGATGTAAACGATGGACTGCCCGTCCTTTCTGGGCCTTGTGAGCGAAGCTCAGTTGAGGGCAACTATAGGCCGAAAGAAGGGCTGTGAAGGGCGTCTTTGGTTCAAATGCTAGGATGCGGCAAGTTGAAACGACTGTAGTATCTCCGTGCTATGCGCACCTTGGACGTGCCATGGAGAGACGGAAACAACAGGGTGAATGCTCTGCGGTCCATTTTGAAACTAAGGCTTGAAGGGAAACTTTATTTTCCTCATTGGGATTTAGAGAGCTGCGGGCTCAGTTCTCCCTGGGAAACAGTGTTGTTGCACAGTTGCCTTTGTGATGACAAGTGAATTTCCTGGAAGGAAATTGGATGTTGCCGTTCCTCGGTAAGTGCTCCTACTTTGGTTGTCCTCAGGGAAGGGGAGAACCACACGGGGCCTCTGGCCTTAAGCTACTGTTCAGGTTTTCTCATGAACGAGGTAGGCATGCAACAGACCCCATGCAGCCTAAGTCCCTGGGTTTCTTGAACCCTAGGAAGCATATCAGGTCTCTCTTGAGTCGCCGGTCTGCAATAGGATCCGAAACGGATAAAAGGGCCTCCTGTGTCTCCAGGGAGCTGTGAGCAATGCACCGCTGGCAGCAGCTAGATGCCGAGTCATGGGCAGTGAAGGGCTGCGTCAGAGAAACACCTAGGTTGGGATAGCTTAGAAAGAGCCGCGTTCTGTTCATTCCTTCATGCAAAACGTGTCTGCATTTCCGCCGAACCCAGAGCACACAAAACGTACAGTGATTCGACCCCGCCTTCAGGGAACTCGCACGTGATGCAATTTACCCCAGGCGGCCACTGGACTTTCAGTGTAGCCTGAAAAATTTCAGGCTCTCCCTTGAAAGCCAGGTATTCTGGAGATCCATTGTACAAACCGGCCTCACTAACCCATGACTTGCTCATCCTTTCACCACAATCACGACCCCATATCACAAAGTGTATCACAAAGTTTACTCACTAAAGGGTGTAGTTGGTCAGCTGAACGTCCAGTAGGGAGTCAGACACTGTAGCATAAGACGCTGTGCCCTCGCCTTGGAAACTGAAGCGTGATGGGAAGTTTATTTGCCACACTGGAATGACGACACGCGGCCTCAAGGTTACCTGATGAACAGTGTAGTGGCCTATCTTTTCTTCATTGCAGAAGTGCCTCTGTGAGGACAAGTGATTCCCCCCCCCAAACCCCGTGAGGCATACGTGGCCTTGCACTCCCTGCTAGGTGCTCATCCCTCAGCAATCATCGGTGAGTAAGCCAAACATATAGGAGGACTGGCCCCAAGCTAAGGTACTGTTTTGTTCGTCACACAGATAGGCAGGCAACAGGTTCCAGGCAGCATTTGTCAAAGCGGTGCTTTAAGTGTAGGAAGCATTTCTGGTGTCTTAGGACAAACAGGTCTGCACTGGGATCCAAGATGTACACGATGGACCGCCCGTCGCTTCTAGGAGCTGAGGGAAGTGTTCGGCTGAGGACAACCATATGCCGAAACAAGGGCAGTAAAGATCTTCTTTTGCTAAACATCTAGCATGTGGTAAGTGAAACAACTCAAGTATCTCCCTTCTAACGCACCTTGGGAGTACAAACTAGAGAAAGACACAGCAGGGTGAATGCTCTGTGTGGTCCCTTTTGAAAGTAAGGCTGCGAGTGAAACTTTGTTTTCCTCACCGGCATTTACAGAGCCGCAGGCTCAATTCTCCCCAAGAAACACTGTTGCTGCACAGCTTCTCTTCGTAACACAATTGCCATCGTGATGATGTGAGTTTCTAGGCAAGAAGCTTGGAGGTTGCCATCCCTTGGTAGGTGGTCATCCTTCAGTAGTCTTCAGGGAATGGGCCCACCACATGGGGCCTCTAGCCTCAAGCTAACGTCCAGGTGTTCTCATGACAGACTTAGGGAAGCAACAGATTGCATAGAGCCTTAGTCCCTGTGGTTCGTGAACTCTAGGAAGCATATCAGCTCTCTTTTGGACTCACTTGTCAGCGTTAGGTTCCAAAACGTACTGAGAAAGGACTGCCTGTGTCTTCGTGGAGCCTTGAGCCATCTACCGTCGGCAACAGCTAGATGCCGACTGACGGGCAGTGAAGGGCTTCGTTGGTTAGACACCTGGATTGCGATAGCTTGAAAGCAACCCAGTTATCAACGTTCCATGCCTTCCTTCATGCAAAGGGTGTCTGCGCTCTGGAGGAACCGTGAGCTGCAGGAGAAAATACAATTAGCCTACCACTGCTCCTGGGAGCTGCTCCACGACGTCTGTCTACCTCAAGCGGCAACTACACTTTAAGTCCGGCTTCAAAACCTACAGGGTTTTCCCGAACTGGTAGATAGTCTAGAGAAGTACTGTCACCTAGGCCTAACTAAGCCCTCACCTTGATATCCTTACACCACAGTCAGGACTCCCAGCATGGCAATGGTTTCTAGTGTCACGAGCCACTGTGTCCACGGGATGTACAAGAGAGAGTGCGATGCGACTTGTTAATACGCTGCTTTGTCCTGCTGGAAATTGAGGCTTCCTGGGAAAGTTGATTTTCCTCACTGCAAAGTAGAGAGTTTGCGGCCCCAGGATTACCTGGTAAACACTGTTGTTGCCCATCTTCTCTTTGCTGCACAGTCGTCTTTGGGAGGACTAGTTATCCTCCACGAAAGAACACTTGGCTTTCAATTCCTGCCACGTCCTCATCCCTCCAAAATTGTTCGTGAGTACGCCCACAACCCTGGGCGACTCGCCTCAGGCCAACGTTCTACTTCTCTCCTCACAGACATAGGCGGGCCGCAGGCTCACAGCACCGTTTGTCAGAGCGGTGCTTTAAATCTAGGAAGCGTTTCTGGCGTCTTAGGACACGGGGGTCTGCACTAGGATCCAAGATGTAAACGATGGACTGCCCGTCCTTTCTGGGCCTTGTGAGCGAAGCTCAGTTGAGGGCAACTATAGGCCGAAAGAAGGGCTGTGAAGGGCGTCTTTGGTTCAAATGCTAGGATGCGGCAAGTTGAAACGACTGTAGTATCTCCGTGCTATGCGCACCTTGGACGTGCCATGGAGAGACGGAAACAACAGGGTGAATGCTCTGCGGTCCATTTTGAAACTAAGGCTTGAAGGGAAACTTTATTTTCCTCATTGGGATTTAGAGAGCTGCGGGCTCCGTTCTCCCTGGGAAACAGTGTTGTTGCACAGTTGCCTTTGTGATGACAAGTGAATTTCCTGGAAGGAAATTGGATGTTGCCGTTCCTCGGTAAGTGCTCCTACTTCGGTTGTCCTCAGGGAAGGGGAGAACCACACGGGGCCTCTGGCCTTAAGCTACTGTTCAGGTTTTCTCATGAACGAGGTAGGCATGCAACAGACCCCATGCAGCCTAAGTCCCTGGGTTTCTTGAACCCTAGGAAGCATATCAGGTCTCTCTTGAGTCGCCGGTCTGCAATAGGATCCGAAACGGATAAAAGGGCCTCCTGTGTCTCCAGGGAGTTGTGAGCAATGCACCGCTGGCAGCAGCTAGATGCCGAGTCATGGGCAGTGAAGGGCTGCGTCAGAGAAACACCTAGGTTGGGATAGCTTAGAAAGAGCCAGCTATCCGCGTTCTGTTCATTCTTCATGCAAAACGTGTCTGCATTTCCGCCGAACCCAGAGCACACAAAACGTACAGTGATTCGACCCCGCCTTCAGGGAACTCGCACGTGATGCAATTTACCCCAGGCGGCCACTGGACTTTCAGTGTAGCCTGAAAAATTTCAGGCTCTCCCTTGAAAGCCAGGTATTCTGGAGATACATTGTACAAACCGGCCTCACTAACCCATGACTTGCTCATCCTTTCACCACAATCACGACCCCATATCACAAAGTGTATCACAAAGTTTACTCACTAAAGGGTGTAGTTGGTCAGCTGAACGTCCAGTAGGGAGTCAGACACTGCAGCATAAGACGCTGTGCCCTCGCCTTGGAAACTGAAGCGTGATGGGAAGTTTATTTGCCACACTGGAATGACGACACGCGGCCTCAAGGTTACCTGATGAACAGTGTAGTGGCCTATCTTTTCTTCATTGCAGAAGTGCCTCTGTGAGGACAAGTGATTCCCCCCCCCAAACCCCGTGAGGCATACGTGGCCTTGCACTCCCTGCTAGGTGCTCATCCCTCAGCAATCATCGGTGAGTAAGCCAAACATATAGGAGGACTGGCCCCAAGCTAAGGTACTGTTTTGTTCGTCACACAGATAGGCAGGCAACAGGTTCCAGGCAGCATTTGTCAAAGCGGTGCTTTAAGTGTAGGAAGCATTTCTGGTGTCTTAGGACAAACAGGTCTGCACTGGGATCCAAGATGTACACGATGGACCGCCCGTCGCTTCTAGGAGCTGAGGGAAGTGTTCGGCTGAGGACAACCATATGCCGAAACAAGGGCAGTAAAGATCTTCTTTTGCTAAACATCTAGCATGTGGTAAGTGAAACAACTCAAGTATCTCCCTTCTAACGCACCTTGGGAGTACAAACTAGAGAAAGACACAGCAGGGTGAATGCTCTGTGTGGTCCCTTTTGAAAGTAAGGCTGCGAGTGAAACTTTGTTTTCCTCACCGGCATTTACAGAGCCGCAGGCTCAATTCTCCCCAAGAAACACTGTTGCTGCACAGCTTCTCTTCGTAACACAATTGCCATCGTGATGATGTGAGTTTCTAGGCAAGAAGCTTGGAGGTTGCCATCCCTTGGTAGGTGGTCATCCTTCAGTAGTCTTCAGGGAATGGGCCCACCACATGGGGCCTCTAGCCTCAAGCTAACGTCCAGGTGTTCTCATGACAGACTTAGGGAAGCAACAGATTGCATAGAGCCTTAGTCCCTGTGGTTCGTGAACTCTAGGAAGCATATCAGCTCTCTTTTGGACTCACTTGTCAGCGTTAGGTTCCAAAACGTACTGAGAAAGGACTGCCTGTGTCTTCGTGGAGCCTTGAGCCATCTACCGTCGGCAACAGCTAGATGCCGACTGACGGGCAGTGAAGGGCTTCGTTGGTTAGACACCTGGATTGCGATAGCTTGAAAGCAACCCAGTTATCAACGTTCCATGCCTTCCTTCATGCAAAGGGTGTCTGCGCTCTGGAGGAACCGTGAGCTGCAGGAGAAAATACAATTAGCCTACCACTGCTCCTGGGAGCTGCTCCACGACGTCTGTCTACCTCAAGCGGCAACTACACTTTAAGTCCGGCTTCAAAACCTACAGGGTTTTCCCGAACTGGTAGATAGTCTAGAGAAGTACTGTCACCTAGGCCTAACTAAGCCCTCACCTTGATATCCTTACACCACAGTCAGGACTCCCAGCATGGCAATGGTTTCTAGTGTCACGAGCCACTGTGTCCACGGGATGTACAAGAGAGAGTGCGATGCGACTTGTTAATACGCTGCTTTGTCCTGCTGGAAATTGAGGCTTCCTGGGAAAGTTGATTTTCCTCACTGCAAAGTAGAGAGTTTGCGGCCCCAGGATTACCTGGTAAACACTGTTGTTGCCCATCTTCTCTTTGCTGCACAGTCGTCTTTGGGAGGACTAGTTATCCTCCACGAAAGAACACTTGGCTTTCAATTCCTGCCACGTCCTCATCCCTCCAAAATTGTTCGTGAGTACGCCCACAACCCTGGGCGACTCGCCTCAGGCCAACGTTCTACTTCTCTCCTCACAGACATGGGCGGGCCGCAGGCTCACGGCACCGTTTGTCAGAGCGGTGCTTTAAATCTAGGAAGCGTTTCTGGCGTCTTAGGACACGGGGGTCTGCACTAGGATCCAAGATGTAAACGATGGACTGCCCGTCCTTTCTGGGCCTTGTGAGCGAAGCTCAGTTGAGGGCAACTATAGGCCGAAAGAAGGGCTGTGAAGGGCGTCTTTGGTTCAAATGCTAGGATGCGGCAAGTTGAAACGACTGTAGTATCTCCGTGCTATGCGCACCTTGGACGTGCCATGGAGAGACGGAAACAACAGGGTGAATGCTCTGCGGTCCATTTTGAAACTAAGGCTTGAAGGGAAACTTTATTTTCCTCATTGGGATTTAGAGAGCTGCGGGCTCCGTTCTCCCTGGGAAACAGTGTTGTTGCACAGTTGCCTTTGTGATGACAAGTGAATTTCCTGGAAGGAAATTGGATGTTGCCGTTCCTCGGTAAGTGCTCCTACTTCGGTTGTCCTCAGGGAAGGGGAGAACCACACGGGGCCTCTGGCCTTAAGCTACTGTTCAGGTTTTCTCATGAACGAGGTAGGCATGCAACAGACCCCATGCAGCCTAAGTCCCTGGGTTTCTTGAACCCTAGGAAGCATATCAGGTCTCTCTTGAGTCGCCGGTCTGCAATAGGATCCGAAACGGATAAAAGGGCCTCCTGTGTCTCCAGGGAGTTGTGAGCAATGCACCGCTGGCAGCAGCTAGATGCCGAGTCATGGGCAGTGAAGGGCTGCGTCAGAGAAACACCTAGGTTGGGATAGCTTAGAAAGAGCCAGCTATCCGCGTTCTGTTCATTCCTTCCTGCAAAACGTGTCTGCATTTCCGCCGAACCCAGAGCACACAAAACGTACAGTGATTCGACCCCGCCTTCAGGGAACTCGCACGTGATGCAATTTACCCCAGGCGGCCACTGGACTTTCAGTGTAGCCTGAAAAATTTCAGGCTCTCCCTTGAAAGCCAGGTATTCTGGAGATCCATTGTACAAACCGGCCTCACTAACCCATGACTTGCTCATCCTTTCACCACAATCACGACCCCATATCACAAAGTGTATCACAAAGTTTACTCACTAAAGGGTGTAGTTGGTCAGCTGAACGTCCAGTAGGGAGTCAGACACTGCAGCATAAGACGCTGTGCCCTCGCCTTGGAAACTGAAGCGTGATGGGAAGTTTATTTGCCACACTGGAATGACGACACGCGGCCTCAAGGTTACCTGATGAACAGTGTAGTGGCCTATCTTTTCTTCATTGCAGAAGTGCCTCTGTGAGGACAAGTGATTCCCCCCCCCAAACCCCGTGAGGCATACGTGGCCTTGCACTCCCTGCTAGGTGCTCATCCCTCAGCAATCGTCGGTGAGTAAGCCAAACATATAGGAGGACTGGCCCCAAGCTAAGGTACTGTTTTGTTCGTCACACAGATAGGCAGGCAACAGGTTCCAGGCAGCATTTGTCAAAGCGGTGCTTTAAGTGTAGGAAGCATTTCTGGTGTCTTAGGACAAACAGGTCTGCACTGGGATCCAAGATGTACACGATGGACCGCCCGTCGCTTCTAGGAGCTGAGGGAAGTGTTCGGCTGAGGACAACCATATGCCGAAACAAGGGCAGTAAAGATCTTCTTTTGCTAAACATCTAGCGTGTGGTAAGTGAAACAACTCAAGTATCTCCCTTCTAACGCACCTTGGGAGTACAAACTAGAGAAAGACACAGCAGGGTGAATGCTCTGTGTGGTCCCTTTTGAAAGTAAGGCTGCGAGTGAAACTTTGTTTTCCTCACCGGCATTTACAGAGCCGCAGGCTCAATTCTCCCCAAGAAACACTGTTGCTGCACAGCTTCTCTTCGTAACACAATTGCCATCGTGATGATGTGAGTTTCTAGGCAAGAAACTTGGAGGTTGCCATCCCTTGGTAGGTGGTCATCCTTCAGTAGTCTTCAGGGAATGGGTCCACAACATGGGGCCTCTAGCCTCAAGCTAACGTCCAGGTGTTCTCATGACAGACTTAGGGAAGCAACAGATTGCATAGAGCCTTAGTCCCTGTGGTTCGTGAACTCTAGGAAGCATATCAGCTCTCTTTTGGACTCACTTGTCAGCGTTAGGTTCCAAAACGTACTGAGAAAGGACTGCCTGTGTCTTCGTGGAGCCTTGAGCCATCTACCGTCGGGAACAGCTAGATGCCGACTGACGGGCAGTGAAGGGCTTCGTTGGTTAGACACCTGGATTGCGATAGCTTGAAAGCAACCCAGTTATCAACGTTCCATGCCTTCCTTCATGCAAAGGGTGTCTGCGCTCTGGAGGAACCGTGAGCTGCAGGAGAAAATACAATTAGCCTACTACTGCTCCTGGGAGCTGCTCCACGACGTCTGTCTACCTCAAGCGGCAACTACACTTTAAGTCCGGCTTCAAAACCTACAGGGTTTTCCCGAACTGGTAGATAGTCTAGAGAAGTACTGTCACCTAGGCCTAACTAAGCCCTCACCTTGATATCCTTACACCACAGTCAGGACTCCCAGCATGGCAATGGTTTCTAGTGTCACGAGCCACTGTGTCCACGGGATGTACAAGAGAGAGTGCGATGCGACTTGTTAATACGCTGCTTTGTCCTGCTGGAAATTGAGGCTTCCTGGGAAAGTTGATTTTCCTCACTGCAAAGTAGAGAGTTTGCGGCCCCAGGATTACCTGGTAAACACTGTTGTTGCCCATCTTCTCTTTGCTGCACAGTCGTCTTTGGGAGGACTAGTTATCCTCCACGAAAGAACACTTGGCTTTCAATTCCTGCCACGTCCTCATCCCTCCAAAATTGTTCGTGAGTACGCCCACAACCCTGGGCGACTCGCCTCAGGCCAACGTTCTACTTCTCTCGTCACAGACATGGGCGGGCCGCAGGCTCACGGCACCGTTTGTCAGAGCGGTGCTTTAAATCTAGGAAGCGTTTCCGGCGTCTTAGGACACGGGGGTCTGCACTAGGATCCAAGATGTAAACGATGGACTGCCCGTCCTTTCTGGGCCTTGTGAGCGAAGCTCAGTTGAGGGCAACTATAGGCCGAAAGAAGGGCTGTGAAGGGCGTCTTTGGTTCAAATGCTAGGATGCGGCAAGTTGAAACGACTGTAGTATCTCCGTGCTATGCGCACCTTGGACGTGCCATGGAGAGACGGAAACAACAGGGTGAATGCTCTGCGGTCCATTTTGAAACTAAGGCTTGAAGGGAAACTTTATTTTCCTCATTGGGATTTAGAGAGCTGCGGGCTCAGTTCTCCCTGGGAAACAGTGTTGTTGCACAGTTGCCTTTGTGATGACAAGTGAATTTCCTGGAAGGAAATTGGATGTTGCCGTTCCTCGGTAAGTGCTCCTACTTTGGTTGTCCTCAGGGAAGGGGAGAACCACACGGGGCCTCTGGCCTTAAGCTACTGTTCAGGTTTTCTCATGAACGAGGTAGGCATGCAACAGACCCCATGCAGCCTAAGTCCCTGGGTTTCTTGAACCCTAGGAAGCATATCAGGTCTCTCTTGAGTCGCCGGTCTGCAATAGGATCCGAAACGGATAAAAGGGCCTCCTGTGTCTCCAGGGAGTTGTGAGCAATGCACCGCTGGCAGCAGCTAGATGCCGAGTCATGGGCAGTGAAGGGCTGCGTCAGAGAAACACCTAGGTTGGGATAGCTTAGAAAGAGCCAGCTATCAGCGTTCTGTTCATTCCTTCATGCAAAACGTGTCTGCATTTCCGCCGAACCCAGAGCACACAAAACGTACAGTGATTCGACCCCGCCTTCAGGGAACTCGCACGTGATGCAATTTACCCCAGGCGGCCACTGGACTTTCAGTGTAGCCTGAAAAATTTCAGGCTCTCCCTTGAAAGCCAGGTATTCTGGAGATACATTGTACAAACCGGCCTCACTAACCCATGACTTGCTCATCCTTTCACCACAATCACGACCCCATATCACAAAGTGTATCACAAAGTTTACTCACTAAAGGGTGTAGTTGGTCAGCTGAACGTCCAGTAGGGAGTCAGACACTGCAGCATAAGACGCTGTGCCCTCGCCTTGGAAACTGAAGCGTGATGGGAAGTTTATTTGCCACACTGGAATGACGACACGCGGCCTCAAGGTTACCTGATGAACAGTGTAGTGGCCTATCTTTTCTTCATTGCAGAAGTGCCTCTGTGAGGACAAGTGATTCCCCCCCCCAAACCCCGTGAGGCATACGTGGCCTTGCACTCCCTGCTAGGTGCTCATCCCTCAGCAATCGTCGGTGAGTAAGCCAAACATATAGGAGGACTGGCCCCAAGCTAAGGTACTGTTTTGTTCGTCACACAGATAGGCAGGCAACAGGTTCCAGGCAGCATTTGTCAAAGCGGTGCTTTAAGTGTAGGAAGCATTTCTGGTGTCTTAGGACAAACAGGTCTGCACTGGGATCCAAGATGTACACGATGGACCGCCCGTCGCTTCTAGGAGCTGAGGGAAGTGTTCGGCTGAAGACAACCATATGCCGAAACAAGGGCAGTAAAGATCTTCTTTTGCTAAACATCTAGCGTGTGGTAAGTGAAACAACTCAAGTATCTCCCTTCTAATGCACCTTGGGAGTACAAACTAGAGAAAGACACAGCAGGGTGAATGCTCTGTGTGGTCCCTTTTGAAAGTAAGGCTGCGAGTGAAACTTTGTTTTCCTCACCGGCATTTACAGAGCCGCAGGCTCAATTCTCCCCAAGAAACACTGTTGCTGCACAGCTTCTCTTCGTAACACAATTGCCATCGTGATGATGTGAGTTTCTAGGCAAGAAACTTGGAGGTTGCCATCCCTTGGTAGGTGGTCATCCTTCAGTAGTCTTCAGGGAATGGGTCCACAACATGGGGCCTCTAGCCTCAAGCTAACGTCCAGGTGCTCTCATGACAGACTTAGGGAAGCAACAGATTGCATAGAACCTTAGTCCCTGTGGTTCGTGAACTCTAGGAAGCATATCAGCTCTCTTTTGGACTCACTTGTCAGCGTTAGGTTCCAAAACGTACTGAGAAAGGACTGCCTGTGTCTTCGTGGAGCCTTGAGCCATCTACCGTCGGGAACAGCTAGATGCCGACTGACGGGCAGTGAAGGGCTTCGTTGGTTAGACACCTGGATTGCGATAGCTTGAAAGCAACCCAGTTATCAACGTTCCATGCCTTCCTTCATGCAAAGGGTGTCTGCGCTCTGGAGGAACCGTGAGCTGCAGGAGAAAATACAATTAGCCTACCACTGCTCCTGGGAGCTGCTCCACGACGTCTGTCTACCTCAAGCGGCAACTACACTTTAAGTCCGGCTTCAAAACCTACAGGGTTTTCCCGAACTGGTAGATAGTCTAGAGAAGTACTGTCACCTAGGCCTAACTAAGCCCTCACCTTGATATCCTTACACCACAGTCAGGACTCCCAGCATGGCAATGGTTTCTAGTGTCACGAGCCACTGTGTCCACGGGATGTACAAGAGAGAGTGCGATGCGACTTGTTAATACGCTGCTTTGTCCTGCTGGAAATTGAGGCTTCCTGGGAAAGTTGATTTTCCTCACTGCAAAGTAGAGAGTTTGCGGCCCCAGGATTACCTGGTAAACACTGTTGTTGCCCATCTTCTCTTTGCTGCACAGTCGTCTTTGGGAGGACTAGTTATCCTCCACGAAAGAACACTTGGCTTTCAATTCCTGCCACGTCCTCATCCCTCCAAAATTGTTCGTGAGTACGCCCACAACCCTGGGCGACTCGCCTCAGGCCAACGTTCTACTTCTCTCGTCACAGACATGGGCGGGCCGCAGGCTCACGGCAGCGTTTGTCAGAGCGGTGCTTTAAATCTAGGAAGCGTTTCTGGCGTCTTAGGACACGGGGGTCTGCACTAGGATCCAAGATGTAAACGATGGACTGCCCGTCCTTTCTGGGCCTTGTGAGCGAAGCTCAGTTGAGGGCAACTATAGGCCGAAAGAAGGGCTGTGAAGGGCGTCTTTGGTTCAAATGCTAGGATGCGGCAAGTTGAAACGACTGTAGTATCTCCGTGCTATGCGCACCTTGGACGTGCCATGGAGAGACGGAAACAACAGGGTGAATGCTCTGCGGTCCATTTTGAAACTAAGGCTTGAAGGGAAACTTTATTTTCCTCATTGGGATTTAGAGAGCTGCGGGCTCAGTTCTCCCTGGGAAACAGTGTTGTTGCACAGTTGCCTTTGTGATGACAAGTGAATTTCCTGGAAGGAAATTGGATGTTGCCGTTCCTCGGTAAGTGCTCCTACTTCGGTTGTCCTCAGGGAAGGGGAGAACCACACGGGGCCTCTGGCCTTAAGCTACTGTTCAGGTTTTCTCATGAACGAGGTAGGCATGCAACAGACCCCATGCAGCCTAAGTCCCTGGGTTTCTTGAACCCTAGGAAGCATATCAGGTCTCTCTTGAGTCGCCGGTCTGCAATAGGATCCGAAACGGATAAAAGGGCCTCCTGTGTCTCCAGGGAGTTGTGAGCAATGCACCGCTGGCAGCAGCTAGATGCCGAGTCATGGGCAGTGAAGGGCTGCGTCAGAGAAACACCTAGGTTGGGATAGCTTAGAAAGAGCCAGCTATCCGCGTTCTGTTCATTCCTTCATGCAAAACGTGTCTGCATTTCCGCCGAACCCAGAGCACACAAAACGTACAGTGATTCGACCCCGCCTTCAGGGAACTCGCACGTGATGCAATTTACCCCAGGCGGCCACTGGACTTTCAGTGTAGCCTGAAAAATTTCAGGCTCTCCCTTGAAAGCCAGGTATTCTGGAGATCCATTGTACAAACCGGCCTCACTAACCCATGACTTGCTCATCCTTTCACCACAATCACGACCCCATATCACAAAGTGTATCACAAAGTTTACTCACTAAAGGGTGTAGTTGGTCAGCTGAACGTCCAGTAGGGAGTCAGACACTGCAGCATAAGACGCTGTGCCCTCGCCTTGGAAACTGAAGCGTGATGGGAAGTTTATTTGCCACACTGGAATGACGACACGCGGCCTCAAGGTTACCTGATGAACAGTGTAGTGGCCTATCTTTTCTTCATTGCAGAAGTGCCTCTGTGAGGACAAGTGATTCCCCCCCCCCAAACCCCGTGAGGCATACGTGGCCTTGCACTCCCTGCTAGGTGCTCATCCCTCAGCAATCGTCGGTGAGTAAGCCAAACATATAGGAGGACTGGCCCCAAGCTAAGGTACTGTTTTGTTCGTCACACAGATAGGCAGGCAACAGGTTCCAGGCAGCATTTGTCAAAGCGGTGCTTTAAGTGTAGGAAGCATTTCTGGTGTCTTAGGACAAACAGGTCTGCACTGGGATCCAAGATGTACACGATGGACCGCCCGTCGCTTCTAGGAGCTGAGGGAAGTGTTCGGCTGAGGACAACCATATGCCGAAACAAGGGCAGTAAAGATCTTCTTTTGCTAAACATCTAGCATGTGGTAAGTGAAACAACTCAAGTATCTCCCTTCTAACGCACCTTGGGAGTACAAACTAGAGAAAGACACAGCAGGGTGAATGCTCTGTGTGGTCCCTTTTGAAAGTAAGGCTGCGAGTGAAACTTTGTTTTCCTCACCGGCATTTACAGAGCCGCAGGCTCAATTCTCCCCAAGAAACACTGTTGCTGCACAGCTTCTCTTCGTAACACAATTGCCATCGTGATGATGTGAGTTTCTAGGCAAGAAGCTTGGAGGTTGCCATCCCTTGGTAGGTGGTCATCCTTCAGTAGTCTTCAGGGAATGGGCCCACCACATGGGGCCTCTAGCCTCAAGCTAACGTCCAGGTGTTCTCATGACAGACTTAGGGAAGCAACAGATTGCATAGAGCCTTAGTCCCTGTGGTTCGTGAACTCTAGGAAGCATATCAGCCCTCTTTTGGACTCACTTGTCAGCGTTAGGTTCCAAAACGTACTGAGAAAGGACTGCCTGTGTCTTCGTGGAGCCTTGAGCCATCTACCGTCGGGAACAGCTAGATGCCGACTGACGGGCAGTGAAGGGCTTCGTTGGTTAGACACCTGGATTGCGATAGCTTGAAAGCAACCCAGTTATCAACGTTCCATGCCTTCCTTCATGCAAAGGGTGTCTGCGCTCTGGAGGAACCGTGAGCTGCAGGAGAAAATACAATTAGCCTACCACTGCTCCTGGGAGCTGCTCCACGACGTCTGTCTACCTCAAGCGGCAACTACACTTTAAGTCCGGCTTCAAAACCTACAGGGTTTTCCCGAACTGGTATATAGTCTAGAGAAGTACTGTCACCTAGGCCTAACTAAGCCCTCACCTTGATATCCTTACACCACAGTCAGGACTCCCAGCATGGCAATGGTTTCTAGTGTCACGAGCCACTGTGTCCACGGGATGTACAAGAGAGAGTGCGATGCGACTTGTTAATACGCTGCTTTGTCCTGCTGGAAATTGAGGCTTCCTGGGAAAGTTGATTTTCCTCACTGCAAAGTAGAGAGTTTGCGGCCCCAGGATTACCTGGTAAACACTGTTGTTGCCCATCTTCTCTTTGCTGCACAGTCGTCTTTGGGAGGACTAGTTATCCTCCACGAAAGAACACTTGGCTTTCAATTCCTGCCACGTCCTCATCCCTCCAAAATTGTTCGTGAGTACGCCCACAACCCTGGGCGACTCGCCTCAGGCCAACGTTCTACTTCTCTCGTCACAGACATAGGCGGGCCGCAGGCTCACGGCACCGTTTGTCAGAGCGCTGCTTTAAATCTAGGAAGCGTTTCTGGCGTCTTAGGACACGGGGGTCTGCACTAGGATCCAAGATGTAAACGACGGACTGCCCGTCCTTTCTGGGCCTTGTGAGCGAAGCTCAGTTGAGGGCAACTATAGGCCGAAAGAAGGGCTGTGAAGGGCGTCTTTGGTTCAAATGCTAGGATGCGGCAAGTTGAAACGACTGTAGTATCTCCGTGCTATGCGCACCTTGGACGTGCCATGGAGAGACGGAAACAACAGGGTGAATGCTCTGCGGTCCATTTTGAAACTAAGGCTTGAAGGGAAACTTTATTTTCCTCATTGGGATTTAGAGAGCTGCGGGCTCAGTTCTCCCTGGGAAACAGTGTTGTTGCACAGTTGCCTTTGTGATGACAAGTGAATTTCCTGGAAGGAAATTGGATGTTGCCGTTCCTCGGTAAGTGCTCCTACTTCGGTTGTCCTCAGGGAAGGGGAGAACCACACGGGGCCTCTGGCCTTAAGCTACTGTTCAGGTTTTCTCATGAACGAGGTAGGCATGCAACAGACCCCATGCAGCCTAAGTCCCTGGGTTTCTTGAACCCTAGGAAGCATATCAGGTCTCTCTTGAGTCGCCGGTCTGCAATAGGATCCGAAACGGATAAAAGGGCCTCCTGTGTCTCCAGGGAGTTGTGAGCAATGCACCGCTGGCAGCAGCTAGATGCCGAGTCATGGGCAGTGAAGGGCTGCGTCAGAGAAACACCTAGGTTGGGATAGCTTAGAAAGAGCCAGCTATCCGCGTTCTGTTCATTCCTTCATGCAAAACGTGTCTGCATTTCCGCCGAACCCAGAGCACACAAAACGTACAGTGATTCGACCCCGCCTTCAGGGAACTCGCACGTGATGCAATTTACCCCAGGCGGCCACTGGACTTTCAGTGTAGCCTGAAAAATTTCAGGCTCTCCCTTGAAAGCCAGGTATTCTGGAGATACATTGTACAAACCGGCCTCACTAACCCATGACTTGCTCATCCTTTCACCACAATCACGACCCCATATCACAAAGTGTATCACAAAGTTTACTCACTAAAGGGTGTAGTTGGTCAGCTGAACGTCCAGTAGGGAGTCAGACACTGCAGCATAAGACGCTGTGCCCTCGCCTTGGAAACTGAAGCGTGATGGGAAGTTTATTTGCCACACTGGAATGACGACACGCGGCCTCAAGGTTACCTGATGAACAGTGTAGTGGCCTATCTTTTCTTCATTGCAGAAGTGCCTCTGTGAGGACAAGTGATTCCCCCCCCCCAAACCCCGTGAGGCATACGTGGCCTTGCACTCCCTGCTAGGTGCTCATCCCTCAGCAATCGTCGGTGAGTAAGCCAAACATATAGGAGGACTGGCCCCAAGCTAAGGTACTGTTTTGTTCGTCACACAGATAGGCAGGCAACAGGTTCCAGGCAGCATTTGTCAAAGCGGTGCTTTAAGTGTAGGAAGCATTTCTGGTGTCTTAGGACAAACAGGTCTGCACTGGGATCCAAGATGTACACGATGGACCGCCCGTCGCTTCTAGGAGCTGAGGGAAGTGTTCGGCTGAGGACAACCATATGCCGAAACAAGGGCAGTAAAGATCTTCTTTTGCTAAACATCTAGCATGTGGTAAGTGAAACAACTCAAGTATCTCCCTTCTAACGCACCTTGGGAGTACAAACTAGAGAAAGACACAGCAGGGTGAATGCTCTGTGTGGTCCCTTTTGAAAGTAAGGCTGCGAGTGAAACTTTGTTTTCCTCACCGGCATTTACAGAGCCGCAGGCTCAATTCTCCCCAAGAAACACTGTTGCTGCACAGCTTCTCTTCGTAACACAATTGCCATCGTGATGATGTGAGTTTCTAGGCAAGAAGCTTGGAGGTTGCCATCCCTTGGTAGGTGGTCATCCTTCAGTAGTCTTCAGGGAATGGGCCCACCACATGGGGCCTCTAGCCTCAAGCTAACGTCCAGGTGTTCTCATGACAGACTTAGGGAAGCAACAGATTGCATAGAGCCTTAGTCCCTGTGGTTCGTGAACTCTAGGAAGCATATCAGCTCTCTTTTGGACTCACTTGTCAGCGTTAGGTTCCAAAACGTACTGAGAAAGGACTGCCTGTGTCTTCGTGGAGCCTTGAGCCATCTACCGTCGGGAACAGCTAGATGCCGACTGACGGGCAGTGAAGGGCTTCGTTGGTTAGACACCTGGATTGCGATAGCTTGAAAGCAACCCAGTTATCAACGTTCCATGCCTTCCTTCATGCAAAGGGTGTCTGCGCTCTGGAGGAACCGTGAGCTGCAGGAGAAAATACAATTAGCCTACCACTGCTCCTGGGAGCTGCTCCACGACGTCTGTCTACCTCAAGCGGCAACTACACTTTAAGTCCGGCTTCAAAACCTACAGGGTTTTCCCGAACTGGTAGATAGTCTAGAGAAGTACTGTCACCTAGGCCTAACTAAGCCCTCACCTTGATATCCTTACACCACAGTCAGGACTCCCAGCATGGCAATGGTTTCTAGTGTCACGAGCCACTGTGTCCACGGGATGTACAAGAGAGAGTGCGATGCGACTTGTTAATACGCTGCTTTGTCCTGCTGGAAATTGAGGCTTCCTGGGAAAGTTGATTTTCCTCACTGCAAAGTAGAGAGTTTGTGGCCCCAGGATTACCTGGTAAACACTGTTGTTGCCCATCTTCTCTTTGCTGCACAGTCGTCTTTGGGAGGACTAGTTATCCTCCACGAAAGAACACTTGGCTTTCAATTCCTGCCACGTCCTCATCCCTCCAAAATTGTTCGTGAGTACGCCCACAACCCTGGGCGACTCGCCTCAGGCCAACGTTCTACTTCTCTCGTCACAGACATAGGCGGGCCGCAGGCTCACGGCACCGTTTGTCAGAGCGGTGCTTTAAATCTAGGAAGCGTTTCTGGCGTCTTAGGACACGGGGGTCTGCACTAGGATCCAAGATGTAAACGACGGACTGCCCGTCCTTTCTGGGCCTTGTGAGCGAAGCTCAGTTGAGGGCAACTATAGGCCGAAAGAAGGGCTGTGAAGGGCGTCTTTGGTTCAAATGCTAGGATGCGGCAAGTTGAAACGACTGTAGTATCTCCGTGCTATGCGCACCTTGGACGTGCCATGGAGAGACGGAAACAACAGGGTGAATGCTCTGCGGTCCATTTTGAAACTAAGGCTTGAAGGGAAACTTTATTTTCCTCATTGGGATTTAGAGAGCTGCGGGCTCAGTTCTCCCTGGGAAACAGTGTTGTTGCACAGTTGCCTTTGTGATGACAAGTGAATTTCCTGGAAGGAAATTGGATGTTGCCGTTCCTCGGTAAGTGCTCCTACTTCGGTTGTCCTCAGGGAAGGGGAGAACCACACGGGGCCTCTGGCCTTAAGCTACTGTTCAGGTTTTCTCATGAACGAGGTAGGCATGCAACAGACCCCATGCAGCCTAAGTCCCTGGGTTTCTTGAACCCTAGGAAGCATATCAGGTCTCTCTTGAGTCGCCGGTCTGCAATAGGATCCGAAACGGATAAAAGGGCCTCCTGTGTCTCCAGGGAGTTGTGAGCAATGCACCGCTGGCAGCAGCTAGATGCCGAGTCATGGGCAGTGAAGGGCTGCGTCAGAGAAACACCTAGGTTGGGATAGCTTAGAAAGAGCCAGCTATCCGCGTTCTGTTCATTCCTTCATGCAAAACGTGTCTGCATTTCCGCCGAACCCAGAGCACACAAAACGTACAGTGATTCGACCCCGCCTTCAGGGAACTCGCACGTGATGCAATTTACCCCAGGCGGCCACTGGACTTTCAGTGTAGCCTGAAAAATTTCAGGCTCTCCCTTGAAAGCCAGGTATTCTGGAGATACATTGTACAAACCGGCCTCACTAACCCATGACTTGCTCATCCTTTCACCACAATCACGACCCCATATCACAAAGTGTATCACAAAGTTTACTCACTAAAGGGTGTAGTTGGTCAGCTGAACGTCCAGTAGGGAGTCAGACACTGCAGCATAAGACGCTGTGCCCTCGCCTTGGAAACTGAAGCGTGATGGGAAGTTTATTTGCCACACTGGAATGACGACACGCGGCCTCAAGGTTACCTGATGAACAGTGTAGTGGCCTATCTTTTCTTCATTGCAGAAGTGCCTCTGTGAGGACAAGTGATTCCCCCCCCCCAAACCCCGTGAGGCATACGTGGCCTTGCACTCCCTGCTAGGTGCTCATCCCTCAGCAATCGTCGGTGAGTAAGCCAAACATATAGGAGGACTGGCCCCAAGCTAAGGTACTGTTTTGTTCGTCACACAGATAGGCAGGCAACAGGTTCCAGGCAGCATTTGTCAAAGCGGTGCTTTAAGTGTAGGAAGCATTTCTGGTGTCTTAGGACAAACAGGTCTGCACTGGGATCCAAGATGTACACGATGGACCGCCCGTCGCTTCTAGGAGCTGAGGGAAGTGTTCGGCTGAGGACAACCATATGCCGAAACAAGGGCAGTAAAGATCTTCTTTTGCTAAACATCTAGCGTGTGGTAAGTGAAACAACTCAAGTATCTCCCTTCTAACGCACCTTGGGAGTACAAACTAGAGAAAGACACAGCAGGGTGAATGCTCTGTGTGGTCCCTTTTGAAAGTAAGGCTGCGAGTGAAACTTTGTTTTCCTCACCGGCATTTACAGAGCCGCAGGCTCAATTCTCCCCAAGAAACACTGTTGCTGCACAGCTTCTCTTCGTAACACAATTGCCATCGTGATGATGTGAGTTTCTAGGCAAGAAGCTTGGAGGTTGCCATCCCTTGGTAGGTGGTCATCCTTCAGTAGTCTTCAGGGAATGGGCCCACCACATGGGGCCTCTAGCCTCAAGCTAACGTCCAGGTGTTCTCATGACAGACTTAGGGAAGCAACAGATTGCATAGAGCCTTAGTCCCTGTGGTTCGTGAACTCTAGGAAGCATATCAGCTCTCTTTTGGACTCACTTGTCAGCGTTAGGTTCCAAAATGTACTGAGAAAGGACTGCCTGTGTCTTCGTGGAGCCTTGAGCCATCTACCGTCGGGAACAGCTAGATGCCGACTGACGGGCAGTGAAGGGCTTCGTTGGTTAGACACCTGGATTGCGATAGCTTGAAAGCAACCCAGTTATCAACGTTCCATGCCTTCCTTCATGCAAAGGGTGTCTGCGCTCTGGAGGAACCGTGAGCTGCAGGAGAAAATACAATTAGCCTACCACTGCTCCTGGGAGCTGCTCCACGACGTCTGTCTACCTCAAGCGGCAACTACACTTTAAGTCCGGCTTCAAAACCTACAGGGTTTTCCCGAACTGGTAGATAGTCTAGAGAAGTACTGTCACCTAGGCCTAACTAAGCCCTCACCTTGATATCCTTACACCACAGTCAGGACTCCCAGCATGGCAATGGTTTCTAGTGTCACGAGCCACTGTGTCCACGGGATGTACAAGAGAGAGTGCGATGCGACTTGTTAATACGCTGCTTTGTCCTGCTGGAAATTGAGGCTTCCTGGGAAAGTTGATTTTCCTCACTGCAAAGTAGAGAGTTTGCGGCCCCAGGATTACCTGGTAAACACTGTTGTTGCCCATCTTCTCTTTGCTGCACAGTCGTCTTTGGGAGGACTAGTTATCCTCCACGAAAGAACACTTGGCTTTCAATTCCTGCCACGTCCTCATCCCTCCAAAATTGTTCGTGAGTACGCCCACAACCGTGGGCGACTCGCCTCAGGCCAACGTTCTACTTCTCTCGTCACAGACATAGGCGGGCCGCAGGCTCACGGCACCGTTTGTCAGAGCGCTGCTTTAAATCTAGGAAGCGTTTCTGGCGTCTTAGGACACGGGGGTCTGCACTAGGATCCAAGATGTAAACGACGGACTGCCCGTCCTTTCTGGGCCTTGTGAGCGAAGCTCAGTTGAGGGCAACTATAGGCCGAAAGAAGGGCTGTGAAGGGCGTCTTTGGTTCAAATGCTAGGATGCGGCAAGTTGAAACGACTGTAGTATCTCCGTGCTATGCGCACCTTGGACGTGCCATGGAGAGACGGCAACAACAGGGTGAATGCTCTGCGGTCCATTTTGAAACTAAGGCTTGAAGGGAAACTTTATTTTCCTCATTGGGATTTAGAGAGCTGCGGGCTCAGTTCTCCCTGGGAAACAGTGTTGTTGCACAGTTGCCTTTGTGATGACAAGTGAATTTCCTGGAAGGAAATTGGATGTTGCCGTTCCTCGGTAAGTGCTCCTACTTCGGTTGTCCTCAGGGAAGAGGAGAACCACACGGGGCCTCTGGCCTTAAGCTACTGTTCAGGTTTTCTCATGAACGAGGTAGGCATGCAACAGACCCCATGCAGCCTAAGTCCCTGGGTTTCTTGAACCCTAGGAAGCATATCAGGTCTCTCTTGAGTCGCCGGTCTGCAATAGGATCCGAAACGGATAAAAGGGCCTCCTGTGTCTCCAGGGAGTTGTGAGCAATGCACCGCTGGCAGCAGCTAGATGCCGAGTCATGGGCAGTGAAGGGCTGCGTCAGAGAAACACCTAGGTTGGGATAGCTTAGAAAGAGCCAGCTATCCGCGTTCTGTTCATTCCTTCATGCAAAACGTGTCTGCATTTCCGCCGAACCCAGAGCACACAAAACGTACAGTGATTCGACCCCGCCTTCAGGGAACTCGCACGTGATGCAATTTACCCCAGGCGGCCACTGGACTTTCAGTGTAGCCTGAAAAATTTCAGGCTCTCCCTTGAAAGCCAGGTATTCTGGAGATACATTGTACAAACCGGCCTCACTAACCCATGACTTGCTCATCCTTTCACCACAATCACGACCCCATATCACAAAGTGTATCACAAAGTTTACTCACTAAAGGGTGTAGTTGGTCAGCTGAACGTCCAGTAGGGAGTCAGACACTGCAGCATAAGACGCTGTGCCCTCGCCTTGGAAACTGAAGCGTGATGGGAAGTTTATTTGCCACACTGGAATGACGACACGCGGCCTCAAGGTTACCTGATGAACAGTGTAGTGGCCTATCTTTTCTTCATTGCAGAAGTGCCTCTGTGAGGACAAGTGATTCCCCCCCCCCAAACCCCGTGAGGCATACGTGGCCTTGCACTCCCTGCTAGGTGCTCATCCCTCAGCAATCGTCGGTGAGTAAGCCAAACATATAGGAGGACTGGCCCCAAGCTAAGGTACTGTTTTGTTCGTCACACAGATAGGCAGGCAACAGGTTCCAGGCAGCATTTGTCAAAGCGGTGCTTTAAGTGTAGGAAGCATTTCTGGTGTCTTAGGACAAACAGGTCTGCACTGGGATCCAAGATGTACACGATGGACCGCCCGTCACTTCTAGGAGCTGAGGGAAGTGTTCGGCTGAAGACAACCATATGCCGAAACAAGGGCAGTAAAGATCTTCTTTTGCTAAACATCTAGCATGTGGTAAGTGAAACAACTCAAGTATCTCCCTTCTAACGCACCTTGGGAGTACAAACTAGAGAAAGACACAGCAGGGTGAATGCTCTGTGTGGTCCCTTTTGAAAGTAAGGCTGCGAGTGAAACTTTGTTTTCCTCACCGGCATTTACAGAGCCGCAGGCTCAATTCTCCCCAAGAAACACTGTTGCTGCACAGCTTCTCTTCGTAACACAATTGCCATCGTGATGATGTGAGTTTCTAGGCAAGAAACTTGGAGGTTGCCATCCCTTGGTAGGTGGTCATCCTTCAGTAGTCTTCAGGGAATGGGCCCACCACATGGGGCCTCTAGCCTCAAGCTAACGTCCAGGTGTTCTCATGACAGACTTAGGGAAGCAACAGATTGCATAGAGCCTTAGTCCCTGTGGTTCGTGAACTCTAGGAAGCATATCAGCTCTCTTTTGGACTCACTTGTCAGCGTTAGGTTCCAAAACGTACTGAGAAAGGACTGCCTGTGTCTTCGTGGAGCCTTGAGCCATCTACCGTCGGGAACAGCTAGATGCCGACTGACGGGCAGTGAAGGGCTTCGTTGGTTAGACACCTGGATTGCGATAGCTTGAAAGCAACCCAGTTATCAACGTTCCATGCCTTCCTTCATGCAAAGGGTGTCTGCGCTCTGGAGGAACCGTGAGCTGCAGGAGAAAATACAATTAGCCTACCACTGCTCCTGGGAGCTGCTCCACGACGTCTGTCTACCTCAAGCGGCAACTACACTTTAAGTCCGGCTTCAAAACCTACAGGGTTTTCCCGAACTGGTAGATAGTCTAGAGAAGTACTGTCACCTAGGCCTAACTAAGCCCTCACCTTGATATCCTTACACCACAGTCAGGACTCCCAGCATGGCAATGGTTTCTAGTGTCACGAGCCACTGTGTCCACGGGATGTACAAGAGAGAGTCCGATGCGACTTGTTAATACGCTGCTTTGTCCTGCTGGAAATTGAGGCTTCCTGGGAAAGTTGATTTTCCTCACTGCAAAGTAGAGAGTTTGCGGCCCCAGGATTACCTGGTAAACACTGTTGTTGCCCATCTTCTCTTTGCTGCACAGTCGTCTTTGGGAGGACTAGTTATCCTCCACGAAAGAACACTTGGCTTTCAATTCCTGCCACGTCCTCATCCCTCCAAAATTGTTCGTGAGTACGCCCACAACCCTGGGCGACTCGCCTCAGGCCAACGTTCTACTTCTCTCGTCACAGACATAGGCGGGCCGCAGGCTCACGGCAGCGTTTGTCAGAGCGGTGCTTTAAATCTAGGAAGCGTTTCTGGCGTCTTAGGACACGGGGGTCTGCACTAGGATCCAAGATGTAAACGATGGACTGCCCGTCCTTTGTGGGCCTTGTGAGCGAAGCTCAGTTGAGGGCAACTATAGGCCGAAAGAAGGGCTGTGAAGGGCGTCTTTGGTTCAAATGCTAGGATGCGGCAAGTTGAAACGACTGTAGTATCTCCGTGCTATGCGCACCTTGGACGTGCCATGGAGAGACGGAAACAACAGGGTGAATGCTCTGCGGTCCATTTTGAAACTAAGGCTTGAAGGGAAACTTTATTTTCCTCATTGGGATTTAGAGAGCTGCGGGCTCAGTTCTCCCTGGGAAACAGTGTTGTTGCACAGTTGCCTTTGTGATGACAAGTGAATTTCCTGGAAGGAAATTGGATGTTGCCGTTCCTCGGTAAGTGCTCCTACTTCGGTTGTCCTCAGGGAAGGGGAGAACCACACGGGGCCTCTGGCCTTAAGCTACTGTTCAGGTTTTCTCATGAACGAGGTAGGCATGCAACAGACCCCATGCAGCCTAAGTCCCTGGGTTTCTTGAACCCTAGGAAGCATATCAGGTCTCTCTTGAGTCGCCGGTCTGCAATAGGATCCGAAACGGATAAAAGGGCCTCCTGTGTCTCCAGGGAGTTGTGAGCAATGCACCGCTGGCAGCAGCTAGATGCCGAGTCATGGGCAGTGAAGGGCTGCGTCAGAGAAACACCTAGGTTGGGATAGCTTAGAAAGAGCCAGCTATCCGCGTTCTGTTCATTCCTTCATGCAAAACGTGTCTGCATTTCCGCCGAACCCAGAGCACACAAAACGTACAGTGATTCGACCCCGCCTTCAGGGAACTCGCACGTGATGCAATTTACCCCAGGCGGCCACTGGACTTTCAGTGTAGCCTGAAAAATTTCAGGCTCTCCCTTGAAAGCCAGGTATTCTGGAGATACATTGTACAAACCGGCCTCACTAACCCATGACTTGCTCATCCTTTCACCACAATCACGACCCCATATCACAAAGTGTATCACAAAGTTTACTCACTAAAGGGTGTAGTTGGTCAGCTGAACGTCCAGTAGGGAGTCAGACACTGCAGCATAAGACGCTGTGCCCTCGCCTTGGAAACTGAAGCGTGATGGGAAGTTTATTTGCCACACTGGAATGATGACACGCGGCCTCAAGGTTACCTGATGAACAGTGTAGTGGCCTATCTTTTCTTCATTGCAGAAGTGCCTCTGTGAGGACAAGTGATTCCCCCCCCCCAAACCCCGTGAGGCATACGTGGCCTTGCACTCCCTGCTAGGTGCTCATCCCTCAGCAATCGTCGGTGAGTAAGCCAAACATATAGGAGGACTGGCCCCAAGCTAAGGTACTGTTTTGTTCGTCACACAGATAGGCAGGCAACAGGTTCCAGGCAGCATTTGTCAAAGCGGTGCTTTAAGTGTAGGAAGCATTTCTGGTGTCTTAGGACAAACAGGTCTGCACTGGGATCCAAGATGTACACGATGGACCGCCCGTCGCTTCTAGGAGCTGAGGGAAGTGTGCGGCTGAGGACAACCATATGCCGAAACAAGGGCAGTAAAGATCTTCTTTTGCTAAACATCTAGCGTGTGGTAAGTGAAACAACTCAAGTATCTCCCTTCTAACGCACCTTGGGAGTACAAACTAGAGAAAGACACAGCAGGGTGAATGCTCTGTGTGGTCCCTTTTGAAAGTAAGGCTGCGAGTGAAACTTTGTTTTCCTCACCGGCATTTACAGAGCCGCAGGCTCAATTCTCCCCAAGAAACACTGTTGCTGCACAGCTTCTCTTCGTAACACAATTGCCATCGTGATGATGTGAGTTTCTAGGCAAGAAACTTGGAGGTTGCCATCCCTTGGTAGGTGGTCATCCTTCAGTGGTCTTCAGGGAATGGGCCCACCACATGGGGCCTCTAGCCTCAAGCTAACGTCCAGGTGTTCTCATGACAGACTTAGGGAAGCAACAGATTGCATAGAGCCTTAGTCCCTGTGGTTCGTGAACTCTAGGAAGCATATCAGCTCTCTTTTGGACTCACTTGTCAGCGTTAGGTTCCAAAACGTACTGAGAAAGGACTGCCTGTGTCTTCGTGGAGCCTTGAGCCATCTACCGTCGGGAACAGCTAGATGCCGACTGACGGGCAGTGAAGGGCTTCGTTGGTTAGACACCTGGATTGCGATAGCTTGAAAGCAACCCAGTTATCAACGTTCCATGCCTTCCTTCATGCAAAGGGTGTCTGCGCTCTGGAGGAACCGTGAGCTGCAGGAGAAAATACAATTAGCCTACCACTGCTCCTGGGAGCTGCTCCACGACGTCTGTCTACCTCAAGCGGCAACTACACTTTAAGTCCGGCTTCAAAACCTACAGGGTTTTCCCGAACTGGTAGATAGTCTAGAGAAGTACTGTCACCTAGGCCTAACTAAGCCCTCACCTTGATATCCTTACACCACAGTCAGGACTCCCAGCATGGCAATGGTTTCTAGTGTCACGAGCCACTGTGTCCACGGGATGTACAAGAGAGAGTGCGATGCGACTTGTTAATACGCTGCTTTGTCCTGCTGGAAATTGAGGCTTCCTGGGAAAGTTGATTTTCCTCACTGCAAAGTAGAGAGTTTGCGGCCCCAGGATTACCTGGTAAACACTGTTGTTGCCCATCTTCTCTTTGCTGCACAGTCGTCTTTGGGAGGACTAGTTATCCTCCACGAAAGAACACTTGGCTTTCAATTCCTGCCACGTCCTCATCCCTCCAAAATTGTTCGTGAGTACGCCCACAACCCTGGGCGACTCGCCTCAGGCCAACGTTCTACTTCTCTCGTCACAGACATAGGCGGGCCGCAGGCTCACGGCACCGTTTGTCAGAGCGCTGCTTTAAATCTAGGAAGCGTTTCTGGCGTCTTAGGACACGGGGGTCTGCACTAGGATCCAAGATGTAAACGACGGACTGCCCGTCCTTTCTGGGCCTTGTGAGCGAAGCTCAGTTGAGGGCAACTATAGGCCGAAAGAAGGGCTGTGAAGGGCGTCTTTGGTTCAAATGCTAGGATGCGGCAAGTTGAAACGACTGTAGTATCTCCGTGCTATGCGCACCTTGGACGTGCCATGGAGAGACGGAAACAACAGGGTGAATGCTCTGCGGTCCATTTTGAAACTAAGGCTTGAAGGGAAACTTTATTTTCCTCATTGGGATTTAGAGAGCTGCGGGCTCAGTTCTCCCTGGGAAACAGTGTTGTTGCACAGTTGCCTTTGTGATGACAAGTGAATTTCCTGGAAGGAAATTGGATGTTGCCGTTCCTCGGTAAGTGCTCCTACTTCGGTTGTCCTCAGGGAAGGGGAGAACCACACGGGGCCTCTGGCCTTAAGCTACTGTTCAGGTTTTCTCATGAACGAGGTAGGCATGCAACAGACCCCATGCAGCCTAAGTCCCTGGGTTTCTTGAACCCTAGGAAGCATATCAGGTCTCTCTTGAGTCGCCGGTCTGCAATAGGATCCGAAACGGATAAAAGGGCCTCCTGTGTCTCCAGGGAGTTGTGAGCAATGCACCGCTGGCAGCAGCTAGATGCCGAGTCATGGGCAGTGAAGGGCTGCGTCAGAGAAACACCTAGGTTGGGATAGCTTAGAAAGAGCCAGCTATCCGCGTTCTGTTCATTCCTTCATGCAAAACGTGTCTGCATTTCCGCCGAACCCAGAGCACACAAAACGTACAGTGATTCGACCCCGCCTTCAGGGAACTCGCACGTGATGCAATTTACCCCAGGCGGCCACTGGACTTTCAGTGTAGCCTGAAAAATTTCAGGCTCTCCCTTGAAAGCCAGGTATTCTGGAGATACATTGTACAAACCGGCCTCACTAACCCATGACTTGCTCATCCTTTCACCACAATCACGACCCCATATCACAAAGTGTATCACAAAGTTTACTCACTAAAGGGTGTAGTTGGTCAGCTGAACGTCCAGTAGGGAGTCAGACACTGCAGCATAAGACGCTGTGCCCTCGCCTTGGAAACTGAAGCGTGATGGGAAGTTTATTTGCCACACTGGAATGATGACACGCGGCCTCAAGGTTACCTGATGAACAGTGTAGTGGCCTATCTTTTCTTCATTGCAGAAGTGCCTCTGTGAGGACAAGTGATTCCCCCCCCCAAACCCCGTGAGGCATACGTGGCCTTGCACTCCCTGCTAGGTGCTCATCCCTCAGCAATCGTCGGTGAGTAAGCCAAACATATAGGAGGACTGGCCCCAAGCTAAGGTACTGTTTTGTTCGTCACACAGATAGGCAGGCAACAGGTTCCAGGCAGCATTTGTCAAAGCGGTGCTTTAAGTGTAGGAAGCATTTCTGGTGTCTTAGGACAAACAGGTCTGCACTGGGATCCAAGATGTACACGATGGACCGCCCGTCGCTTCTAGGAGCTGAGGGAAGTGTTCGGCTGAAGACAACCATATGCCGAAACAAGGGCAGTAAAGATCTTCTTTTGCTAAACATCTAGCGTGTGGTAAGTGAAACAACTCAAGTATCTCCCTTCTAACGCACCTTGGGAGTACAAACTAGAGAAAGACACAGCAGGGTGAATGCTCTGTGTGGTCCCTTTTGAAAGTAAGGCTGCGAGTGAAACTTTGTTTTCCTCACCGGCATTTACAGAGCCGCAGGCTCAATTCTCCCCAAGAAACACTGTTGCTGCACAGCTTCTCTTCGTAACACAATTGCCATCGTGATGATGTGAGTTTCTAGGCAAGAAACTTGGAGGTTGCCATCCCTTGGTAGGTGGTCATCCTTCAGTAGTCTTCAGGGAATGGGCCCACCACATGGGGCCTCTAGCCTCAAGCTAACGTCCAGGTGTTCTCATGACAGACTTAGGGAAGCAACAGATTGCATAGAGCCTTAGTCCCTGTGGTTCGTGAACTCTAGGAAGCATATCAGCTCTCTTTTGGACTCACTTGTCAGCGTTAGGTTCCAAAACGTACTGAGAAAGGACTGCCTGTGTCTTCGTGGAGCCTTGAGCCATCTACCGTCGGGAACAGCTAGATGCCGACTGACGGGCAGTGAAGGGCTTCGTTGGTTAGACACCTGGATTGCGATAGCTTGAAAGCAACCCAGTTATCAACGTTCCATGCCTTCCTTCATGCAAAGGGTGTCTGCGCTCTGGAGGAACCGTGAGCTGCAGGAGAAAATACAATTAGCCTACCACTGCTCCTGGGAGCTGCTCCACGACGTCTGTCTACCTCAAGCGGCAACTACACTTTAAGTCCGGCTTCAAAACCTACAGGGTTTTCCCGAACTGGTAGATAGTCTAGAGAAGTACTGTCACCTAGGCCTAACTAAGCCCTCACCTTGATATCCTTACACCACAGTCAGGACTCCCAGCATGGCAATGGTTTCTAGTGTCACGAGCCACTGTGTCCACGGGATGTACAAGAGAGAGTGCGATGCGACTTGTTAATACGCTGCTTTGTCCTGCTGGAAATTGAGGCTTCCTGGGAAAGTTGATTTTCCTCACTGCAAAGTAGAGAGTTTGCGGCCCCAGGATTACCTGGTAAACACTGTTGTTGCCCATCTTCTCTTTGCTGCACAGTCGTCTTTGGGAGGACTAGTTATCCTCCACGAAAGAACACTTGGCTTTCAATTCCTGCCACGTCCTCATCCCTCCAAAATTGTTCGTGAGTACGCCCACAACCCTGGGCGACTCGCCTCAGGCCAACGTTCTACTTCTCTCGTCACAGACATAGGCGGGCCGCAGGCTCACGGCACCGTTTGTCAGAGCGGTGCTTTAAATCTAGGAAGCGTTTCTGGCGTCTTAGGACACGGGGGTCTGCACTAGGATCCAAGATGTAAACGACGGACTGCCCGTCCTTTCTGGGCCTTGTGAGCGAAGCTCAGTTGAGGGCAACTATAGGCCGAAAGAAGCGTTGTGAAGGGCGTCTTTGGTTCAAATGCTAGGATGCGGCAAGTTGAAACGACTGTAGTATCTCCGTGCTATGCGCACCTTGGACGTGCCATGGAGAGACGGAAACAACAGGGTGAATGCTCTGCGGTCCATTTTGAAACTAAGGCTTGAAGGGAAACTTTATTTTCCTCATTGGGATTTAGAGAGCTGCGGGCTCAGTTCTCCCTGGGAAACAGTGTTGTTGCACAGTTGCCTTTGTGATGACAAGTGAATTTCCTGGAAGGAAATTGGATGTTGCCGTTCCTCGGTAAGTGCTCCTACTTCGGTTGTCCTCAGGGAAGGGGAGAACCACACGGGGCCTCTGGCCTTAAGCTACTGTTCAGGTTTTCTCATGAACGAGGTAGGCATGCAACAGACCCCATGCAGCCTAAGTCCCTGGGTTTCTTGAACCCTAGGAAGCATATCAGGTCTCTCTTGAGTCGCCGGTCTGCAATAGGATCCGAAACGGATAAAAGGGCCTCCTGTGTCTCCAGGGAGTTGTGAGCAATGCACCGCTGGCAGCAGCTAGATGCCGAGTCATGGGCAGTGAAGGGCTGCGTCAGAGAAACACCTAGGTTGGGATAGCTTAGAAAGAGCCAGCTATCCGCGTTCTGTTCATTCCTTCATGCAAAACGTGTCTGCATTTCCGCCGAACCCAGAGCACACAAAACGTACAGTGATTCGACCCCGCCTTCAGGGAACTCGCACGTGATGCAATTTACCCCAGGCGGCCACTGGACTTTCAGTGTAGCCTGAAAAATTTCAGGCTCTCCCTTGAAAGCCAGGTATTCTGGAGATACATTGTACAAACCGGCCTCACTAACCCATGACTTGCTCATCCTTTCACCACAATCACGACCCCATATCACAAAGTGTATCACAAAGTTTACTCACTAAAGGGTGTAGTTGGTCAGCTGAACGTCCAGTAGGGAGTCAGACACTGCAGCATAAGACGCTGTGCCCTCGCCTTGGAAACTGAAACGTGATGGGAAGTTTATTTGCCACACTGGAATGACGACACGCGGCCTCAAGGTTACCTGATGAACAGTGTAGTGGCCTATCTTTTCTTCATTGCAGAAGTGCCTCTGTGAGGACAAGTGATTCCCCCCCCCCAAACCCCGTGAGGCATACGTGGCCTTGCACTCCCTGCTAGGTGCTCATCCCTCAGCAATCGTCGGTGAGTAAGCCAAACATATAGGAGGACTGGCCCCAAGCTAAGGTACTGTTTTGTTCGTCACACAGATAGGCAGGCAACAGGTTCCAGGCAGCATTTGTCAAAGCGGTGCTTTAAGTGTAGGAAGCATTTCTGGTGTCTTAGGACAAACAGGTCTGCACTGGGATCCAAGATGTACACGATGGACCGCCCGTCGCTTCTAGGAGCTGAGGGAAGTGTTCTGCTGAGGACAACCATATGCCGAAACAAGGGCAGTAAAGATCTTCTTTTGCTAAACATCTAGCATGTGGTAAGTGAAACAACTCAAGTATCTCCCTTCTAACGCACCTTGGGAGTACAAACTAGAGAAAGACACAGCAGGGTGAATGCTCTGTGTGGTCCCTTTTGAAAGTAAGGCTGCGAGTGAAACTTTGTTTTCCTCACCGGCATTTACAGAGCCGCAGGCTCAATTCTCCCCAAGAAACACTGTTGCTGCACAGCTTCTCTTCGTAACACAATTGCCGTCGTGATGATGTGAGTTTCTAGGCAAGAAACTTGGAGGTTGCCATCCCTTGGTAGGTGGTCATCCTTCAGTAGTCTTCAGGGAATGGGCCCACCACATGGGGCCTCTAGCCTCAAGCTAACGTCCAGGTGTTCTCATGACAGACTTAGGGAAGAAACAGATTGCATAGAGCCTTAGTCCCTGTGGTTCGTGAACTCTAGGAAGCATATCAGCTCTCTTTTGGACTCACTTGTCAGCGTTAGGTTTCAAAACGTACTGAGAAAGGACTGCCTGTGTCTTCGTGGAGCCTTGAGCCATCTACCGTCGGGAACAGCTAGATGCCGACTGACGGGCAGTGAAGGGCTTCGTTGGTTAGACACCTGGATTGCGATAGCTTGAAAGCAACCCAGTTATCAACGTTCCATGCCTTCCTTCATGCAAAGGGTGTCTGCGCTCTGGAGGAACCGTGAGCTGCAGGAGAAAATACAATTAGCCTACCACTGCTCCTGGGAGCTGCTCCACGACGTCTGTCTACCTCAAGCGGCAACTACACTTTAAGTCCGGCTTCAAAACCTACAGGGTTTTCCCGAACTGGTAGATAGTCTAGAGAAGTACTGTCACCTAGGCCTAACTAAGCCCTCACCTTGATATCCTTACACCACAGTCAGGACTCCCAGCATGGCAATGGTTTCTAGTGTCACGAGCCACTGTGTCCACGGGATGTACAAGAGAGAGTGCGATGCGACTTGTTAATACGCTGCTTTGTCCTGCTGGAAATTGAGGCTTCCTGGGAAAGTTGATTTTCCTCACTGCAAAGTAGAGAGTTTGCGGCCCCAGGATTACCTGGTAAACACTGTTGTTGCCCATCTTCTCTTTGCTGCACAGTCGTCTTTGGGAGGACTAGTTATCCTCCACGAAAGAACACTTGGCTTTCAATTCCTGCCACGTCCTCATCCCTCCAAAATTGTTCGTGAGTACGCCCACAACCCTGGGCGACTCGCCTCAGGCCAACGTTCTACTTCTCTCGTCACAGACATAGGCGGGCCGCAGGCTCACGGCAGCGTTTCTCAGAGCGCTGCTTTAAATCTAGGAAGCGTTTCTGGCGTCTTAGGACACGGGGGTCTGCACTAGGATCCAAGATGTAAACGATGGACTGCCCGTCCTTTCTGGGCCTTGTGAGCGAAGCTCAGTTGAGGGCAACTATAGGCCGAAAGAAGGGCTGTGAAGGGCGTCTTTGGTTCAAATGCTAGGATGCGGCAAGTTGAAACGACTGTAGTATCTCCGTGCTATGCGCACCTTGGACGTGCCATGGAGAGACGGAAACAACAGGGTGAATGCTCTGCGGTCCATTTTGAAACTAAGGCTTGAAGGGAAACTTTATTTTCCTCATTGGGATTTAGAGAGCTGCGGGCTCAGTTCTCCCTGGGAAACAGTGTTGTTGCACAGTTGCCTTTGTGATGACAAGTGAATTTCCTGGAAGGAAATTGGATGTTGCCGTTCCTCGGTAAGTGCTCCTACTTCGGTTGTCCTCAGGGAAGGGGAGAACCACACGGGGCCTCTGGCCTTAAGCTACTGTTCAGGTTTTCTCATGAACGAGGTAGGCATGCAACAGACCCCATGCAGCCTAAGTCCCTGGGTTTCTTGAACCCTAGGAAGCATATCAGGTCTCTCTTGAGTCGCCGGTCTGCAATAGGATCCGAAACGGATAAAAGGGCCTCCTGTGTCTCCAGGGAGTTGTGAGCAATGCACCGCTGGCAGCAGCTAGATGCCGAGTCATGGGCAGTGAAGGGCTGCGTCAGAGAAACACCTAGGTTGGGATAGCTTAGAAAGAGCCAGCTATCCGCGTTCTGTTCATTCCTTCATGCAAAACGTGTCTGCATTTCCGCCGAACCCAGAGCACACAAAACGTACAGTGATTCGACCCCGCCTTCAGGGAACTCGCACGTGATGCAATTTACCCCAGGCGGCCACTGGACTTTCAGTGTAGCCTGAAAAATTTCAGGCTCTCCCTTGAAAGCCAGGTATTCTGGAGATACATTGTACAAACCGGCCTCACTAACCCATGACTTGCTCATCCTTTCACCACAATCACGACCCCATATCACAAAGTGTATCACAAAGTTTACTCACTAAAGGGTGTAGTTGGTCAGCTGAACGTCCAGTAGGGAGTCAGACACTGCAGCATAAGACGCTGTGCCCTCGCCTTGGAAACTGAAGCGTGATGGGAAGTTTATTTGCCACACTGGAATGATGACACGCGGCCTCAAGGTTACCTGATGAACAGTGTAGTGGCCTATCTTTTCTTCATTGCAGAAGTGCCTCTGTGAGGACAAGTGATTCCCCCCCCCCAAACCCCGTGAGGCATACGTGGCCTTGCACTCCCTGCTAGGTGCTCATCCCTCAGCAATCGTCGGTGAGTAAGCCAAACATATAGGAGGACTGGCCCCAAGCTAAGGTACTGTTTTGTTCGTCACACAGATAGGCAGGCAACAGGTTCCAGGCAGCATTTGTCAAAGCGGTGCTTTAAGTGTAGGAAGCATTTCTGGTGTCTTAGGACAAACAGGTCTGCACTGGGATCCAAGATGTACACGATGGACCGCCCGTCGCTTCTAGGAGCTGAGGGAAGTGTTCGGCTGAGGACAACCATATGCCGAAACAAGGGCAGTAAAGATCTTCTTTTGCTAAACATCTAGCGTGTGGTAAGTGAAACAACTCAAGTATCTCCCTTCTAACGCACCTTGGGAGTACAAACTAGAGAAAGACACAGCAGGGTGAATGCTCTGTGTGGTCCCTTTTGAAAGTAAGGCTGCGAGTGAAACTTTGTTTTCCTCACCGGCATTTACAGAGCCGCAGGCTCAATTCTCCCCAAGAAACACTGTTGCTGCACAGCTTCTCTTCGTAACACAATTGCCATCGTGATGATGTGAGTTTCTAGGCAAGAAACTTGGAGGTTGCCATCCCTTGGTAGGTGGTCATCCTTCAGTGGTCTTCAGGGAATGGGCCCACCACATGGGGCCTCTAGCCTCAAGCTAACGTCCAGGTGTTCTCATGACAGACTTAGGGAAGCAACAGATTGCATAGAGCCTTAGTCCCTGTGGTTCGTGAACTCTAGGAAGCATATCAGCTCTCTTTTGGACTCACTTGTCAGCGTTAGGTTCCAAAACGTACTGAGAAAGGACTGCCTGTGTCTTCGTGGAGCCTTGAGCCATCTACCGTCGGGAACAGCTAGATGCCGACTGACGGGCAGTGAAGGGCTTCGTTGGTTAGACACCTGGATTGCGATAGCTTGAAAGCAACCCAGTTATCAACGTTCCATGCCTTCCTTCATGCAAAGGGTGTCTGCGCTCTGGAGGAACCGTGAGCTGCAGGAGAAAATACAATTAGCCTACCACTGCTCCTGGGAGCTGCTCCACGACGTCTGTCTACCTCAAGCGGCAACTACACTTTAAGTCCGGCTTCAAAACCTACAGGGTTTTCCCGAACTGGTAGATAGTCTAGAGAAGTACTGTCACCTAGGCCTAACTAAGCCCTCACCTTGATATCCTTACACCACAGTCAGGACTCCCAGCATGGCAATGGTTTCTAGTGTCACGAGCCACTGTGTCCACGGGATGTACAAGAGAGAGTCCGATGCGACTTGTTAATACGCTGCTTTGTCCTGCTGGAAATTGAGGCTTCCTGGGAAAGTTGATTTTCCTCACTGCAAAGTAGAGAGTTTGCGGCCCCAGGATTACCTGGTAAACACTGTTGTTGCCCATCTTCTCTTTGCTGCACAGTCGTCTTTGGGAGGACTAGTTATCCTCCACGAAAGAACACTTGGCTTTCAATTCCTGCCACGTCCTCATCCCTCCAAAATTGTTCGTGAGTACGCCCACAACCCTGGGCGACTCGCCTCAGGCCAACGTTCTACTTCTCTCGTCACAGACATGGGCGGGCCGCAGGCTCACGGCAGCGTTTGTCAGAGCGGTGCTTTAAATCTAGGAAGCGTTTCTGGCGTCTTAGGACACGGGGGTCTGCACTAGGATCCAAGATGTAAACGACGGACTGCCCGTCCTTTCTGGGCCTTGTGAGCGAAGCTCAGTTGAGGGCAACTATAGGCCGAAAGAAGGGCTGTGAAGGGCGTCTTTGGTTCAAATGCTAGGATGCGGCAAGTTGAAACGACTGTAGTATCTCCGTGCTATGCGCACCTTGGACGTGCCATGGAGAGACGGCAACAACAGGGTGAATGCTCTGCGGTCCATTTTGAAACTAAGGCTTGAAGGGAAACTTTATTTTCCTCATTGGGATTTAGAGAGCTGCGGGCTCAGTTCTCCCTGGGAAACAGTGTTGTTGCACAGTTGCCTTTGTGATGACAAGTGAATTTCCTGGAAGGAAATTGGATGTTGCCGTTCCTCGGTAAGTGCTCCTACTTCGGTTGTCCTCAGGGAAGGGGAGAACCACACGGGGCCTCTGGCCTTAAGCTACTGTTCAGGTTTTCTCATGAACGAGGTAGGCATGCAACAGACCCCATGCAGCCTAAGTCCCTGGGTTTCTTGAACCCTAGGAAGCATATCAGGTCTCTCTTGAGTCGCCGGTCTGCAATAGGATCCGAAACGGATAAAAGGGCCTCCTGTGTCTCCAGGGAGTTGTGAGCAATGCACCGCTGGCAGCAGCTAGATGCCGAGTCATGGGCAGTGAAGGGCTGCGTCAGAGAAACACCTAGGTTGGGATAGCTTAGAAAGAGCCAGCTATCCGCGTTCTGTTCATTCCTTCATGCAAAACGTGTCTGCATTTCCGCCGAACCCAGAGCACACAAAACGTACAGTGATTCGACCCCGCCTTCAGGGAACTCGCACGTGATGCAATTTACCCCAGGCGGCCACTGGACTTTCAGTGTAGCCTGAAAAATTTCAGGCTCTCCCTTGAAAGCCAGGTATTCTGGAGATACATTGTACAAACCGGCCTCACTAACCCATGACTTGCTCATCCTTTCACCACAATCACGACCCCATATCACAAAGTGTATCACAAAGTTTACTCACTAAAGGGTGTAGTTGGTCAGCTGAACGTCCAGTAGGGAGTCAGACACTGCAGCATAAGACGCTGTGCCCTCGCCTTGGAAACTGAAGCGTGATGGGAAGTTTATTTGCCACACTGGAATGATGACACGCGGCCTCAAGGTTACCTGATGAACAGTGTAGTGGCCTATCTTTTCTTCATTGCAGAAGTGCCTCTGTGAGGACAAGTGATTCCCCCCCCCCAAACCCCGTGAGGCATACGTGGCCTTGCACTCCCTGCTAGGTGCTCATCCCTCAGCAATCGTCGGTGAGTAAGCCAAACATATAGGAGGACTGGCCCCAAGCTAAGGTACTGTTTTGTTCGTCACACAGATAGGCAGGCAACAGGTTCCAGGCAGCATTTGTCAAAGCGGTGCTTTAAGTGTAGGAAGCATTTCTGGTGTCTTAGGACAAACAGGTCTGCACTGGGATCCAAGATGTACACGATGGACCGCCCGTCGCTTCTAGGAGCTGAGGGAAGTGTTCGGCTGAGGACAACCATATGCCGAAACAAGGGCAGTAAAGATCTTCTTTTGCTAAACATCTAGCGTGTGGTAAGTGAAACAACTCAAGTATCTCCCTTCTAACGCACCTTGGGAGTACAAACTAGAGAAAGACACAGCAGGGTGAATGCTCTGTGTGGTCCCTTTTGAAAGTAAGGCTGCGAGTGAAACTTTGTTTTCCTCACCGGCATTTACAGAGCCGCAGGCTCAATTCTCCCCAAGAAACACTGTTGCTGCACAGCTTCTCTTCGTAACACAATTGCCATCGTGATGATGTGAGTTTCTAGGCAAGAAACTTGGAGGTTGCCATCCCTTGGTAGGTGGTCATCCTTCAGTGGTCTTCAGGGAATGGGCCCACCACATGGGGCCTCTAGCCTCAAGCTAACGTCCAGGTGTTCTCATGACAGACTTAGGGAAGCAACAGATTGCATAGAGCCTTAGTCCCTGTGGTTCGTGAACTCTAGGAAGCATATCAGCTCTCTTTTGGACTCACTTGTCAGCGTTAGGTTCCAAAACGTACTGAGAAAGGACTGCCTGTGTCTTCGTGGAGCCTTGAGCCATCTACCGTCGGGAACAGCTAGATGCCGACTGACGGGCAGTGAAGGGCTTCGTTGGTTAGACACCTGGATTGCGATAGCTTGAAAGCAACCCAGTTATCAACGTTCCATGCCTTCCTTCATGCAAAGGGTGTCTGCGCTCTGGAGGAACCGTGAGCTGCAGGAGAAAATACAATTAGCCTACCACTGCTCCTGGGAGCTGCTCCACGACGTCTGTCTACCTCAAGCGGCAACTACACTTTAAGTCCGGCTTCAAAACCTACAGGGTTTTCCCGAACTGGTAGATAGTCTAGAGAAGTACTGTCACCTAGGCCTAACTAAGCCCTCACCTTGATATCCTTACACCACAGTCAGGACTCCCAGCATGGCAATGGTTTCTAGTGTCACGAGCCACTGTGTCCACGGGATGTACAAGAGAGAGTCCGATGCGACTTGTTAATACGCTGCTTTGTCCTGCTGGAAATTGAGGCTTCCTGGGAAAGTTGATTTTCCTCACTGCAAAGTAGAGAGTTTGCGGCCCCAGGATTACCTGGTAAACACTGTTGTTGCCCATCTTCTCTTTGCTGCACAGTCGTCTTTGGGAGGACTAGTTATCCTCCACGAAAGAACACTTGGCTTTCAATTCCTGCCACGTCCTCATCCCTCCAAAATTGTTCGTGAGTACGCCCACAACCCTGGGCGACTCGCCTCAGGCCAACGTTCTACTTCTCTCGTCACAGACATGGGCGGGCCGCAGGCTCACGGCAGCGTTTGTCAGAGCGGTGCTTTAAATCTAGGAAGCGTTTCTGGCGTCTTAGGACACGGGGGTCTGCACTAGGATCCAAGATGTAAACGACGGACTGCCCGTCCTTTCTGGGCCTTGTGAGCGAAGCTCAGTTGAGGGCAACTATAGGCCGAAAGAAGGGCTGTGAAGGGCGTCTTTGGTTCAAATGCTAGGATGCGGCAAGTTGAAACGACTGTAGTATCTCCGTGCTATGCGCACCTTGGACGTGCCATGGAGAGACGGCAACAACAGGGTGAATGCTCTGCGGTCCATTTTGAAACTAAGGCTTGAAGGGAAACTTTATTTTCCTCATTGGGATTTAGAGAGCTGCGGGCTCAGTTCTCCCTGGGAAACAGTGTTGTTGCACAGTTGCCTTTGTGATGACAAGTGAATTTCCTGGAAGGAAATTGGATGTTGCCGTTCCTCGGTAAGTGCTCCTACTTCGGTTGTCCTCAGGGAAGGGGAGAACCACACGGGGCCTCTGGCCTTAAGCTACTGTTCAGGTTTTCTCATGAACGAGGTAGGCATGCAACAGACCCCATGCAGCCTAAGTCCCTGGGTTTCTTGAACCCTAGGAAGCATATCAGGTCTCTCTTGAGTCGCCGGTCTGCAATAGGATCCGAAACGGATAAAAGGGCCTCCTGTGTCTCCAGGGAGTTGTGAGCAATGCACCGCTGGCAGCAGCTAGATGCCGAGTCATGGGCAGTGAAGGGCTGCGTCAGAGAAACACCTAGGTTGGGATAGCTTAGAAAGAGCCAGCTATCCGCGTTCTGTTCATTCCTTCATGCAAAACGTGTCTGCATTTCCGCCGAACCCAGAGCACACAAAACGTACAGTGATTCGACCCCGCCTTCAGGGAACTCGCACGTGATGCAATTTACCCCAGGCGGCCACTGGACTTTCAGTGTAGCCTGAAAAATTTCAGGCTCTCCCTTGAAAGCCAGGTATTCTGGAGATACATTGTACAAACCGGCCTCACTAACCCATGACTTGCTCATCCTTTCACCACAATCACGACCCCATATCACAAAGTGTATCACAAAGTTTACTCACTAAAGGGTGTAGTTGGTCAGCTGAACGTCCAGTAGGGAGTCAGACACTGCAGCATAAGACGCTGTGCCCTCGCCTTGGAAACTGAAGCGTGATGGGAAGTTTATTTGCCACACTGGAATGACGACACGCGGCCTCAAGGTTACCTGATGAACAGTGTAGTGGCCTATCTTTTCTTCATTGCAGAAGTGTCTCTGTGAGGACAAGTGATTCCCCCCCCCCCAAACCCCGTGAGGCATACGTGGCCTTGCACTCCCTGCTAGGTGCTCATCCCTCAGCAATCGTCGGTGAGTAAGCCAAACATATAGGAGGACTGGCCCCAAGCTAAGGTACTGTTTTGTTCGTCACACAGATAGGCAGGCAACAGGTTCCAGGCAGCATTTGTCAAAGCGGTGCTTTAAGTGTAGGAAGCATTTCTGGTGTCTTAGGACAAACAGGTCTGCACTGGGATCCAAGATGTACACGATGGACCGCCCGTCGCTTCTAGGAGCTGAGGGAAGTGTTCGGCTGAGGACAACCATATGCCGAAACAAGGGCAGTAAAGATCTTCTTTTGCTAAACATCTAGCATGTGGTAAGTGAAACAACTCAAGTATCTCCCTTCTAACGCACCTTGGGAGTACAAACTAGAGAAAGACACAGCAGGGTGAATGCTCTGTGTGGTCCCTTTTGAAAGTAAGGCTGCGAGTGAAACTTTGTTTTCCTCACCGGCATTTACAGAGCCGCAGGCTCAATTCTCCCCAAGAAACACTGTTGCTGCACAGCTTCTCTTCGTAACACAATTGCCATCGTGATGATGTGAGTTTCTAGGCAAGAAACTTGGAGGTTGCCATCCCTTGGTAGGTGGTCATCCTTCAGTAGTCTTCAGGGAATGGGCCCACCACATGGGGCCTCTAGCCTCAAGCTAACGTCCAGGTGTTCTCATGACAGACTTAGGGAAGCAACAGATTGCATAGAGCCTTAGTCCCTGTGGTTCGTGAACTCTAGGAAGCATATCAGCTCTCTTTTGGACTCACTTGTCAGCGTTAGGTTCCAAAACGTACTGAGAAAGGACTGCCTGTGTCTTCGTGGAGCCTTGAGCCATCTACCGTCGGGAACAGCTAGATGCCGACTGACGGGCAGTGAAGGGCTTCGTTGGTTAGACACCTGGATTGCGATAGCTTGAAAGCAACCCAGTTATCAACGTTCCATGCCTTCCTTCATGCAAAGGGTGTCTGCGCTCTGGAGGAACCGTGAGCTGCAGGAGAAAATACAATTAGCCTACCACTGCTCCTGGGAGCTGCTCCACGACGTCTGTCTACCTCAAGCGGCAACTACACTTTAAGTCCGGCTTCAAAACCTACAGGGTTTTCCCGAACTGGTAGATAGTCTAGAGAAGTACTGTCACCTAGGCCTAACTAAGCCCTCACCTTGATATCCTTACACCACAGTCAGGACTCCCAGCATGGCAATGGTTTCTAGTGTCACGAGCCACTGTGTCCACGGGATGTACAAGAGAGAGTGCGATGCGACTTGTTAATACGCTGCTTTGTCCTGCTGGAAATTGAGGCTTCCTGGGAAAGTTGATTTTCCTCACTGCAAAGTAGAGAGTTTGCGGCCCCAGGATTACCTGGTAAACACTGTTGTTGCCCATCTTCTCTTTGCTGCACAGTCGTCTTTGGGAGGACTAGTTATCCTCCACGAAAGAACACTTGGCTTTCAATTCCTGCCATGTCCTCATCCCTCCAAAATTGTTCGTGAGTACGCCCACAACCCTGGGCGACTCGCCTCAGGCCAACGTTCTACTTCTCTCGTCACAGACATGGGCGGGCCGCAGGCTCACGGCACCGTTTGTCAGAGCGGTGCTTTAAATCTAGGAAGCGTTTCTGGCGTCTTAGGACACGGGGGTCTGCACTAGGATCCAAGATGTAAACGACGGACTGCCCGTCCTTTCTGGGCCTTGTGAGCGAAGCTCAGTTGAGGGCAACTATAGGCCGAAAGAAGGGCTGTGAAGGGCGTCTTTGGTTCAAATGCTAGGATGCGGCAAGTTGAAACGACTGTAGTATCTCCGTGCTATGCGCACCTTGGACGTGCCATGGAGAGACGGAAACAACAGGGTGAATGCTCTGCGGTCCATTTTGAAACTAAGGCTTGAAGGGAAACTTTATTTTCCTCATTGGGATTTAGAGAGCTGCGGGCTCAGTTCTCCCTGGGAAACAGTGTTGTTGCACAGTTGCCTTTGTGATGACAAGTGAATTTCCTGGAAGGAAATTGGATGTTGCCGTTCCTCGGTAAGTGCTCCTACTTCGGTTGTCCTCAGGGAAGGGGAGAACCACACGGGGCCTCTGGCCTTAAGCTACTGTTCAGGTTTTCTCATGAACGAGGTAGGCATGCAACAGACCCCATGCAGCCTAAGTCCCTGGGTTTCTTGAACCCTAGGAAGCATATCAGGTCTCTCTTGAGTCGCCGGTCTGCAATAGGATCCGAAACGGATAAAAGGGCCTCCTGTGTCTCCAGGGAGTTGTGAGCAATGCACCGCTGGCAGCAGCTAGATGCCGAGTCATGGGCAGTGAAGGGCTGCGTCAGAGAAACACCTAGGTTGGGATAGCTTAGAAAGAGCCAGCTATCCGCGTTCTGTTCATTCCTTCATGCAAAACGTGTCTGCATTTCCGCCGAACCCAGAGCACACAAAACGTACAGTGATTCGACCCCGCCTTCAGGGAACTCGCACGTGATGCAATTTACCCCAGGCGGCCACTGGACTTTCAGTGTAGCCTGAAAAATTTCAGGCTCTCCCTTGAAAGCCAGGTATTCTGGAGATACATTGTACAAACCGGCCTCACTAACCCATGACTTGCTCATCCTTTCACCACAATCACGACCCCATATCACAAAGTGTATCACAAAGTTTACTCACTAAAGGGTGTAGTTGGTCAGCTGAACGTCCAGTAGGGAGTCAGACACTGCAGCATAAGACGCTGTGCCCTCGCCTTGGAAACTGAAGCGTGATGGGAAGTTTATTTGCCACACTGGAATGACGACACGCGGCCTCAAGGTTACCTGATGAACAGTGTAGTGGCCTATCTTTTCTTCATTGCAGAAGTGTCTCTGTGAGGACAAGTGATTCCCCCCCCCCAAACCCCGTGAGGCATACGTGGCCTTGCACTCCCTGCTAGGTGCTCATCCCTCAGCAATCGTCGGTGAGTAAGCCAAACATATAGGAGGACTGGCCCCAAGCTAAGGTACTGTTTTGTTCGTCACACAGATAGGCAGGCAACAGGTTCCAGGCAGCATTTGTCAAAGCGGTGCTTTAAGTGTAGGAAGCATTTCTGGTGTCTTAGGACAAACAGGTCTGCACTGGGATCCAAGATGTACACGATGGACCGCCCGTCGCTTCTAGGAGCTGAGGGAAGTGTTCTGCTGAGGACAACCATATGCCGAAACAAGGGCAGTAAAGATCTTCTTTTGCTAAACATCTAGCATGTGGTAAGTGAAACAACTCAAGTATCTCCCTTCTAACGCACCTTGGGAGTACAAACTAGAGAAAGACACAGCAGGGTGAATGCTCTGTGTGGTCCCTTTTGAAAGTAAGGCTGCGAGTGAAACTTTGTTTTCCTCACCGGCATTTACAGAGCCGCAGGCTCAATTCTCCCCAAGAAACACTGTTGCTGCACAGCTTCTCTTCGTAACACAATTGCCATCGTGATGATGTGAGTTTCTAGGCAAGAAACTTGGAGGTTGCCATCCCTTGGTAGGTGGTCATCCTTCAGTAGTCTTCAGGGAATGGGCCCACCACATGGGGCCTCTAGCCTCAAGCTAACGTCCAGGTGTTCTCATGACAGACTTAGGGAAGCAACAGATTGCATAGAGCCTTAGTCCCTGTGGTTCGTGAACTCTAGGAAGCATATCAGCTCTCTTTTGGACTCACTTGTCAGCGTTAGGTTCCAAAACGTACTGAGAAAGGACTGCCTGTGTCTTCGTGGAGCCTTGAGCCATCTACCGTCGGGAACAGCTAGATGCCGACTGACGGGCAGTGAAGGGCTTCGTTGGTTAGACACCTGGATTGCGATAGCTTGAAAGCAACCCAGTTATCAACGTTCCATGCCTTCCTTCATGCAAAGGGTGTCTGCGCTCTGGAGGAACCGTGAGCTGCAGGAGAAAATACAATTAGCCTACCACTGCTCCTGGGAGCTGCTCCACGACGTCTGTCTACCTCAAGCGGCAACTACACTTTAAGTCCGGCTTCAAAACCTACAGGGTTTTCCCGAACTGGTAGATAGTCTAGAGAAGTACTGTCACCTAGGCCTAACTAAGCCCTCACCTTGATATCCTTACACCACAGTCAGGACTCCCAGCATGGCAATGGTTTCTAGTGTCACGAGCCACTGTGTCCACGGGATGTACAAGAGAGAGTGCGATGCGACTTGTTAATACGCTGCTTTGTCCTGCTGGAAATTGAGGCTTCCTGGGAAAGTTGATTTTCCTCACTGCAAAGTAGAGAGTTTGCGGCCCCAGGATTACCTGGTAAACACTGTTGTTGCCCATCTTCTCTTTGCTGCACAGTCGTCTTTGGGAGGACTAGTTATCCTCCACGAAAGAACACTTGGCTTTCAATTCCTGCCACGTCCTCATCCCTCCAAAATTGTTCGTGAGTACGCCCACAACCCTGGGCGACTCGCCTCAGGCCAACGTTCTACTTCTCTCGTCACAGACATGGGCGGGCCGCAGGCTCACGGCAGCGTTTGTCAGAGCGGTGCTTTAAATCTAGGAAGCGTTTCTGGCGTCTTAGGACACGGGGGTCTGCACTAGGATCCAAGATGTAAACGACGGACTGCCCGTCCTTTCTGGGCCTTGTGAGCGAAGCTCAGTTGAGGGCAACTATAGGCCGAAAGAAGGGCTGTGAAGGGCGTCTTTGGTTCAAATGCTAGGATGCGGCAAGTTGAAACGACTGTAGTATCTCCGTGCTATGCGCACCTTGGACGTGCCATGGAGAGACGGCAACAACAGGGTGAATGCTCTGCGGTCCATTTTGAAACTAAGGCTTGAAGGGAAACTTTATTTTCCTCATTGGGATTTAGAGAGCTGCGGGCTCAGTTCTCCCTGGGAAACAGTGTTGTTGCACAGTTGCCTTTGTGATGACAAGTGAATTTCCTGGAAGGAAATTGGATGTTGCCGTTCCTCGGTAAGTGCTCCTACTTCGGTTGTCCTCAGGGAAGGGGAGAACCACACGGGGCCTCTGGCCTTAAGCTACTGTTCAGATTTTCTCATGAACGAGGTAGGCATGCAACAGACCCCATGCAGCCTAAGTCCCTGGGTTTCTTGAACCCTAGGAAGCATATCAGGTCTCTCTTGAGTCGCCGGTCTGCAATAGGATCCGAAACGGATAAAAGGGCCTCCTGTGTCTCCAGGGAGTTGTGAGCAATGCACCGCTGGCAGCAGCTAGATGCCGAGTCATGGGCAGTGAAGGGCTGCGTCAGAGAAACACCTAGGTTGGGATAGCTTAGAAAGAGCCAGCTATCCGCGTTCTGTTCATTCCTTCATGCAAAACGTGTCTGCATTTCCGCCGAACCCAGAGCACACAAAACGTACAGTGATTCGACCCCGCCTTCAGGGAACTCGCACGTGATGCAATTTACCCCAGGCGGCCACTGGACTTTCAGTGTAGCCTGAAAAATTTCAGGCTCTCCCTTGAAAGCCAGGTATTCTGGAGATACATTGTACAAACCGGCCTCACTAACCCATGACTTGCTCATCCTTTCACCACAATCACGACCCCATATCACAAAGTGTATCACAAAGTTTACTCACTAAAGGGTGTAGTTGGTCAGCTGAACGTCCAGTAGGGAGTCAGACACTGCAGCATAAGACGCTGTGCCCTCGCCTTGGAAACTGAAGCGTGATGGGAAGTTTATTTGCCACACTGGAATGACGACACGCGGCCTCAAGGTTACCTGATGAACAGTGTAGTGGCCTATCTTTTCTTCATTGCAGAAGTGTCTCTGTGAGGACAAGTGATTCCCCCCCCCCAAACCCCGTGAGGCATACGTGGCCTTGCACTCCCTGCTAGGTGCTCATCCCTCAGCAATCGTCGGTGAGTAAGCCAAACATATAGGAGGACTGGCCCCAAGCTAAGGTACTGTTTTGTTCGTCACACAGATAGGCAGGCAACAGGTTCCAGGCAGCATTTGTCAAAGCGGTGCTTTAAGTGTAGGAAGCATTTCTGGTGTCTTAGGACAAACAGGTCTGCACTGGGATCCAAGATGTACACGATGGACCGCCCGTCGCTTCTAGGAGCTGAGGGAAGTGTTCTGCTGAGGACAACCATATGCCGAAACAAGGGCAGTAAAGATCTTCTTTTGCTAAACATCTAGCATGTGGTAAGTGAAACAACTCAAGTATCTCCCTTCTAACGCACCTTGGGAGTACAAACTAGAGAAAGACACAGCAGGGTGAATGCTCTGTGTGGTCCCTTTTGAAAGTAAGGCTGCGAGTGAAACTTTGTTTTCCTCACCGGCATTTACAGAGCCGCAGGCTCAATTCTCCCCAAGAAACACTGTTGCTGCACAGCTTCTCTTCGTAACACAATTGCCATCGTGATGATGTGAGTTTCTAGGCAAGAAACTTGGAGGTTGCCATCCCTTGGTAGGTGGTCATCCTTCAGTAGTCTTCAGGGAATGGGCCCACCACATGGGGCCTCTAGCCTCAAGCTAACGTCCAGGTGTTCTCATGACAGACTTAGGGAAGCAACAGATTGCATAGAGCCTTAGTCCCTGTGGTTCGTGAACTCTAGGAAGCATATCAGCTCTCTTTTGGACTCACTTGTCAGCGTTAGGTTCCAAAACGTACTGAGAAAGGACTGCCTGTGTCTTCGTGGAGCCTTGAGCCATCTACCGTCGGGAACAGCTAGATGCCGACTGACGGGCAGTGAAGGGCTTCGTTGGTTAGACACCTGGATTGCGATAGCTTGAAAGCAACCCAGTTATCAACGTTCCATGCCTTCCTTCATGCAAAGGGTGTCTGCGCTCTGGAGGAACCGTGAGCTGCAGGAGAAAATACAATTAGCCTACCACTGCTCCTGGGAGCTGCTCCACGACGTCTGTCTACCTCAAGCGGCAACTACACTTTAAGTCCGGCTTCAAAACCTACAGGGTTTTCCCGAACTGGTAGATAGTCTAGAGAAGTACTGTCACCTAGGCCTAACTAAGCCCTCACCTTGATATCCTTACACCACAGTCAGGACTCCCAGCATGGCAATGGTTTCTAGTGTCACGAGCCACTGTGTCCACGGGATGTACAAGAGAGAGTGCGATGCGACTTGTTAATACGCTGCTTTGTCCTGCTGGAAATTGAGGCTTCCTGGGAAAGTTGATTTTCCTCACTGCAAAGTAGAGAGTTTGCGGCCCCAGGATTACCTGGTAAACACTGTTGTTGCCCATCTTCTCTTTGCTGCACAGTCGTCTTTGGGAGGACTAGTTATCCTCCACGAAAGAACACTTGGCTTTCAATTCCTGCCACGTCCTCATCCCTCCAAAATTGTTCGTGAGTACGCCCACAACCCTGGGCGACTCGCCTCAGGCCAACGTTCTACTTCTCTCGTCACAGACATGGGCGGGCCGCAGGCTCACGGCAGCGTTTGTCAGAGCGGTGCTTTAAATCTAGGAAGCGTTTCTGGCGTCTTAGGACACGGGGGTCTGCACTAGGATCCAAGATGTAAACGACGGACTGCCCGTCCTTTCTGGGCCTTGTGAGCGAAGCTCAGTTGAGGGCAACTATAGGCCGAAAGAAGGGCTGTGAAGGGCGTCTTTGGTTCAAATGCTAGGATGCGGCAAGTTGAAACGACTGTAGTATCTCCGTGCTATGCGCACCTTGGACGTGCCATGGAGAGACGGCAACAACAGGGTGAATGCTCTGCGGTCCATTTTGAAACTAAGGCTTGAAGGGAAACTTTATTTTCCTCATTGGGATTTAGAGAGCTGCGGGCTCAGTTCTCCCTGGGAAACAGTGTTGTTGCACAGTTGCCTTTGTGATGACAAGTGAATTTCCTGGAAGGAAATTGGATGTTGCCGTTCCTCGGTAAGTGCTCCTACTTCGGTTGTCCTCAGGGAAGGGGAGAACCACACGGGGCCTCTGGCCTTAAGCTACTGTTCAGATTTTCTCATGAACGAGGTAGGCATGCAACAGACCCCATGCAGCCTAAGTCCCTGGGTTTCTTGAACCCTAGGAAGCATATCAGGTCTCTCTTGAGTCGCCGGTCTGCAATAGGATCCGAAACGGATAAAAGGGCCTCCTGTGTCTCCAGGGAGTTGTGAGCAATGCACCGCTGGCAGCAGCTAGATGCCGAGTCATGGGCAGTGAAGGGCTGCGTCAGAGAAACACCTAGGTTGGGATAGCTTAGAAAGAGCCAGCTATCCGCGTTCTGTTCATTCCTTCATGCAAAACGTGTCTGCATTTCCGCCGAACCCAGAGCACACAAAACGTACAGTGATTCGACCCCGCCTTCAGGGAACTCGCACGTGATGCAATTTACCCCAGGCGGCCACTGGACTTTCAGTGTAGCCTGAAAAATTTCAGGCTCTCCCTTGAAAGCCAGGTATTCTGGAGATACATTGTACAAACCGGCCTCACTAACCCATGACTTGCTCATCCTTTCACCACAATCACGACCCCATATCACAAAGTGTATCACAAAGTTTACTCACTAAAGGGTGTAGTTGGTCAGCTGAACGTCCAGTAGGGAGTCAGACACTGCAGCATAAGACGCTGTGCCCTCGCCTTGGAAACTGAAGCGTGATGGGAAGTTTATTTGCCACACTGGAATGACGACACGCGGCCTCAAGGTTACCTGATGAACAGTGTAGTGGCCTATCTTTTCTTCATTGCAGAAGTGTCTCTGTGAGGACAAGTGATTCCCCCCCCCCCAAACCCCGTGAGGCATACGTGGCCTTGCACTCCCTGCTAGGTGCTCATCCCTCAGCAATCGTCGGTGAGTAAGCCAAACATATAGGAGGACTGGCCCCAAGCTAAGGTACTGTTTTGTTCGTCACACAGATAGGCAGGCAACAGGTTCCAGGCAGCATTTGTCAAAGCGGTGCTTTAAGTGTAGGAAGCATTTCTGGTGTCTTAGGACAAACAGGTCTGCACTGGGATCCAAGATGTACACGATGGACCGCCCGTCGCTTCTAGGAGCTGAGGGAAGTGTTCGGCTGAGGACAACCATATGCCGAAACAAGGGCAGTAAAGATCTTCTTTTGCTAAACATCTAGCATGTGGTAAGTGAAACAACTCAAGTATCTCCCTTCTAACACACCTTGGGAGTACAAACTAGAGAAAGACACAGCAGGGTGAATGCTCTGTGTGGTCCCTTTTGAAAGTAAGGCTGCGAGTGAAACTTTGTTTTCCTCACCGGCATTTACAGAGCCGCAGGCTCAATTCTCCCCAAGAAACACTGTTGCTGCACAGCTTCTCTTCGTAACACAATTGCCATCGTGATGATGTGAGTTTCTAGGCAAGAAACTTGGAGGTTGCCATCCCTTGGTAGGTGGTCATCCTTCAGTAGTCTTCAGGGAATGGGCCCACCACATGGGGCCTCTAGCCTCAAGCTAACGTCCAGGTGTTCTCATGACAGACTTAGGGAAGCAACAGATTGCATAGAGCCTTAGTCCCTGTGGTTCGTGAACTCTAGGAAGCATATCAGCTCTCTTTTGGACTCACTTGTCAGCGTTAGGTTCCAAAACGTACTGAGAAAGGACTGCCTGTGTCTTCGTGGAGCCTTGAGCCATCTACCGTCGGGAACAGCTAGATGCCGACTGACGGGCAGTGAAGGGCTTCGTTGGTTAGACACCTGGATTGCGATAGCTTGAAAGCAACCCAGTTATCAACGTTCCATGCCTTCCTTCATGCAAAGGGTGTCTGCGCTCTGGAGGAACCGTGAGCTGCAGGAGAAAATACAATTAGCCTACCACTGCTCCTGGGAGCTGCTCCACGACGTCTGTCTACCTCAAGCGGCAACTACACTTTAAGTCCGGCTTCAAAACCTACAGGGTTTTCCCGAACTGGTAGATAGTCTAGAGAAGTACTGTCACCTAGGCCTAACTAAGCCCTCACCTTGATATCCTTACACCACAGTCAGGACTCCCAGCATGGCAATGGTTTCTAGTGTCACGAGCCACTGTGTCCACGGGATGTACAAGAGAGAGTGCGATGCGACTTGTTAATACGCTGCTTTGTCCTGCTGGAAATTGAGGCTTCCTGGGAAAGTTGATTTTCCTCACTGCAAAGTAGAGAGTTTGCGGCCCCAGGATTACCTGGTAAACACTGTTGTTGCCCATCTTCTCTTTGCTGCACAGTCGTCTTTGGGAGGACTAGTTATCCTCCACGAAAGAACACTTGGCTTTCAATTCCTGCCACGTCCTCATCCCTCCAAAATTGTTCGTGAGTACGCCCACAACCCTGGGCGACTCGCCTCAGGCCAACGTTCTACTTCTCTCGTCACAGACATGGGCGGGCCGCAGGCTCACGGCACCGTTTGTCAGAGCGGTGCTTTAAATCTAGGAAGCGTTTCTGGCGTCTTAGGACACGGGGGTCTGCACTAGGATCCAAGATGTAAACGATGGACTGCCCGTCCTTTCTGGGCCTTGTGAGCGAAGCTCAGTTGAGGGCAACTATAGGCCGAAAGAAGGGCTGTGAAGGGCGTCTTTGGTTCAAATGCTAGGATGCGGCAAGTTGAAACGACTGTAGTATCTCCGTGCTATGCGCACCTTGGACGTGCCATGGAGAGACGGAAACAACAGGGTGAATGCTCTGCGGTCCATTTTGAAACTAAGGCTTGAAGGGAAACTTTATTTTCCTCATTGGGATTTAGAGAGCTGCGGGCTCCGTTCTCCCTGGGAAACAGTGTTGTTGCACAGTTGCCTTTGTGATGACAAGTGAATTTCCTGGAAGGAAATTGGATGTTGCCGTTCCTCGGTAAGTGCTCCTACTTCGGTTGTCCTCAGGGAAGGGGAGAACCACACGGGGCCTCTGGCCTTAAGCTACTGTTCAGGTTTTCTCATGAACGAGGTAGGCATGCAACAGACCCCATGCAGCCTAAGTCCCTGGGTTTCTTGAACCCTAGGAAGCATATCAGGTCTCTCTTGAGTCGCCGGTCTGCAATAGGATCCGAAACGGATAAAAGGGCCTCCTGTGTCTCCAGGGAGTTGTGAGCAATGCACCGCTGGCAGCAGCTAGATGCCGAGTCATGGGCAGTGAAGGGCTGCGTCAGAGAAACACCTAGGTTGGGATAGCTTAGAAAGAGCCAGCTATCCGCGTTCTGTTCATTCCTTCATGCAAAACGTGTCTGCATTTCCGCCGAACCCAGAGCACACAAAACGTACAGTGATTCGACCCCGCCTTCAGGGAACTCGTACGTGATGCAATTTACCCCAGGCGGCCACTGGACTTTCAGTGTAGCCTGAAAAATTTCAGGCTCTCCCTTGAAAGCCAGGTATTCTGGAGATACATTGTACAAACCGGCCTCACTAACCCATGACTTGCTCATCCTTTCACCACAATCACGACCCCATATCACAAAGTGTATCACAAAGTTTACTCACTAAAGGGTGTAGTTGGTCAGCTGAACGTCCAGTAGGGAGTCAGACACTGCAGCATAAGACGCTGTGCCCTCGCCTTGGAAACTGAAGCGTGATGGGAAGTTTATTTGCCACACTGGAATGACGACACGCGGCCTCAAGGTTACCTGATGAACAGTGTAGTGGCCTATCTTTTCTTCATTGCAGAAGTGCCTCTGTGAGGACAACTGATTCCCCCCCCCCAAACCCCGTGAGGCATACGTGGCCTTGCACTCCCTGCTAGGTGCTCATCCCTCAGCAATCGTCGGTGAGTAAGCCAAACATATAGGAGGACTGGCCCCAAGCTAAGGTACTGTTTTGTTCGTCACACAGATAGGCAGGCAACAGGTTCCAGGCAGCATTTGTCAAAGCGGTGCTTTAAGTGTAGGAAGCATTTCTGGTGTCTTAGGACAAACAGGTCTGCACTGGGATCCAAGATGTACACGATGGACCGCCCGTCGCTTCTAGGAGCTGAGGGAAGTGTTCGGCTGAGGACAACCATATGCCGAAACAAGGGCAGTAAAGATCTTCTTTTGCTAAACATCTAGCATGTGGTAAGTGAAACAACTCAAGTATCTCTCTTCTAACGCACCTTGGGAGTACAAACTAGAGAAAGACACAGCAGGGTGAATGCTCTGTGTGGTCCCTTTTGAAAGTAAGGCTGCGAGTGAAACTTTGTTTTCCTCACCGGCATTTACAGAGCCGCAGGCTCAATTCTCCCCAAGAAACACTGTTGCTGCACAGCTTCTCTTCGTAACACAATTGCCATCGTGATGATGTGAGTTTCTAGGCAAGAAACTTGGAGGTTGCCATCCCTTGGTAGGTGGTCATCCTTCAGTAGTCTTCAGGGAATGGGCCCACCACATGGGGCCTCTAGCCTCAAGCTAACGTCCAGGTGTTCTCATGACAGACTTAGGGAAGCAACAGATTGCATAGAGCCTTAGTCCCTGTGGTTCGTGAACTCTAGGAAGCATATCAGCTCTCTTTTGGACTCACTTGTCAGCGTTAGGTTCCAAAACGTACTGAGAAAGGACTGCCTGTGTCTTCGTGGAGCCTTGAGCCATCTACCGTCGGGAACAGCTAGATGCCGACTGACGGGCTTCGTTGGTTAGACACCTGGATTGCGATAGCTTGAAAGCAACCCAGTTATCAACGTTCCATGCCTTCCTTCATGCAAAGGGTGTCTGCGCTCTGGAGGAACCGTGAGCTGCAGGAGAAAATACAATTAGCCTACCACTGCTCCTGGGAGCTGCTCCACGACGTCCGTCTACCTCAAGCGGCAACTACACTTTAAGTCCGGCTTCGAAACCTACAGGGTTTTCCCGAACTGGTAGATAGTCTAGAGAAGTACTGTCACCTAGGCCTAACTAAGCCCTCACCTTGATATCCTTACACCACAGTCAGGACTCCCAGCATGGCAATGGTTACTAGTGTCACGAGCCACTGTGACCACGGGATGTACAAGAGAGAGTGCGATGCGACTTGTTAATACGCTGCTTTGTGCTGCTGGAAATTGAGGCTTCCTGGGAACGTTGATTTTCCTCATTGCAAAGTAGAGAGTTTGCGGCCCCAGGATTACCTGGTAAACACTGTTGTTGCCCATCTTCTCTTTGCTGCACAGTCGTCTTTGGGAGGACTAGTTATCCTCCACGAAAGAACACTTGGCTTTCAATTCCTGCCACGTCCTCATCCCTCCAAAATTGTTCGTGAGTACGCCCACAACCCTGGACGACTCGCCTCAGGCCAACGTTCTACTTCTCTCGTCACAGACATAGGCGGGCTGCAGGCTCACGGCAGCGTTTGTCAGAGCGGTGCTTTAAATCTAGGAAGCGTTTCTGGCGTCTTAGGACACGGGGGTCTGCACTAGGATCCAAGATGTAAACGACGGACTGCCCGTCCTTTCTGGGCCTTGTGAGCGAAGCTCAGTTGAGGGCAACTATAGGCCGAAAGAAGGGCTGTGAAGGGCGTCTTTGGTTCAAATGCTAGGATGCGGCAAGTTGAAACGACTGTAGTATCTCCGTGCTATGCGCACCTTGGACGTGCCATGGAGAGACGGAAACAACAGGGTGAATGCTCTGCGGTCCATTTTGAAACTAAGGCTTGAAGGGAAACTTTATTTTCCTCATTGGGATTTAGAGAGCTGCGGGCTCCGTTCTCCCTGGGAAACAGTGTTGTTGCACAGTTGCCTTTGTGATGACAAGTGAATTTCCTGGAAGGAAATTGGATGTTGCCGTTCCTCGGTAAGTGCTCCTACTTCGGTTGTCCTCAGGGAGGGGGAGAACCACACGGGGCCTCTGGCCTTAAGCTACTGTTCAGGTTTTCTCATGAATGAGGTAGGCATGCAACAGACCCCATGCAGCCTAAGTCCCTGGGTTTCTTGAACCCTAGGAAGCATATCAGGTCTCTCTTGAGTCGCCGGTCTGCAGTAGGATCCGAAACGGATAAAAGGGCCTCCTGTGTCTTCAGGGAGTTGTGAGCAATGCACTGCTGGCAGCAGCTAGATGCCGAGTCATGGGCAGTGAAGGGCTGCGTCAGAGAAACACCTAGGTTGGGATAGCTTAGAAAGAGCCAGCTATCCGCGTTCTGTTCATTCCTTCATGCAAAACGTGTCTGCATTTCCGCCGAACCCAGAGCACACAAAACGTACAGTGATTCGACCCCACCTTCAGGGAACTCGCACGTGATGCAATTTACCCCAGGCGGCCACTGGACTTTCAGTGTAGCCTGAAAAATTTCGGGCTCTCCCTTGAAAGCCAGGTATTCTGGAGATACATTGTACAAACCGGCCTCACTAACCCATGACTTGCTCATCCTTTCACCACAATCACGACCCCATATCACAAAGTGTATCACAAAGTTTACTCACTAAAGGGTGTAGTTGGTCAGCTGAACGTCCAGTAGGGAGTCAGACACTGCAGCATAAGGCGCTGTGCCCTCGCCTTGGAAACTGAAGCGTGACGGGAAGTTTATTTACCACACTGGAATGACGACACGCGGCCTCAAGGTTAACTGATGAACAGTGTAGTGGCCTATCTTTTCTTCATTGCAGAATTGCCTTTGTGAGGACAAGTGATTTCCCCCCGCCCAACCCCGTGAGGCATACGTGGCCTTGCACTCCCTGCTAGGTGCTCATCCCTCAGCAATCGTCGGTGAGTAAGCCAAACATATAGGAGGACTGGCCCCAAGCTAAGGTACTTTTTGTTCGTCACACAGAGAGGCAGGCAACAGGTTCCAGGCAGCGTTTGTCAAAGCGGTGCTTTAAGTGTAGGAAGCATTTCTGGTGTCTTAGGACAAACAGGTCTGCACTGGGATCCAAGATGTACACGATAGACCGCCCGTCGCTTCTAGGAGCTGAGAGAAGTGTTCGGCTGAGGACAACCATATGCCGAAACAAGGGCAGTAAAGATCTTCTTTTGCTAAACATCTAGCATGTGGTAAGTGAAACAACTCAAGTATCTCCCTTCTAACGCACCTTGGGAGTACAAACTAGAGAAAGACACAGCAGGGTGAATGCTCTGTGTGGTCCCTTTTGAAAGTAAGGCTGCGAGTGAAACTTTATTTTCCTCACCGGCATTTACAGAGCCGCAGGCTCAATTCTCCCCAAGAAACACTGTTGCTGCACAGCTTCTCTTCGTAACACAATTGCCATTGTGATGATGTGAGTTTCTAGGCAAGAAGCTTGGAGGTTGCCATCCCTTGGTAGGTGGTCATCCTTCAGTAGTCTTCAGGGAATGGGCCCACCACATGGGGCCTCTAGCCTCAAGCTAACGTCCAGGTGTTCTCATGACAGACTTAGGGAAGCAACAGATTGCATAGAGCCTTAGTCCCTGTGGTTCGTGAACTCTAGGAAGCATATCAGCTCTCTTTTGGACTCACTTGTCAGCGTTAGGTTCCAAAACGTACTGAGAAAGGACTGCAAGTGTCTTCGTGGAGCCTTGAGCCATCTACCGTCGGGAACAGCTAGATGCCGACTGATGGGCTTCGTTGGTTAGACACCTGGATTGCGATAGCTTGAAAGCAACCCAGTTATCAACGTTCCATGCATTCCTTCATGCAAAGGGTGTCTGCGCTCTGGAGGAACCATGAGCTGCAGGAGAAAATACAATTAGCCTACCACTGCTCCTGGGAGCTGCTCCACGACGTCCGTCTACCTCAAGCGGCAACTACACTTTAAGTCCGGCTTCGAAACCTACAGGGTTTTCCCGAACTGGTAGATAGTCTAGAGAAGTACTGTCACCTATGCCTAACTAAGCCCTCACCTTGATATCCTTACACCACAGTCAGGATTCCCAGCATGGCAATGGTTACTAGTGTCACGAGCCACTGTGACCACGGGATGTACAAGAGAGAGTGCGATGCGACTTGTTAATACGCTGCTTTGTGCTGCTGGAAATTGAGGCTTCCTGGGAACGTTGATTTTCCTCATTGCAAAGTAGAGAGTTTGCGGCCCCAGGATTACCTGGTAAACACTGTTGTTGCCCATCTTCTCTTTGCTGCACAGTCGTCTTTGGGAGGACTAGTTATCCTCCACGAAAGAACACTTGGCTTTCAATTCCTGCCACGTCCTCATCCCTCCAAAATTGTTCGTGAGTACGCCCACAACCCTGGGCGACTCGCCTCAGGCCAACGTTCTACTTCTCTCGTCACAGACATAGGCGGGCTGCAGACTCACGGCAGCGTTTGTCAGAGCGGTGCTTTAAATCTAGGAAGCGTTTCTGGCGTCTTAGGACACGGGGGTCTGCACTAGGATCCAAGATGTAAACGACGGACTGCCCGTCCTTTCTGGGCCTTGTGAGCGAAGCTCAGTTGAGGGCAACTATAGGCCGAAAGAAGGGCTGTGAAGGGCGTCTTTGGTTCAAATGCTAGGATGCGGCAAGTTGAAACGACTGTAGTATCTCCGTGCTATGCGCACCTTGGACGTGCCATGGAGAGACGGAAACAACAGGGTGAATGCTCTGCGGTCCATTTTGAAACTAAGGCTTGAAGGGAAACTTTATTTTCCTCATTGGGATTTAGAGAGCTGCGGGCTCCGTTCTCCCTGGGAAACAGTGTTGTTGCACAGTTGCCTTTGTGATGACAAGTGAATTTCCTGGAAGGAAATTGGATGTTGCCGTTCCTCGGTAAGTGCTCCTACTTCGGTTGTCCTCAGGGAAGGGGAGAACCACACGGGGCCTCTGGCCTTAAGCTACTGTTCAGGTTTTCTCATGAACGAGGTAGGCATGCAACAGACCCCATGCAGCCTAAGTCCCTGGGTTTCTTGAACCCTAGGAAGCATATCAGGTCTCTCTTGAGTCGCCGGTCTGCAATAGGATCCGAAACGGATAAAAGGGCCTCCTGTGTCTTCAGGGAGTTGTGAGCAATGCACCGCTGGCAGCAGCTAGATGCCGAGTCATGGGCAGTGAAGGGCTGCGTCAGAGAAACACCTAGGTTGGGATAGCTTAGAAAGAGCCAGCTATCAGCGTTCTGTTCATTCCTTCATGCAAAACGTGTCTGCATTTCCGCCGAACCCAGAGCACACAAAACGTACAGTGATTCGACCCCGCCTTCAGGGAACTCGCACGTGATGCAATTTACCCCAGGCGGCCACTGGACTTTCAGTGTAGCCTGAAAAATTTCGGGCTCTCCCTTGAAAGCCAGGTATTCTGGAGATACCTTGTACAAACCGGCCTCACTAACCCATGACTTGCTCATCCTTTCACCACAATCACGACCCCATATCACAAAGTGTATCACAAAGTTTACTCACTAAAGGGTGTAGTTGGTCAGCTGAACGTCCAGTAGGGAGTCAGACACTGCAGCATAAGGCGCTGTGCCCTCGCCTTGGAAACTGAAGCGTGATGGGAAGTTTATTTGCCACACTGGAATGACGACACGCGGCCTCAAGGTTACCTGATGAACAGTGTAGTGGCCTATCTTTTCTTCATTGCAGAATTGCCTTTGTGATGACAAGTGATTTCCCCCCCCCAACCCCGTGAGGCATACGTGGCCTTGCACTCCCTGCTAGGTGCTCATCCCTCAGCAATCGTCGGTGAGTAAGCCAAACATATAGGAGGACTGGCCCCAAGCTAAGGTACTGTTTTGTTTGTCACACAGAGAGGCAGGCAACAGGTTCCAGGCAGCGTTTGTCAAAGCGGTGCTTTAAGTGTAGGAAGCATTTCTGGTGTCTTAGGACAAACAGGTCTGCACTGGGATCCAAGATGTACACCATGGACCGCCCGTCGCTTCTAGGAGCTGAGAGAAGTGTTCGGCTGAGGACAACCATATGCCGAAACAAGGGCAGTAAAGATCTTCTTTTGCTAAACATCTAGCATGTGGTAAGTGAAACAACTCAAGTATCTCCCTTCTAACGCACCTTGGGAGTACAAACTAGAGAAAGACACAGCAGGGTGAATGCTCTGGTGGTCCCTTTTGAAAGTAAGGCTGCGAGTGAAACTTTATTTTCCTCACCGGCATTTACAGAGCCGCAGGCTCAATTCTCCCCAAGAAACACTGTTGCTGCACAGCTTCTCTTCGTAACACAATTGCCATCGTGATGATGTGAGTTTCTAGGCAAGAAGCTTGGAGGTTGCCATCCCTTGGTAGGTGGTCATCCTTCAGTAGTCTTCAGGGAATGGGCCCACCACATGGGGCCTCTAGCCTCAAGCTAACGTCCAGGTGTTCTCATGACAGACTTAGGGAAGCAACAGATTGCATAGAGCCTTAGTCCCTGTGGTTCGTGAACTCTAGGAAGCATATCAGCTCTCTTTTGGACTCACTTGTCAGCGTTAGGTTCCAAAACGTACTGAGAAAGGACTGCATGTGTCTTCGTGGAGCCTTGAGCCATCTACCGTCGGGAACAGCTAGATGCCGACTGACGGGCAGTGAAGGGCTTCGTTGGTTAGACACCTGGATTGCGATAGCTTGAAAGCAACCCAGTTATCAACGTTCCATGCCTTCCTTCATGCAAAGGGTGTCTGCGCTCTGGAGGAACCGTGAGCTGCAGGAGAAAATACAATTAGCCTACCACTGCTCCTGGGAGCTGCTCCACGACGTCCGTCTACCTCAAGCGGCAACTACACTTTAAGTCCGGCTTCAAAACCGACAGGGTTTTCCCGAACTGGTAGATAGTCTAGAGAAGTACTGTCACCTAGGCCTAACTAAGCCCTCACCTTGATATCCTTACACCACAGTCAGGACTCCCAGCATGGCAATGGTTTCTAGTGTCACGAGCTACTGTGTCCACGGGATGTACAAGAGAGAGTGCGATGCGACTTGTTAATACGCTGCTTTGTGCTGCTGGAAATTGAGGCTTCCTGGGAACGTTGATTTTCCTCATTGCAAAGTAGAGAGTTTGCGGCCCCAGGATTACCTGGTAAACACTGTTGTTGCCCATCTTCTCTTTGCTGCACAGTCGTCTTTGGGAGGACTAGTTATCCTCCACGAAAGAACACTTGGCTTTCAATTCCTGCCACGTCCTCATCCCTCCAAAATTGTTCGTGAGTACGCCCACAACCCTGGACGACTCGCCTCAGGCCAACGTTCTACTTCTCTCGTCACAGACATAGGCGGGCCGCAGGCTCACGGCAGCGTTTGTCAGAGCGGTGCTTTAAATCTAGGAAGCGTTTCTGGCGTCTTAGGACACGGGGGTCTGCACTAGGATCCAAGATGTAAACGACGGACTGCCCGTCCTTTCTGGGCCTTGTGAGCGAAGCTCAGTTGAGGGCAACTATAGGCCGAAAGAAGGGCTGTGAAGGGCGTCTTTGGTTCAAATGCTAGGATGCGGCAAGTTGAAACGACTGTAGTATCTCCGTGCTATGCGCACCTTGGACGTGCCATGGAGAGACGGAAACAACAGGGTGAATGCTCTGCGGTCCATTTTGAAACTAAGGCTTGAAGGGAAACTTTATTTTCCTCATTGGGATTTAGAGAGCTGCGGGCTCAGTTCTCCCTGGGAAACAGTGTTGTTGCACAGTTGCCTTTGTGATGACAAGTGAATTTCCTGGAAGGAAATTGGATGTTGCCGTTCCTCGGTAAGTGCTCCTACTTCGGTTGTCCTCAGGGAAGGGGAGAACCACACGGGGCCTCTGGCCTTAAGCTACTGTTCAGGTTTTCTCATGAACGAGGTAGGCATGCAACAGACCCCATGCAGCCTAAGTCCCTGGGTTTCTTGAACCCTAGGAAGCATATCAGGTCTCTCTTGAGTCGCCGGTCTGCAATAGGATCCGAAACGGATAAAAGGGCCTCCTGTGTCTTCAGGGAGTTGTGAGCAATGCACCGCTGGCAGCAGCTAGATGCCGAGTCATGGGCAGTGAAGGGCTGCGTCAGAGAAACACCTAGGTTGGGATAGCTTAGAAAGAGCCAGCTATCAGCGTTCTGTTCATTCCTTCATGCAAAACGTGTCTGCATTTCCGCCGAACCCAGAGCACACAAAACGTACAGTGATTCGACCCCGCCTTCAGGGAACTCGCACGTGATGCAATTTACCCCAGGCGGCCACTGGACTTTCAGTGTAGCCTGAAAAATTTCGGGCTCTCCCTTGAAAGCCAGGTATTCTGGAGATACCTTGTACAAACCGGCCTCACTAACCCATGACTTGCTCATCCTTTCACCACAATCACGACCCCATATCACAAAGTGTATCACAAAGTTTACTCACTAAAGGGTGTAGTTGGTCAGCTGAACGTCCAGTAGGGAGTCAGACACTGCAGCATAAGGCGCTGTGCCCTCGCCTTGGAAACTGAAGCGTGATGGGAAGTTTATTTGCCACACTGGAATGACGACACGCGGCCTCAAGGTTACCTGATGAACAGTGTAGTGGCCTATCTTTTCTTCATTGCAGAATTGCCTTTGTGATGACAAGTGATTTCCCCCCCCCCAACCCCGTGAGGCATACGTGGCCTTGCACTCCCTGCTAGGTGCTCATCCCTCAGCAATCGTCGGTGAGTAAGCCAAACATATAGGAGGACTGGCCCCAAGCTAAGGTACTGTTTTGTTTGTCACACAGAGAGGCAGGCAACAGGTTCCAGGCAGCGTTTGTCAAAGCGGTGCTTTAAGTGTAGGAAGCATTTCTGGTGTCTTAGGACAAACAGGTCTGCACTGGGATCCAAGATGTACACCATGGACCGCCCGTCGCTTCTAGGAGCTGAGAGAAGTGTTCGGCTGAGGACAAACATATGCCGAAACAAGGGCAGTAAAGATCTTCTTTTGCTAAACATCTAGCATGTGGTAAGTGAAACAACTCAAGTATCTCCCTTCTAACGCACCTTGGGAGTACAAACTAGAGAAAGACACAGCAGGGTGAATGCTCTGTGTGGTCCCTTTTGAAAGTAAGGCTGCGAGTGAAACTTTATTTTCCTCACCGGCATTTACAGAGCCGCAGGCTCAATTCTCCCCAAGAAACACTGTTGCTGCACAGCTTCTCTTCGTAACACAATTGCCATTGTGATGATGTGAGTTTCTAGGCAAGAAGCTTGGAGGTTGCCATCCCTTGGTAGGTGGTCATCCTTCAGTAGTCTTCAGGGAATGGGCCCACCACATGGGGCCTCTAGCCTCAAGCTAACGTCCAGGTGTTCTCATGACAGACTTAGGGAAGCAACAGATTGCATAGAGCCTTAGTCCCTGTGGTTCGTGAACTCTAGGAAGCATATCAGCTCTCTTTTGGACTCACTTGTCAGCGTTAGGTTCCAAAACGTACTGAGAAAGGACTGCATGTGTCTTCGTGGAGCCTTGAGCCATCTACCGTCGGGAACAGCTAGATGCCGACTGACGGGCAGTGAAGGGCTTCGTTGGTTAGACACCTGGATTGCGATAGCTTGAAAGCAACCCAGTTATCAACGTTCCATGCCTTCCTTCATGCAAAGGGTGTCTGCGCTCTGGAGGAACCGTGAGCTGCAGGAGAAAATACAATTAGCCTACCACTGCTCCTGGGAGCTGCTCCACGACGTCCGTCTACCTCAAGCGGCAACTACACTTTAAGTCCGGCTTCAAAACCGACAGGGTTTTCCCGAACTGGTAGATAGTCTAGAGAAGTACTGTCACCTAGGCCTAACTAAGCCCTCACCTTGATATCCTTACACCACAGTCAGGACTCCCAGCATGGCAATGGTTTCTAGTGTCACGAGCCACTGTGTCCACGGGATGTACAAGAGAGAGTGCGATGCGACTTGTTAATACGCTGCTTTGTGCTGCTGGAAATTGAGGCTTCCTGGGAACGTTGATTTTCCTCATTGCAAAGTAGAGAGTTTGCGGCCCCAGGATTACCTGGTAAACACTGTTGTTGCCCATCTTCTCTTTGCTGCACAGTCGTCTTTGGGAGGACTAGTTATCCTCCACGAAAGAACACTTGGCTTTCAATTCCTGCCACGTCCTCATCCCTCCAAAATTGTTCGTGAGTACGCCCACAACCCTGGACGACTCGCCTCAGGCCAACGTTCTACTTCTCTCGTCACAGACATAGGCGGGCCGCAGGCTCACGGCAGCGTTTGTCAGAGCGGTGCTTTAAATCTAGGAAGCGTTTCTGGCGTCTTAGGACACGGGGGTCTGCACTAGGATCCAAGATGTAAACGACGGACTGCCCGTCCTTTCTGGGCCTTGTGAGCGAAGCTCAGTTGAGGGCAACTATAGGCCGAAAGAAGGGCTGTGAAGGGCGTCTTTGGTTCAAATGCTAGGATGCGGCAAGTTGAAACGACTGTAGTATCTCCGTGCTATGCGCACCTTGGACGTGCCATGGAGAGACGGAAACAACAGGGTGAATGCTCTGCGGTCCATTTTGAAACTAAGGCTTGAAGGGAAACTTTATTTTCCTCATTGGGATTTAGAGAGCTGCGGGCTCAGTTCTCCCTGGGAAACAGTGTTGTTGCACAGTTGCCTTTGTGATGACAAGTGAATTTCCTGGAAGGAAATTGGATGTTGCCGTTCCTCGGTAAGTGCTCCTACTTCGGTTGTCCTCAGGGAAGGGGAGAACCACACGGGGCCTCTGGCCTTAAGCTACTGTTCAGGTTTTCTCATGAACGAGGTAGGCATGCAACAGACCCCATGCAGCCTAAGTCCCTGGGTTTCTTGAACCCTAGGAAGCATATCAGGTCTCTCTTGAGTCGCCGGTCTGCAATAGGATCCGAAACGGATAAAAGGGCCTCCTGTGTCTTCAGGGAGTTGTGAGCAATGCACCGCTGGCAGCAGCTAGATGCCGAGTCATGGGCAGTGAAGGGCTGCGTCAGAGAAACACCTAGGTTGGGATAGCTTAGAAAGAGCCAGCTATCAGCGTTCTGTTCATTCCTTCATGCAAAACGTGTCTGCATTTCCGCCGAACCCAGAGCACACAAAACGTACAGTGATTCGACCCCGCCTTCAGGGAACTCGCACGTGATGCAATTTACCCCAGGCGGCCACTGGACTTTCAGTGTAGCCTGAAAAATTTCGGGCTCTCCCTTGAAAGCCAGGTATTCTGGAGATACCTTGTACAAACCGGCCTCACTAACCCATGACTTGCTCATCCTTTCACCACAATCACGACCCCATATCACAAAGTGTATCACAAAGTTTACTCACTAAAGGGTGTAGTTGGTCAGCTGAACGTCCAGTAGGGAGTCAGACACTGCAGCATAAGGCGCTGTGCCCTCGCCTTGGAAACTGAAGCGTGATGGGAAGTTTATTTGCCACACTGGAATGACGACACGCGGCCTCAAGGTTACCTGATGAACAGTGTAGTGGCCTATCTTTTCTTCATTGCAGAATTGCCTTTGTGATGACAAGTGATTTCCCCCCCCCCAACCCCGTGAGGCATACGTGGCCTTGCACTCCCTGCTAGGTGCTCATCCCTCAGCAATCGTCGGTGAGTAAGCCAAACATATAGGAGGACTGGCCCCAAGCTAAGGTACTGTTTTGTTTGTCACACAGAGAGGCAGGCAACAGGTTCCAGGCAGCGTTTGTCAAAGCGGTGCTTTAAGTGTAGGAAGCATTTCTGGTGTCTTAGGACAAACAGGTCTGCACTGGGATCCAAGATGTACACCATGGACCGCCCGTCGCTTCTAGGAGCTGAGAGAAGTGTTCGGCTGAGGACAAACATATGCCGAAACAAGGGCAGTAAAGATCTTCTTTTGCTAAACATCTAGCATGTGGTAAGTGAAACAACTCAAGTATCTCCCTTCTAACGCACCTTGGGAGTACAAACTAGAGAAAGACACAGCAGGGTGAATGCTCTGTGTGGTCCCTTTTGAAAGTAAGGCTGCGAGTGAAACTTTATTTTCCTCACCGGCATTTACAGAGCCGCAGGCTCAATTCTCCCCAAGAAACACTGTTGCTGCACAGCTTCTCTTCGTAACACAATTGCCATTGTGATGATGTGAGTTTCTAGGCAAGAAGCTTGGAGGTTGCCATCCCTTGGTAGGTGGTCATCCTTCAGTAGTCTTCAGGGAATGGGCCCACCACATGGGGCCTCTAGCCTCAAGCTAACGTCCAGGTGTTCTCATGACAGACTTAGGGAAGCAACAGATTGCATAGAGCCTTAGTCCCTGTGGTTCGTGAACTCTAGGAAGCATATCAGCTCTCTTTTGGACTCACTTGTCAGCGTTAGGTTCCAAAACGTACTGAGAAAGGACTGCATGTGTCTTCGTGGAGCCTTGAGCCATCTACCGTCGGGAACAGCTAGATGCCGACTGACGGGCAGTGAAGGGCTTCGTTGGTTAGACACCTGGATTGCGATAGCTTGAAAGCAACCCAGTTATCAACGTTCCATGCCTTCCTTCATGCAAAGGGTGTCTGCGCTCTGGAGGAACCGTGAGCTGCAGGAGAAAATACAATTAGCCTACCACTGCTCCTGGGAGCTGCTCCACGACGTCCGTCTACCTCAAGCGGCAACTACACTTTAAGTCCGGCTTCAAAACCGACAGGGTTTTCCCGAACTGGTAGATAGTCTAGAGAAGTACTGTCACCTAGGCCTAACTAAGCCCTCACCTTGATATCCTTACACCACAGTCAGGACTCCCAGCATGGCAATGGTTTCTAGTGTCACGAGCCACTGTGTCCACGGGATGTACAAGAGAGAGTGCGATGCGACTTGTTAATACGCTGCTTTGTGCTGCTGGAAATTGAGGCTTCCTGGGAACGTTGATTTTCCTCATTGCAAAGTAGAGAGTTTGCGGCCCCAGGATTACCTGGTAAACACTGTTGTTGCCCATCTTCTCTTTGCTGCACAGTCGTCTTTGGGAGGACTAGTTATCCTCCACGAAAGAACACTTGGCTTTCAATTCCTGCCACGTCCTCATCCCTCCAAAATTGTTCGTGAGTACGCCCACAACCCTGGACGACTCGCCTCAGGCCAACGTTCTACTTCTCTCGTCACAGACATAGGCGGGCCGCAGGCTCACGGCAGCGTTTGTCAGAGCGGTGCTTTAAATCTAGGAAGCGTTTCTGGCGTCTTAGGACACGGGGGTCTGCACTAGGATCCAAGATGTAAACGACGGACTGCCCGTCCTTTCTGGGCCTTGTGAGCGAAGCTCAGTTGAGGGCAACTATAGGCCGAAAGAAGGGCTGTGAAGGGCGTCTTTGGTTCAAATGCTAGGATGCGGCAAGTTGAAACGACTGTAGTATCTCCGTGCTATGCGCACCTTGGACGTGCCATGGAGAGACGGAAACAACAGGGTGAATGCTCTGCGGTCCATTTTGAAACTAAGGCTTGAAGGGAAACTTTATTTTCCTCATTGGGATTTAGAGAGCTGCGGGCTCAGTTCTCCCTGGGAAACAGTGTTGTTGCACAGTTGCCTTTGTGATGACAAGTGAATTTCCTGGAAGGAAATTGGATGTTGCCGTTCCTCGGTAAGTGCTCCTACTTCGGTTGTCCTCAGGGAAGGGGAGAACCACACGGGGCCTCTGGCCTTAAGCTACTGTTCAGGTTTTCTCATGAACGAGGTAGGCATGCAACAGACCCCATGCAGCCTAAGTCCCTGGGTTTCTTGAACCCTAGGAAGCATATCAGGTCTCTCTTGAGTCGCCGGTCTGCAATAGGATCCGAAACGGATAAAAGGGCCTCCTGTGTCTTCAGGGAGTTGTGAGCAATGCACCGCTGGCAGCAGCTAGATGCCGAGTCATGGGCAGTGAAGGGCTGCGTCAGAGAAACACCTAGGTTGGGATAGCTTAGAAAGAGCCAGCTATCAGCGTTCTGTTCATTCCTTCATGCAAAACGTGTCTGCATTTCCGCCAAACCCAGAGCACACAAAACGTACAGTGATTCGACCCCGCCTTCAGGGAACTCGCACGTGATGCAATTTACCCCAGGCGGCCACTGGACTTTCAGTGTAGCCTGAAAAATTTCGGGCTCTCCCTTGAAAGCCAGGTATTCTGGAGATACCTTGTACAAACCGGCCTCACTAACCCATGACTTGCTCATCCTTTCACCACAATCACGACCCCATATCACAAAGTGTATCACAAAGTTTACTCACTAAAGGGTGTAGTTGGTCAGCTGAACGTCCAGTAGGGAGTCAGACACTGCAGCATAAGGCGCTGTGCCCTCGCCTTGGAAACTGAAGCGTGATGGGAAGTTTATTTGCCACACTGGAATGACGACACGCGGCCTCAAGGTTACCTGATGAACAGTGTAGTGGCCTATCTTTTCTTCATTGCAGAATTGCCTTTGTGATGACAAGTGATTTCCCCCCCCCAACCCCGTGAGGCATACGTGGCCTTGCACTCCCTGCTAGGTGCTCATCCCTCAGCAATCGTCGGTGAGTAAGTCAAACATATAGGAGGACTGGCCCCAAGCTAAGGTACTGTTTTGTTTGTCACACAGAGAGGCAGGCAACAGGTTCCAGGCAGCGTTTGTCAAAGCGGTGCTTTAAGTGTAGGAAGCATTTCTGGTGTCTTAGGACAAACAGGTCTGCACTGGGATCCAAGATGTACACCATGGACCGCCCGTCGCTTCTAGGAGCTGAGAGAAGTGTTCGGCTGAGGACAAACATATGCCAAAACAAGGGCAGTAAAGATCTTCTTTTGCTAAACATCTAGCATGTGGTAAGTGAAACAACTCAAGTATCTCCCTTCTAACGCACCTTGGGAGTACAAACTAGAGAAAGACACAGCAGGGTGAATGCTCTGTGTGGTCCCTTTTGAAAGTAAGGCTGCGAGTGAAACTTTATTTTCCTCACCGGCATTTACAGAGCCGCAGGCTCAATTCTCCCCAAGAAACACTGTTGCTGCACAGCTTCTCTTCGTAACACAATTGCCATCGTGATGATGTGAGTTTCTAGGCAAGAAGCTTGGAGGTTGCCATCCCTTGGTAGGTGGTCATCCTTCAGTAGTCTTCAGGGAATGGGCCCACCACATGGGGCCTCTAGCCTCAAGCTAACGTCCAGGTGTTCTCATGACAGACTTAGGGAAGCAACAGGTTGCATAGAGCCTTAGTCCCTGTGGTTCGTGAACTCTAGGAAGCATATCAGCTCTCTTTTGGACTCACTTGTCAGCGCTAGGTTCCAAAACGTACTGAGAAAGGACTGCCTGTGTCTTCGTGGAGCCTTGAGGCATCTACCGTCGGGAACAGCTAGATGCCGACTGACGGGCAGTGAAGGGCTTCGTTGGTTAGACACCTGGATTGCGATAGCTTGAAAGCAACCCAGTTATCAACGTTCCATGCCTTCCTTCATGAAAAGGGTTTCTGCGCTCTGGAGGAACCGTGAGCTGCAGGAGAAAATACAATTAGCCTACCACTGTTCCTGGGAGCTGCTCCACGACGTCCATCTACCTCAAGTGGCAACTACACTTTAAGTCCGGCTTCGAAACCTACAGGGTTTTCCCGAACTGGTAGATAGTCTAGAGAAGTACTGTCACCTAGGCCTAACTAAGCCCTCACCTTGATATCCTTACACCACAGTCAGGACTCCCAGCATGGCAATGGTTTCTAGTGTCACGAGCCACTGTGTCCACGGGATGTACAAGAGAGAGTGCGATGCGACTTGTTAATACGCTGCTTTGTGCTGCTGGAAATTGAGGCTTCCTGGGAACGTTGATTTTCCTCATTGCAAAGTAGAGAGTTTGCGGCCCCAGGATTACCTGGTAAACACTGTTGTTGCCCATCTTCTCTTTGCTGCACAGTCGTCTTTGGGAGGACTAGTTATCCTCCACGAAAGAACACTTGGCTTTCAATTCCTGCCACGTCCTCATCCCTCCAAAATTGTTCGTGAGTACGCCCACAACCCTGGACGACTCGCCTCAGGCTAACGTTCTACTTCTCTCGTCACAGACATAGGCGGGCCGCAGGCTCACGGCAGCGTTTGTCAGAGCGGTGCTTTAAATCTAGGAAGCGTTTCTGGCGTCTTAGGACACGGGGGTCTGCACTAGGATCCAAGATGTAAACGACGGACTGCCCGTCCTTTCTGGGCCTTGTGAGCGAAGCTCAGTTGAGGGCAACTATAGGCCGAAAGAAGGGCTGTGAAGGGCGTCTTTGGTTCAAATGCTAGGATGCGGCAAGTTGAAACGACTGTAGTATCTCCGTGCTATGCGCACCTTGGACGTGCCATGGAGAGACGGAAACAACAGGGTGAATGCTCTGCGGTCCATTTTGAAACTAAGGCTTGAAGGGAAACTTTATTTTCCTCATTGGGATTTAGAGAGCTGCGGGCTCATTTCTCCCTGGGAAACAGTGTTGTTGCACAGTTGCCTTTGTGATGACAAGTGAATTTCCTGGAAGGAAATTGGATGTTGCCGTTCCTCGGTAAGTGCTCCTACTTCGGTTGTCCTCAGGGAAGGGGAGAACCACACGGGGCCTCTGGCCTTAAGCTACTGTTCAGGTTTTCTCATGAATGAGGTAGGCATGCAACAGACCCCATGCAGCCTAAGTCCCTGGGTTTCTTGAACCCTAGGAAGCATATCAGGTCTCTCTTGAGTCGCCGGTCTGCAATAGGATCCGAAACGGATAAAAGGGCCTCCTGTGTCTTCAGGGAGTTGTGAGCAATGCACCGCTGGCAGCAGCTAGATGCCGAGTCATGGGCAGTGAAGGGCTGCGTCAGAGAAACACCTAGGTTGGGATAGCTTAGAAAGAGCCAGCTATCAGCGTTCTGTTCATTCCTTCATGCAAAACGTGTCTGCATTTCCGCCGAACCCAGAGCACACAAAACGTACAGTGATTCGACCCCGCCTTCAGGGAACTCGCACGTGATGCAATTTACCCCAGGCGGCCACTGGACTTTCAGTGTAGCCTGAAAAATTTCGGGCTCTCCCTTGAAAGCCAGGTATTCTGGAGATACCTTGTACAAACCGGCCTCACTAACCCATGACTTGCTCATCCTTTCACCACAATCACGACCCCATATCACAAAGTGTATCACAAAGTTTACTCACTAAAGGGTGTAGTTGGTCAGCTGAACGTCCAGTAGGGAGTCAGACACTGCAGCATAAGGCGCTGTGCCCTCGCCTTGGAAACTGAAGCGTGACGGGAAGTTTATTTACCACACTGGAATGACGACACGCGGCCTCAAGGTTAACTGATGAACAGTGTAGTGGCCTATCTTTTCTTCATTGCAGAATTGCCTTTGTGAGGACAAGTGATTTCCCCCCCCCCAACCCCGTGAGGCATACGTGGCCTTGCACTCCCTGCTAGGTGCTCATCCCTCAGCAATCGTCGGTGAGTAAGCCAAACATATAGGAGGACTGGCCCCAAGCTAAGGTACTGTTTTGTTCGTCACACAGAGAGGCAGGCAACAGGTTCCAGGCAGCGTTTGTCAAAGCGGTGCTTTAAGTGTAGGAAGCATTTCTGGTGTCTTAGGACAAACAGGTCTGCACTGGGATCCAAGATGTACACCATGGACCGCCCGTCGCTTCTAGGAGCTGATAGAAGTGTTCGGCTGAGGACAAACATATGCCAAAACAAGGGCAGTAAAGATCTTCTTTTGCTAAACATCTAGCATGTGGTAAGTGAAACAACTCAAGTATCTGCCTTCTAACACACCTTGGGAGTACAAACTAGAGAAAGACACAGCAGGGTGAATGCTCTGTGTGGTCCCTTTTGAAAGTAAGGCTGCGAGTGAAACTTTGTTTTCCTCACCGGCATTTACAGAGCCGCAGGCTCAATTCTCCCCAAGAAACACTGTTGCTGCACAGCTTCTCTTCGTAACACAATTGCCATCGTGATGATGTGAGTTTCTAGGCAAGAAACTTGGAGGTTGCCATCCCTTGGTAGGTGGTCATCCTTCCGTAGTCTTCAGGGAATGGGCCCACCACATGGGGCCTCTAGCCTCAAGCTAACGTCCAGGTGTTCTCATGACAGACTTAGGGAAGCAACAGGTTGCATAGAGCCTTAGTCCCTGTGGTTCGTGAACTCTAGGAAGCATATCAGCTCTCTTTTGGACTCACTTGACAGCGCTAGGTTCCAAAACATACTGAGAAAGGACTGCCTGTGTCTTCGTGGAGCCTTGAGCCATCTACCGTCGGGAACAGCTAGATGCCGACTGACGGGCAGTGAAGGGCTTCGTTGGTTAGACACCTGGATTGCGATAGCTTGAAAACAACCCAGTTATCAACGTTCCATGCCTTCCTTCATGCAAAGGGTGTCTGCGCTCTGGAGGAACCGTGAGCTGCAGTAGAAAATGCAATTTGCGTACCACTGCTCCTGGGAGCTGCTCCACGACGTCCGTCTACCTCAAGCGGCAACTACACTTTAAGTCCGGCTTCAAAACCTACAGGGTTTTCCCGAACTGGTAGATAGTCTAGAGAAGTACTGTCACCTAGGCCTAACTAAGCCCTCACCTTGATATCCTTACACCACAGTCAGGACTCCCAGCATGGCAATGGTTACTAGGGTCACGAGCCACTGTGTCCACGGGATGTACAAGAGAGAGTCCGATGCGACTTGTTAATACGCTGCTTTGTCCTGCTGGAAATTGAGGCTTCCTGGGAAAGTTGATTTTCCTCATTGCAAAGTAGAGAGTTTGCGGCCCCAGGATTACCTGGTAAACACTGTTGTTGCCCATCTTCTCTTTGCTGCACAGTCGTCTTTGGGAGGACTAGTTATCCTCCACGAAAGAACACTTGGCTTTCAATTCCTGCCACGTCCTCATCCCTCCAAAATTGTTCGTGAGTACGCCCACAACCCTGGACGACTCGCCTCAGGCCAACGTTCTACTTCTCTCGTCACAGACATAGGCGGGCCGCAGGCTCACGGCAGCGTTTGTCAAAGCGGTGCTTTAAATCTAGGAAGCGTTTCTGGCGTCTTAGGACACGGGGGTCTGCACTAGGATCCAAGATGTAAACGACGGACTGCCCGTCCTTTCTGGGCCTTGTGAGCGAAGCTCAGTTGAGGGCAACTATAGGCCGAAAGAAGGGCTGTGAAGGGCGTCTTTGGTTCAAATGCTAGGATGCGGCAAGTTGAAACGACTGTAGTATCTCCGTGCTATGCGCACCTTGGACGTGCCATGGAGAGACGGAAACAACAGGGTGAATGCTCTGCGGTCCATTTTGAAACTAAGGCTTGAAGGGAAACTTTATTTTCCTCATTGGGATTTAGAGAGCTGCGGGCTCAGTTCTCCCTGGGAAACAGTGTTGTTGCACAGTTGCCTTTGTGATGACAAGTGAATTTCCTGGAAGGAAATTGGATGTTGCCGTTCCTCGGTAAGTGCTCCTACTTCGGTTGTCCTCAGGGAAGGGGAGAACCACACGGGGCCTCTGGCCTTAAGCTACTGTTCAGGTTTTCTCATGAACGAGGTAGGCATGCAACAGACCCCATGCAGCCTAAGTCCCTGGGTTTCTTGAACCCTAGGAAGCATATCAGGTCTCTCTTGAGTCGCCGGTCTGCAATAGGATCCGAAACGGATAAAAGGGCCTCCTGTGTCTTCAGGGAGTTGTGAGTAATGCACCGCTGGCAGCAGCTAGATGCCGAGTCATGGGCAGTGAAGGGCTTCGTCGGAGAAACACCTAGGTTGGGATAGCTTAGAAACAGCCAGCTATCAGCGTTCTGTTCATTTCTTCATGCAAAACGTGTCTGCTTTTCTGCCGAACCCAGAGCACACAAAACGTACAGTGATTCGACCCCGCTTTCAGGGAACTCACACATGATGGTATTTAACCCAGGCGGCCACTGGACTTTCAATGTAGCCTGAAACACTTCAGGGTTTCCCTTTAAAGCCAATTATTCTGGAGATACATTGTACGCCCAGGCCTCACTAACCCATGACTTGCTAATCCTTTCACCACAATCATGACCCCCTGTATCACAAAGTTTTTTCACTAATTGGTCTGGTTGGTCAGCTGAACCTCCAGTATGTAGTCAGAAACTGCAGCATAAGATGCTGTGCCCTCGCTTTGGAAACTGAATCATGATGGGAAGTTTGTTTTCCTCACTAGAATATCGATACACGGCCTCAAATTTACCTGATGAACATAGTTGTGGCTTATCTTTTCTTCATTGCAGAATTCCCTTTGTGAGGACAAGTGATTTTTTCTGTGAGGCAAACGTTGGCTTTCGTTCCCTGCTAGGTGCTCATCTCTCAGCAATCGTTGATGTGTAAGCCAAACACATAGGTGGACTGGCCCCATGCTAATGTACTGTTTTGTTTGTCACACAGATAGGCAGGCAACAGGTTCCAGGCAGCATTTGTCAAAGCGGTGCTTTAAGTGTAGGAAGCGTTTCTGGTGTCTTAAGCAAAGAAATTCTCTATTCTACACAGTGTTTTTTTTTTAAGAATACCAGTGATAACCATTCTATGATGAGTGTACTGTTGAAAAAATCGAAATTTTCCTCTGCCATTGTAGGTTCTTTTGGCTGGTCTTAGAATTTAACTGACACGAGACAGATTAATAGGAGAAAATGATACGGAAGTTTAATAACGTTTATATATGGGAGAGACCCAGGAAAACTAGGTAAATTTCCAAAATGGCTGAAACCCTAACCTTAGATATCATCTTGAGCTGAAGTCATAAGAAGTTGTCAGTTGTAGTCGTTTAACATCATAAAGGGGAGGAAGGCATTTGAGGTAGAACTGGAAAAGAAAATATTTGGTAAACAATTTTTTTTTGCTGGGTCATGAAAAGACAATGGGATGAAGAAGAATTTTAATACAGACTTTTCTAGGTTCTTCCCATCTATATATCTAATTTAACCATTGTTAATTATGGTGATACGTCTGTTCCTGGAAAAGGTCCTATATCTAAATTCTTTAGGCAGATGGGGGATGGTAAAAATGTCTTTTTGATTTGATGGCCCTGATTATTTTCAGCTCAAAATGATCCACATGCTAGAAAGATATTTAAGGGTGGCAAATTTGGCTCCCCTAGTATAGTGAAGTGTTTAACAAAACTTTGAATGAGTGTTTCTTAAAAGGTGTTTGCACAATATCATTGCAATGAGTCCAGGAGATACCCATTTTGTGTGGTGTACCTATTGCATTTAGTAAAGTCTTTTAAAAACCTCTAATATAAAGTTTTTACAAATAAATTCCTCACTGTGTTCTACATATAATCTCTTTGCAAATGCAATTGATACCACTCCCGCCCCCTGGCCTGAGTGAGCCTAAGCCCCCTAATCAGCTACTCCTTTAACCCCATACTGTCTGGGCGGGAACAGACGCCCTCAGGCGACCTACACACAGAGGTGGGGCCAAATCCAAAGCTGACCCCAGGAGCTGTGCGAACAAAAGGTGAACGGGAAATTTATCCCAGCCACTTTAGGAGAAGTGGATTAAATCTCCACTGTCAACTTGATGTACCCTGCATCTGTGGAATATCTGAATAGACAATGAATCATCTTAAAATTGAGGTGGTGGACTTTGGGAGCAACTGTACACTTGGGGGTTGCTGTATGCAACTGACTGGTTTCTGTCTTTAGGTTTATGTTAATTTAGTGTTCAGAGTTTATCATCATTGGTAGATTTATGTATTGATTTGGTTGCTGTCTTCCCTTTAAAAAAATATATAGACTTTTTTTTGCTTTTTCTCTTTTTGTGAGTGTATATGTGTATGCTTCTTTTGTGATTTTTGTGTGTATACCTTTGCTTTTACCATTTGTCCTTTACCTCTAGCCTGAAATAATGGTACAGTTTTTCTCTCTTTTAAAGCTAGATGTTTTAAGCATTCATTGGACCCTGAGAAAATTCAATGGTAAAACACTGTTCTAGTGTTCCCCATATGCCTGGCTCACTATGACTTCCTCTCCCTGGAAACACACAATGTATCAACTGTGTTTCCTGTGCCTTGCAAGAATCTAGAGAAATATGCTTTGCGACCAAGTGTTTAAACATGGATAGACCCGTCAATTCATAGATTTTATTTTCAAAGCTAGAATATCCCAGTGTCAAATCTACCTTTAAAGTACAGTTATTTCTGTCTAATGTTCACTGTATTGCTGTGCACTTGTAGTGAAACTACTTACACTTAAGGGTGTTCTTTCCAGATATTTGGTAATTTGAATTTTTAGAGTTGTGGTAGGGTGGGTTGGATGATGTTGGTTCTTTTTAATATCTAAATCATCTCCTGGTATAGTTGGATACTGAAATATTAAATACTGAATATTGCCTTTCTTTTGCAAGGAAGCTAAATGTGTCTGGGGCTATGTTCGGTACCACACTGATGTTTTTTTAAAAAAACACATGTTTTTAGAAATAATTATTGGTATTTATTTGCTAAAGAATGTTAATAGTTTATAATTGCTTACTTTGTTTTTCACTAGAAATTAAGGCTTTTAAGAGTTGAGGATTATAATCTAAATATGCAATTAAGGCACTAAAACAATAAAGAAAATATTTCAATATACAGCAGGAAAGTAAGACATGTTTTGAATTGTTTAGAAAAAGGAGTTTTATACATGGTCAGGCTGAGATTAGATTAAACTTAATTAGGTAAATGGATTTTGTTATTAAAAGTAGGCTTATACAAGACTTCATTTGGTCCCTCTCTGCTATGAGAACAAGTTTACTTAAAATTCTGCTTTTGATAACAGGTTATGTGGACTTCCTTGCCTTTAAGTGATCTGTATTTCCTTTTGAGATCTCTTCTCACATTGGTTAAGAAATAAGTATCTTACAGTGACTTATGATCCTATTTTACCAATTTTTTGAAAGTTCTTGACACACTTCCCAAAGGTCAAATTTTAATTAAAGTTCTTTTGACCCCTGGGTGTCTTTGGGATGCTTTAGAGGGTCCCTGAGGCATCTCAGAGAGTAATACTTAATTAGTATTATTTGGTATGTTGAATCACACAGAAAGCATTGCCAAATGAGTGATAATCCTCTTCAAATTATATGGTATGGATAAATGTCACTATAGGTATTCTAGAAATTATATAAAATTTCTGAAATGTTGATATGTCCTAGTATAATGGTATCAGTAATAAATCTGGTTGTCATTTTAAAATGTTGTATATCACAGCAACTTGATCAAGCCTCTTTTTCAACACATTGTAATCAGTTCTTTAACCTTGCCTTTTTGACTCTTTAATAGACGGTTAAGTTGATGCTTTTCAAGTGCTTCATCTTCAAGAAGATTCATAGGAAGGACTTTTTGACAAGTGCATGTCTCTGATAAATTTCAGATTATATCACTGAACTGGGTAAGTAAACATCCTAATGGAAAACTGATGGCTTCATAAAAGGTTAACAAAAGCGTTGGTTACTGAGTGAAGTGGTGAATATCATTAATAATGTTTATGGTTTTTGTCTGGAATATTACTGGTTTTGATATGTGTTTTCCAGCTATAGGCAAGCTCTTCTCCTCAAGTTACTCATGACTTACAGCAATTTGATAAGTTATACCTTTGTGAGTAAACTTGAAATATTTTTCCGTTCTCTCTGGCTGGTCCCTCCAGAAACTGGAGACTCTTTTGTTCTGAGCAGCCTTATCAGGTGAATGGGAAAGACTGTCTCCTGGCATCTCAATATTTGGAGAACTGAGAATTCCACTGTGGCAGAATATGATGGCAGGATTTTGGCATGGATTTCCTGGCCTTGAGAGGCCTTCTGGGAATTCAGTCTGAGACTTCTGAGGAGTTCCACCACAGCCAGTTTGGAGAAGCCTAGGTAGTCAATTGACCAGATTTATTTTACAAACAAATTAGTCTTGATGTGGTGTTTATGGAGATGAAGGTAATGTTTTAGAGAACAAAAGGTTATGTTTTAATAGACATTGAATTCTAGTTCTCCAGTTTCTGGAAGTCTGTATTTATGAAAATTATTGTGTTAGCCACACATTTGCCCTGATGTTCAGTAGGAAAGGAAAATTATCTAGCGGAGTTGTCTCAGAGTGTAAGCGGAGTTGTCACAGAGTGTAACTACTCATGATGTATCACTGTCTTCTTTAAGTCTATTGCTGAAAGCACATATACAATGCTTGTGTGACAATTAGGTATAAGTGGTAAAATGTATGACTTACAAAGTGTTTCCCCATTAACATACCTCTGAGCCTCTTGACACTATCTGATCAGTTTTCCCACAATGTGAATATCTAGGTAAATATAAGGGAGGTTTAGCACCAAGAGACAAGATCTAGATCTAGAGCAAGCAACTAAAATACCCTCACATTGAAAGGAATGTTTTGGTCTGTTAAAGGATTTGTAATCAAAAGGGGAAATGGGAAATCTGCATATATTTTCAGGTATGGTGAAGTCGTTCTGGCTGATACATGGTTTAACTTGAATTTTACTGACCAGAGTGGCTTTTTTATGACTGTTTGAACATGCATTTTCCATCTGCCTTGGACATTGAAGAGGATATTACATTTGAAAGTCAAAAATGGAATAGCTGTGGTTCAGACATCCGAGGTAAAACTAGGTGGCCATGGTGGATGTGATTTCAGATGCATTCCTGTATTTCTGAGAACTTGAGTTTTCTGAGCTGTGTCATACTTTGGATGCCACCAGCCATTCTCAAAGCAATGTCTGCTGGCAGATGGCAGCTGCGACATTATGCCCTCAAGGTCTCTTCTTGTAACAATTAAATTTTTAAACAATAAAGTTGTTTTAGATGAGATGTCAGCAGAAAAAGATGTGTTGTGTCCAAAACTCCTGTTATCCATATGTTAATACCAAATCAGAAGTTAAAACCTACTTAGATTAAAGTAGACAACTGGCTACCTGGCAACAAGTCTCCCCCAAAGTGCAAGGTCCAGACTGGTTTTCAAGCTTATTCTCCTGAATTCCTCACGGGATGAGATCTTTATTTTACAAGACTCAGACCCAGGATTTGGAATTTGGAAATATTTCCCACTTGGTGTCCACTCACCAAATTGAGGTAGGAAAACACCCCCATTTCAGCAGGAAGTAGCCAGAGCAGTTGTTACCCCATTCCCTGAAAGAGTTGGGGAAGGATGAAACAGGATTGGAAGTTGAAACTGAGTCCCTCTAAAACAAAGTTCCTCTGCCAAGTTTATGATTAACCTCTCTATTCAAAACATTATTCCCCTTCTTGTCCAACACCTGTTCTCCTCAAGATTGAGGAGTATCAAAGAAAAAGGGACATTGTAATAGGGAAGAAATCTGACTCCATATTAGATCTGTTCCTTTTACTTTAACCTTACTTTAACCTTTGTGCTCTGTTGCCCGTGCTTAGTCATGCTGGCTCTGTACATTTTGTAAAAGAATGTTACGTATAGCTTGAAATATACAGGAACATCATGAGCTGAACGTGACCTGACCTGAACAAAGAACATCATTTTTCTTGTTGGAATTATGCACAGAAATGTCATGACCTGACCATGACATGATCCACATGGACAACTGCAAGAACAAAGACTTTTACACTAATAAATTTGCAACAACTAACTACATCCCTCCTTCACCTTGCCTTTAGAAGGGCTTTGCTGAAAGCCTTCGAGGAATTCAGGCTTTTTACGGTATAAAGAGCCTCTCTCCTTGCATGGCCCTGGAATAAACCTTCTCTGTTCCAAATTCCAAAATTTTGGTGTTGTTTGACCTCACTGGGCATTGGACACACAGACTTGCATTCAATAACAATTGAGTATTGAGATACATTTAATTTCTGATAAAATAATATAGTTCACAGATTAAATGATCTAATTTAGTACATGGCATAGCTGTCTCATGGCAAGTGGTGAGTCAATGATTTTATTGTTAACATCATTGACATAACCTTCAGGAATCCAAAATAGCTTCATTAAGAGTTACTGCAAAAAGCTAGTAAAAAGTTAAAGAAAAAATGATAAAATGATAGGTCTGACTTGACCCCTACTGCTTCCCTCTTTCCTTTTAACCTGAATACCCATGTTTTACCTAGTCTCTGTCTGAAATTCTTTTCTACTGTGAGGAAGGTATTACTACACAGTAATCATTTAAAATAAAAATAAGTTTACAGACAAACCCACTAAATTGTCTTTCACGCTTAGTCAAAGTAACTTCTAGTTGTCCCATGTTACATCCTCCTAAAGGACCATTATCAAAACGATGGTCCAAAGATAAATGACTCAAGTGGGACAATGGAAAAGAGATTGCCTTCAAAGTTCTTTGGCTTACAAGTCTGTTAACCACTAGAATTGCATGCATCACAAAATTGATATGACTTGGCATCACTTAAAAATAGTGTGGTATGCAGTTTACAGGAAGAAGGTAAGAAAGACTTTCTTACAGTTTTTTTAACACTACATTAGGCACATCACAACATGTTTACCACCTGCATTTACAGAAGGAACACTACATAGAACTCAGTTAAAAATTAGCTTCTAAATCACTTTTGCTTACAAATCATGTTAAATGCTTCTCCAGGAGTATCACAGATAGGTATTGCTTGCATTCACAGAAAGAACACTGTAGGGGATGCCGTGGAGGAGAGTGAAACTTGTCTCCCCCAAATGTCTCTTTGCATGTGCATTATTTTGAGCTGAAACTATCAAGGCCTAAACAACTAAAAAAGAAGCTGACTTTTCCCCAATTGCCTAAAGAATTTACATAGAGAACATGTTCCTGGAATAGAGATATCATCAGAGATATCTGCAAAGAATGTGGATTAGGTATAGTGGAGGAAACTCAACAAGGCCTAGAGATCAGAGTCCACTGTGTCCCATTGTCTCTGTTTGGCCCAGCAAACATTTATTGATCAAACATTTGCTTTTCATTTCCATATCAGTTGCCTTCCTCCCTCTTTGAGGTCCTAGACACTGACCCCCAACATCTTTTTTCTTTAGCTGAAAATGGTATTTAAGATGCATTTTGGTGAGTTATTCTCAGTTTTTCTGGGTCTCTCTCTCTCTCCCATGTATACATGTTATTAAACTTTTGTGTGATTTTCTCCTGTCAATGTCTCATGTCAATTTAATTCTTAGTCCAGCCAGAAGAATATCCTTTATAGTTACTCTGGTGGGACCCATCATTACTAGCTAGACACTACTTGCACCAAAGCTGCTGCAGATAAGAGATCCTGGGACACCTTATAAAAGCCTTCAGGAGGTGATAATTCTTTTTTCTTTGGATGTGTCATGTTTGAGGGGGATATTAGTTCCCTGATCAGGGATCGAGCCTGTGCCCCCTGCAGTGGCAGCACAGAATAATAATGACAGGACCACCAGGGAAGTCCCAAGAGGTGATAATTCAGTCAGTCTCCAGAACCTCTGCCTGCAAGGTTTGTCAAAAATGAAAGTGGTAAGATATATTTTTTTCTTTTCTAAAATTATATCAAGAGGAAATATTTTTGGTACTAGCTCCTTGAATGCGGAGACTCTTGGTTTGTTGATCTTTTTCCTCCCAGAGATGCTCATTATTTTTCTTTGTCTCTGTCTTTTGTGTCCATTGTCCTTTTGTGTCCAAGGAGGAAAACCATTGGTCTGATTGGGTTTTCCTTTTGTCTTGTTCTATATCTTGAGAGCCTGACTTTTTAACCAGTCTCTCTAGTCTCTGCCATCAAGAAGGTACACATACTGATGTAAATTTTACAGCCAGTCAAATAGACTGGAATTCAGAGCAGTTAATTTGTCTGGCCATGCCAACTCTCAAGGGAATATGTTATAAGTGGTCTCAGTCATAAGGGATCTTCATTGTCTCAACTTTTCTTGCTTTATTAGTTATGCAACAAAGTCTTTACTTTCTGACACTATTTTTGGAAATGAGCCTTTGGATCATGGGGGTTATATCATCTGTGTCCTCACCAGAAATGCCTCTTGTGTCCATGGTACTAAGCCTGGAAAGTAACCTCTAGGTCTTTCCATAAGAATTTGAGTCGCTATTGATATCCTACTTGTCAATGGCCAGACAGTGGATCCTTTGAATTGAAAAAACTGCTAAATTGGTAAGAATTTCTGAGAGCACTCATCATAAACAGCTATTTTACTTGTACTGATGGAAAGATCAAATTAAAAGGTAGATACAGAGAAATATAAGAGCTGACCTTAAGAACGCTTGTAAATTAAAAAAAAAAAAGAGTTTGGGGGCTTCCCTGGTGGTGCAGTGGTTGGGAGTCCACCTGCCGATGCAGGGGACACGGGTTCGTGCCCCGGTCCGGGAAGACCCCACATGCCGCGGAGCAGCTGGGCCCGTGAGCCATGGCCACTGAGCCTGCCTGTCCAGAGCCTGTGCTCCGCAATGGGAGAGGCCACAACAGTGAGAGGCCCGTGTACCGCAAAAAAAAAAAAAAAAAAGTTTGGGAAACATTATTGAATTTGTGGTCTCAGTTTCCCCTCAATGGATCTATGGGTGCTAATAAAACCATCAGGTTAATTAACAAGAAAATAGGAAGAAAGTGAGTGGAAAGTCAAGAAATTCTTCCCAACAAAGTGGAAGTTCCAAAGGGTTATTTTTAAAAAAGGTAAATAAAGCAAATATTAAAAGTGACAAAATAAAGAGGAATTGAAAAGGGAAGAAACACAGAACTTATCCTAAAAGGATGGAAATATTCAGATAGCTAAGAAATGAGATAATTAAAACAGACATTTATAGGGTTAAAACAATAGTTTTAATACAACAATACCTGTGATGGGGTGAGCCAGCATTTGTCCCTCTAAAGTTAAAAGGCCCCAGATAAGTCTGCTCTGTTTACCCCAATTTAGAAAAAAATTTTAAAGTCAAAAGAAAAAATTACATTGGGAAACCTGACCAGCAATTGCGCAGTTGCAACACGTAGGCAAATTAATCAAGGTAAGGATTGACAAACAGATCTGGGTCCCTTGGCTTGACACCTCACCTGGGACCCAAAGTCTTTTACACAGGACTGGGTAAATGGCCAGGAGATTAAAAGAATAAGATTCTGGAACTCCTTATAAGACTAAAACTTGTTGATGTGGCCTTAATGGACGTGATCGATAAGAGATAAAAGAGTTAATAGAATTTAAGTGAAAATTGATGTATTTGAATGGACTTTATAAACGATTGCATCACTTTTCCTGATTGTATTGTGGAAATGGACATTGCTTTACATTGGGAAATATTTCCCCTGCATGTATTGTAAGACAGAGTATGTAAATTCTACCTTCAGGCACTGTTAATTGAACATGCTAAAAGAAGAAAATAGGGTTGCCTGAACCCAGGCAAATGTAAAAGTTGGGGGCTAATATTTGGGGCTAATATGGGCAAGAGTGGAAGTTTTTTGTCCCTCAGTTGAATTGGTGTAGAGTTACTGTGTGTGCTCAGAAAGAGGGCCTCCATGTCCTGGCTATTGTAAATAGAGCTGCAATGAACATTTTGGTACAGGACTCATTTTGAATTATGGTTTTCTCCGAGTATATGCCCAGTAATGGGATTGCTGGGTCATATGGTAGTTCTATATTTAGTTTTTTTTTTTTTTTTCGGTACACGGGCCTCTCACTGTTGTGGTCTCTCCCATTGCAGAGCAACAGGCTCCGGACGCGCAGGCTCAGCGGCCATGGCTCACGGGCCCAGCCACTCTGTGGCATGTGGGATCTTCCCGAACCGGAGCACGAACCCGTGTCCCTGGCATCGGCAGGTGGACTCTCAACCACTGCAGCACCAGGGAAGCCTTATTTTTAGTTTTTTAAGGAACCTCCATACTGTTCTCCATAGTGGTTGTGTCAGTTTACATTCTCACCAAGACATGGAAGCAACCTAAGTGTCCACCAACAGAAGAATGGATAAAGGAGATGTGGCACATATATACAATGGAATATTAGCCATAAAAAGAAACGAAATTGAGTTATTTGTAGTGAGGTGGATGGACCTAGAGACTGTCATACAGAGTGAAATAAGTCAGAAAGAGAAAAACAAATACCGTATGCTAACACATATATATGGAATCTAAAAAGCAAAACAATGTTTATGAAGAACCTAGGGGCAAGACAGGAATAAAGACATAGACATACTAGAGAATAGACTTGAAGATATGGGGAGGGGAAAGGATAAGCTGGGACAAAGTGAGAGAGTGGCATGGACATATATACACTACTAAATGTAAAATAGATAGCTAGTAGGAAGAAGCTGCATAGCATAGGGAGATGAGCTCTGTGCTTTGTGACTACCTAGATGGGTGGGATAGGGAGGGTAGGAGGGAGGGAGACGCAAGGGGGAAGAGATATGGGGACATATGTATATGTATGTATAACTGATTCACTTTGTTATAAAGTAGAAACTAACACACCATTGTAAAGCAATTATATTCCAATAACGATGTTAAAAAAATAAAAGAGGGCCTTTGTTGAATGCCACATGCAAATTTTTTGAAGGCATGATACATTGAACCCTGAAGTTCTAGAACACAGAAATCTAGTTGGAAATCTTCCTGACATAAAGAAGCAAATTAAAGAAAGTATAGTTGGGCAGATTAATCTTTTGATATCATTTAGTAGGCAGCCCAGTTCTTTGGAGAATTGAAAGCAACTGTCTTTGTCTTCCAAATCTTTGCAAAATCAGAAATGTAGACACAGCCCAAGATGGCCTAAGACTGAGACAGGTGGAACATGAAACCAAGTGGAATAAAAGGGCAGAAAGAGGTATTTTTAAAAGAACAACTGCTGGAAAGTTTCCTTCACCCAAAATCTAATTCAAAGATTCCTTAAGGGTTTATCAGGGACAAATACAAATCGTAAGTGTTTCCCATAAATAGTAAAATTCCTTAGCCATCTCAGTTGGTAAATGTAACTTATTCCAACTGTCACTTAAAAGCTAATGAGTTCTCTATTGCAATACCTGTTTCATGACAAGTTTTAAAATGAAAGTTGTGAGATCTTAGGTTATGTTTATCTGTATGTATGTACATTATAGATATCATATTTTTATACCTCTGGATAATATTACCAAAATTAATTCATAAAAGAGTTCTGTTTAATTGGTTTAAGAGTACATGCTTATGAATTAAATGTTTTGAAACGTAATAGAAACTAACTCAAATACTTCTCAAGTTCATGTGATGTAGGATTAATTTTTAGTAAATAAAAGTATATTTAAATTTACTGGTTAGGGACTTCCCTGGTGGCACAGTGGTTAAGAATCTGCCTGCCAATGCAGGGGACATGGGTTCGATCTTGGGGCTGGGAAGATCCCACATGCTGCAGAGCAACTAAGCCCCCATACCACAACTATTGAGTCTCTAGAGGCTCTAGAGCCTGTGAGCCACAACTATTGAGCCCGCATGTCACAACTATTGAGGGCTGTGTACTCTCGGGCCCATGTTCTGCAACAAGGGAAGCCACTGCAATGAGAAGCCTGCACACCACAATAAAGAGTAGTCCCCACTTGCTACAACTAGGAAAGCCTGCACACAATAATAATAAAAATAATAAAAAGATAAAAAATAAATTTATTGATTAAATTAAAATAGGCATGTCTTTAGAGTTATCAGCATTAAATATAAAACTTTTATTCTACCTACTTTTACCAAAAATCAAATAAGTTCAAGTTATCTCAAAGAGAGATATCAAGCTAATTAGGCTATTTGGTATTTTAAATTATACAGTATGCATTGTCAAGTGAGTAATGATAAACCTTAGGTTACATTGTATGGGTAAATTGTATTACTATAAGTGTTCTGGAAATTATATGAAATTCTTAAAATGAGGATATGTCCTGATATAATGTTATCAGTCATAACTCTAGCTATAATCTTAAAAAGTTGTAAATCACAGAAATAACCAAATTTATTTGTTAATTACTTGTGATCTTGACTTGAATGTCATATTTGAGAGGAACATGCAGAGAGTCAGGTTAAGGAGCTAGGGTTATGTTATGGAGCCAAAAAACCCCTTGGAAACACAGGCTGGTATTTGTTTACAGGGTTCCCAGCAGCCTTGCCAGGTGATTTGTAAAGGTCGCTTCTTGGTAAATGCAATAAAACTCAGGATATTTTGGAGAACTCAAGAAAAAAGGAATTAACCCAAATCTATAGGTATTACAAGTGAGTCAGATGGAAAGTTTTGCTCTCCTACAGCATTAGCCATTAGCTTGTAAAATAATTTTGCTTAAAATTCTTGTTAAACACTTTACTTCCATGTATAATAAAACTGGGGATGGCTTGGATTCACTTACACAAGACAGTATAGTATGACACTTACAAGTGGATTGTAAAAAATATTTTACTTCAAGTTTTGTTAACATGACCTGGACCATCACAGACTATGGCCTGTAATCACAGGAAAAACACTGTATAGAATACAGTTAGCAATTAGGTTCTGAATAACATTTGCTTACTAGTATGGTTAAACACTTCTCTAGGTGCATAACAGTTTATTTTTTTAAAACATTATTAGGTACATCACAGGATGGGTATTGCCTGCATTTACAGAAAAAACACAGTATAGGATGCAGTTAGAAATTAGCTATTAAAAATTATTTGATTACAAGTCTTGCTAGACACTTTGGTTCCATGTATTTCAGAATAGGTATTACATGTTTTCACTTATATACCACAGTGTAGTATACAGTTTGCAAGTAGACTATAAGAACAATTTTACTTCAAGTTTTGTTGACACTTTACTAGGTCCGTCACACATGGGTATTGATGCGTTCACAGAAAGAGCACTGCATACAATGCCATCAGCAATTTGCCTTTACAATACCTTTTTCACATCTTGTTAAACACTTCACTTACACATATCACAGAATGGGTATGATTTAGATTCATTTATAGAACACAGAGTAGCATCCTGTTTAAAGATAGATTAAAAGAAACATCTTATTTATTACATCTTGATAAACATTTTACTACCATCATCACAGAATGTTTACCCTTGGGTTCACTCAACACAGTTTGCAACTACTTTGCAAGAAACATTTAAATAGAAGTCCTGTCAATAGTTAACTACATGTGTTGCAAAATAGATAAAGGCTGCATTCATTGAAAGAAGACTGTATTGAATGCAGTTTGCAACTGGCATGTAAGAAACATTTTCTTACACTCTTGAGAGTAACTTCACTATTCATATCACACAATGAGTATCACTTGCATTCCCAGAGAGAAGTCTGTGCAAAATGTAGTTAGCAATGAGCTCCTAAAAACATCTGCTTGCAAGTCTTGTTAAATACTTACACATATCACAGAATCATTATGGTTTAAATTCACTTAAAGAACAGATTTTTAGAAATATTTTATTACAAATCTTTTTAACATTTCACTATATGCATCACATAATGTCTATGACTTGGATTCACTTAAAAACACAGAGTAGAATGCAGCGTGCAACTAGAATGTAAGACATTTTCTATCAAATATGGATTTTCACTACACACATAGAGTGTGTATCGCTTGCATTCATTTGAAGACACAAAATTTGGTATTCAGTTAAGTATATTAAGAAACATTTTACTGTAGGTCTTCTTAAATATCTCATTACAAGTAACACAGAATAAGTATCAGCGATTCTTATTCTGATTCCTATCCCTAAGAATAGGAATCAGTATAAAATGCACTTTGCATCTATATTGTAAGAAAAATTTATTCAAAAATTTGTTAAACTCTTAATTACATGTCTCACAGAATGGGTATCTCTTGGATTCACTGAAAGGACATTGTGCAGAATTCATTTAGCAACCGACTTGTAAGATACATTTTGTTACAAATCTTGTTAAACACTTTACTACACACAACTCAAAATGGATATCACTGGATTGACTGCAGGAGGCAGTTTGCAACTAGCTTGTAAAAGACATTTTTATAGTTTTCCAACACTTCACTACATGTATCACAGTATGTATATATAACACTTGCATTCACAGATAAAACACTGTAAAATGCAGCTAGCAACTAGCTTCTAAAATAATTTTATTAGTGGTCCTGTGAAACACTTCATTTTGCACATAACAATGAATAGCACTTGCATTCACTTAAAGAACACAGTGTACTATTCCATTTGCTTGTAGATTCTAAGAAACACTTTCTTACAAGTATTGTTATTTTGCTACTCCAATCAAAGAATGGTTATAGTTGCAGTCAGAAAGAACACGTGTAGAACTCAGCAATTAGCTTCTAAAAATCATCTGCTTACAAGCTTATTGAACACTTCCATAAACACATCTCAGAATGGGATAACCTTGGATTGAATTGAAGCACCCTGTGCAGAATGAAGTTTGAACTAGCTTGTAAGAAATATTATATTAGAAATTCTGCTAAATCTTTTATATACCCATCACAGAGTGGGTATCCTTTGGATTAACAAAAGGACATGGTGCAGAATTATGATTGCAATTAGCTTAAGAAATACATTTTTACCAGTCTTGTTTAACACATGTGTCTCAGAATCAGTACTGTTTGGATTTACTGAAAGAACCCTGTGTAGAAAACACTTTGCAACTAGTAACAAATATTTTGTTACTTACAAGACTTGTTACTTCACTGAACTCATTAGGGAATTGGCATCATTTGCATTAAAGGACAGAAAACTGTAAAACACATTTAGCAACTAACTTCTAAAACATTTTGTTAGAAGTCTTTTTGCCCCCCCTATTTCTTTCCTCCCCCTACCCCCTGCCCTTCTGGCAACTAGCTGCCTATGTTTTCTTCTAGATGTTTATGGTTTCAGTTCTTATTTTTAACTCTTTAATCCATTTTGAATTTATTTTTATGCATGTTGTGAGAAAGTAGTCCTGTTTGATCTTTTGCATATAACTGTCCAATTTTCACAACACCATTTATTGACGAGGCCGTCTTTTCCCAATTGTATATTAAAGTCCCTTATTATTATTGTGTTACTGTCAATTTCTCCTTTTATATCTATTAATATTTGCTTTATGTATTTAGGTGTTCCTATATTGGGTGCATACCTATTTACAATTGTTATATCTTCTTCTTTGATTAGTCCCTTAATCATTATGTAATTACTGTTTGATATCTTGTTATAGTCTTTATTTTAAAGTCTGTAAAATTTCGTATGGAATACCTTTTCCATCCCCTCACTTTTAGTCTGTGTGTGTCTTTAGATCTGAAGTGAGTCTCTTGTAGGCAACATATAGACATTTTTTTGTAATCCATTCAATTATTCTATGTTTTTTGATTGGAGCATTTAGTCCATTTATATTTAAAGTAATTATTGATAAGTATGTTCTCATGGCCATTTTGTTAATGGTTTGGGGGTTGTTTTTGTTGTTCTGTTTTCGTTCTTTCTTCTTCTTTTGCTCTATTCCCTTGTGATTTGATGAGTATGTTTACTATTATGTTTTGATTCCTTTCTCTCTTTCTTTTTTGATTTTTGTCTGTTTATTTTGATTTGTGGCCACTGTGACTTTTATATACAGCAATATATATATATAAATATATATATAATACACACACATATATATATAATATGTATATATAATGTATATTTTGTTATTTTAATTTGCTGATCTCTTAAACACAAATACCTTTCAACAATCTTGCATTTGTACACCACCTACAATGTTTACTGTTTTTGACATCATATTTTACATCTTTCTGTTTTGTGTGTACCTTAACTGCCTATTTTGGTTATAGATGATTTGACTCCTGTTTTTCTTTTAACCTTCCTTCTAGCTTTATTGAACACTTGATTACCCACATCACACAATGGGTAACATTTGGTTTCACTTTAAGAACACAGTGTGTATTGTATTTTGCCAATAAATTGTAGAAAACATTTAATTAGATGACTTGGTAAAACATCACTATGCACAACACAGAATGATCATCAATTGCATTCACTGAAAGAACCCTGCATAGAACAAGTTTTTGACTATCTTGTAAGAAACACTTTATTAGAAGTCCTGTTAAACACTTCATTGCATGCATCACAGAACTGATATCACTGGTATTCACAGAAATAACACTGTAAAACACAGCAATTCTCTTCTAATAAACCTTTGCTTACAAGTCCTGCTTAACACTTCATTACAAATATCACAGAATTGATATGACTTGGAATCACTTAACACAGTGCAGAATGTATTTTGTGAAAGGTTTCTAAAATATATTTTACTGCAAGTTTTTCTAAAAAGTTGACTATACCCTTCACTGAATGGCTATCGTTTAATACCTGTAAGAAATGTTTTCCTAAAAGACTTGTTATATACTACATATATTTCAGTATGAGTATCCTTTTGATTCACTGTGCAGAATAGCTAGCTTGTAAGAAATATTGTCTTTCAAGTCTCTTTACTTTATGCACATTAGAGAATGGGTATTGAGCACTCATTTAAGGACACAGTGTAGGGACTTCCAGGAAGATGGTGGAAGAGTAAGACGCGGAGATCACCTTCCTCCCCACAGATACACCAGAAATACATCTACGTGTGGAACAACTCCTGTGGAGCACCTACTGAACGCTGACAGAAGACCTCAGACCTCTCAAAAGGCAAGGAACCTCCCATGTACCTGGTTAGGGCAAAAGAAAAAAATAAATGGAGACAAAAGGATAGGGACGGGTCCTGTACCAGCGGGAGAGAGCTGTGAAGGAGGAAAAGTGTCCACACACTAGGAAGCCCCTTCGCGGGCGGAGACTTCGGGTGGTGGAGTGGGGGAGCTTCGGGGGCGGAGACTGCAGGTGGCGGAGTGGGGGAGCTTGGGAGCCGTGGAGGAGAGCACAGCAACAGGGGTACGGAGGGCAAAGCAGGATGATTCCAGTGCAGAGGATCGGGCCGACCGGCACTCACCAGCCGAGAGACTTGTCTGCTCGCCCGCCGGGGTGGACGGGGCTGAGAGCTGAGGCTCTGGCTTCTGTCGGAGCACCGGGAGAGGACTGAGGTTGGCGGCGTGAACACAGCCTGCAGGGCGTTAGAGCACCACGGCTAGCCGGGAGGGAGTCCGGGGAAAAGTCTGGACCTGCCGAAGAGGCAAGAGACTTTTTCTTCCCTCTTTGTTTCCTGGTGCACGAGGAGAGGGTATTAAGAACGCTGCTTAAGAGAGCTCCAGAGATGGGCACGAGCCGCGGCTAAAAGTGCGGAGCCCAGAGACAGACATGAGACGCTAAGGCCGCTGCTGCCACCACCAAGAAGCCTGTGTGTGAACACAGGTCACTATCCACACCCCCTTCCGGGGAGCCTGTGCAGCCCACCACTGCCAGGGTCCCGGGATCCAGGGACAACTCCCCCGGGAGAACACACGGCACGCCTCAGGCTAGCAACGTCATGCCGGCCTCTGCCTCCGCAGGCCCGCCCCACACTCCGTGACCCTCCCTACCCCCCCCAGCCCCCCACCCCCCGGCCTGAGTGAGCCAGAGCCTCCGAATCAGCGGCTCCTTTAAACCCACCCTGTCTGAGCAAAGAACAGACGCCCTCTGGCGACCTACACGCACAGCTGGGGCCAAATCCAAAGCTGAGCCCCTGGGAGCTGTGAGAACAAAGAAGAGAAAGAGAAATCTCTCCCAGCAGCCTCAGAAGCAGCAGATTAAAGCTCCACAATCAACTTGATGTACCCTGCATCTGTGGAATACATGAATAGACAACGAATCATCCCAAATTAAGGAGCCCTGTGGATGAAAGGCTTTTGGTGTTGCAGCCAGGAGTCAGGGCTGTGCCTCTGAGGTGGGCGAGCCAACTTCAGGACACTGGTCCACAAGAGGCCTCCCAGCTCCACATAATATCAAACAGCGAAAATCTCCCAGAGATCTCCATCTCAACGCCAGCACCCAGCTTCACTCAACGACCAGCAAGCTACAGTGCTGGACATCCTATGCCAAACAACTAGCAAGACAGGAATACAACCCCACCCATTAGCAGAGAGGCTGCCCAAAATCATAATAAGTCTACAGACACCCCCAAACACACCACCAGATGTGGACCTGCCCACCAGAAAGACAAGATCCAGCCTCATCCACCAGAACACAGGCACTAGTACCCTCCACCAGGAAGCCTACACAACCCACTGAACCAACCTAAACCACTGGGGACAGACACAAAAAACAACAGGAACTACGAACCTTCAGCCTGCAAAAAGGAGACCCCAAACACAGTAAGATAAGCAAAATGAAAAGACAGAAAAACACACAGCAGATGAAGGAGCAAGATAAAAACCCACCAGACCTAACAAATGAAGAGGAAATAGCCAGTCTACCTGAAAAAGAATTCAGAATAATGATAGTAAAGATGATCCAAAATCTTGGAAATAGAGTAGAAAAAATACAAGAATCAGTTAACAAGGACCTAGAAGAACTAAAGATGAAACAAGCAATGATGAACAACACAATAAATGAAATGAAAAACACTCTAGATGGGATCAATAGCAGAATAACTGAGGCAGAAGAACGGATAAGTGACCTGGAAGATAAAATAGTGGAAATAACTACTGCAGAGCAGAATAAAGAAAAAAGAATGAAAAGAACTGAGGACAGTCTCAGAGACCTCTGGGACAACATTAAATGCACCAACATTCGAATTATAAGGGTTCCAGAAGAAGAAGAGAAAAATAAAGGGACTGAGAAAATATTTGAAGAGATGATAGTTGAAAACTTCCCTAATATGGGAAAGGAAATAGTTAATCAAGTCCAGAAAGCACAGAGAGTCCCATACAGGATAAATCCAAGGAGAAATATGCCAAGACACATATTAATCAAACTGTCAAAAATTAAAAACAAAGAAAGCATATTAAAAGCAGCAAGAAAAACAACAAATAACACACAAGGGAATCCCCATAAGATTAACAGCTGATCTTTCAGCAGAAACTCTGCAAGCCAGAAGGGACTGGCAGGACATATTGAAAGTGTTGAAGGAGAAAAACCTGCAACCAAGATTACTCTACCCAGCAAGGATCTCATTCAGATTTGATGGAGAAATTAAAACGTTTACAGACAAGCAAAAGCTGAGAGAGTTCAGCACCACCAAACCAGCTCTACAACAACTGCTAAAGGAACTTCTCTAGGCAAGAAACACAAAAGAAGGAAAAGACCTATAATAACGAACCCAAAACAATTAAGAAAATGGGAATGGGAACACACATATTGATAATTACCTTAAATGTAAATGGACTAAATGCTCCCACCAAAAGACACAGACTGGCTGAATGGATACAAAAACAAGACGCATATATTTGCTGTCTACAAGAGACCCACTTCAGACCTAGAGACACATACAGACTGAAAGTAAGGGGATGGAAAAAGGTATTTCATGCAAATGGAAACCAAAAGAAAGCTGGAGTAGCAATTCTCATATCAGACAAAATAGACTTTAAAACAAAGACTATTAGAAGAGACAAAGAAGGACAGTACATAATGATCAAGGGATTGATCCAAGAAGAAGATATAACAATTGTAAATATTTATCCACCCAACATAGGAGCACCTCAATACATAAGGCAAATACTGACAGCCATAAAAGGGGAAATCGACAGTAACACATTCATAGTAGGGGACTTTAACATTCCACTTTCACCAATGGACAGATCATCCAAAATGAAAATAAATAAGGAAACACAAGCTTTAAATGATACATTAAACAAGATGGACTTAATTGATATTTATAGGACATTCCATTCAAAAACAACAGAATACACATTTTTCTCAAATGCTCATGGAACATTCTCCAGGATAGATCATATCTTGGGTCACAAATCAAGCCTTGGTAAATTTAAGAAAATTGAAATTGTATCAAGTATCTTTTCCGACCACAACGCCATGAGACTAGATATCAATTACAGGAAAAGATCTGTAAAAAATACAAACACATGGAGGCTAAACAATACACTACATAATAACGAAGTGATCACTGAAGAAATCAAAGAGGAAATCAAAAAATACCTAGAAACAAATGACAATGGAGACACAACGACTCAAAATCTATGGGATGCAGCAAAAGCAGTTCTAAGAGGGAGGTTTATAGCAATACAATCCTACCTTAAGAAACAGGAAACATCTCGAATAAACAACCTAACCTTGCAACTAAAGCAATTAGAGAAAGAAGAACAAAAAAACCCCAAAGTTAGCAGAAGGAAAGAAATCATAAAAATCAGATCAGAAATAAATGAAAAAGAAATGAAGGAAACGATAGCAAAGATCAATAAAACTAAAAGCTGGTTCTTTGAAAGGATAAACAAAATTGATAAACCATTAGCCAGACTCATCAAGAAAAAAAGAGAGAAGACTCAAATCAATAGAATTAGAAATGAAAAAGGAGAAGTAACAACTGACACTGCAGAAATACAAAAGATCATTAAAGATTACTACAAGCAACTCTATGCCAATAAAATGGACAACCTGGAAGAAATGGACAAATTCTTAGAAAGGCACAACCTGCCAAGACTGAATCAGGAAGAAAGAGGAAATATGAACAGACCAATCACAAGCACTGAAATTGAAACTGTGTATAAAAATCTTCCAACAAGCAAAAGCCCAGGACCAGATGGCTTCACAGGCGGATTCTATCAAACATTTAGAGAAGAGCTAACACCTATCCTTCTCAAACTCTTCCAAAATATAGCAGAGGGAGGAACACTCCCCAACTCATTCTACGAGGCCACCATCACCCTGATACCAAAACCAGACAAGGATGTCACAAAGAAAGAAAACTACAGGCCAATATCACTGATGAACATAGATGCAAAAATTCTCAACAAAATACTAGCAAACAGAATCCAACAGCACATTAAACGGATCATACACCATGATCAAGTGCGGTTTATTCCAGTAATGCAAGGATCCTTCAATATACGCAAATCAATCAACGTGATACACCATATTAACAAATTGAAGGAGAAAAACCATATGATCTTCTCAAATGATGCAGAGAAAGCTTTTGACAAAATTCAACACCCATTTATGATAAAAACCCTGCAGAAAGTAGGCATAGAGGGAACTTTCCTCAACATAATAAAGGCCATATATGACAAACCCACAGCCAACATCGTCCTCAATGGTGAAAAACTGAAAGCATTTCCACTAAGATCAGGAACAAGACAAGGTTGCCCACTCTCACCACTCTTATTCAACATAGTTTTGGAAGTTTTAGCCACAGCAATCAGAGAAGAAAAGGAAATAAAAGGAATCCAAATCAGAAAAGAAGTAAAGCTGTCACTCTTTGCAGATGACATGATACTATACATAGAGAATCCTAAAGATGCTACCAGAAAACTACTAGAGCTAATCAATGAATTCGGTAAAGTAGCAGGATACAAAATTAATGCACAGAAATCTCTGGCATTCCTATACACTAAGGATGAAAAATCTGAAAGTGAAATCAAGAAAACACTCCCACTTACCATTGCAACAAAAAGAATAAAATATCTAGGAATAAACCTACCTGAGGAGACAAAAGACCTGTATGCAGAAAATTATAAGACACTGATGAAAGAAATTAAAGATGATACAAATAGATGGAGAGATATACCATGTTCTTGGATTGGAAGAATCAACATTGTGAAAATGACTCTATTACCCAAAGCAATCTACAAATTCAATGCAATCCCTATCAAACTACCACTGGCATTTTTCACAGAACTAGAACAAAAAATTTCACAATTTGTATGGAAACACAAAAGACCCCGAATAGCTAAAGCAATCTTGAGAATGAAAAACGGAGCTGGAGGAATCAGGCTTCCTGACTTTAGACTATACTACAAAGCTACAGTAATCAAGACAGTATGGTACTGGCACAAAAACAGAAATATAGATCAATGGAACAGGATAGAAAGCCCAGAGATAAACCCACGCACATATGGTCACCTTATCTTTGACAAAGGAGACAGGAATGTACAGTGGAGAAAGGACAGCCTATTCAATAAGTGATGCTGGGAAAACTGGACAGCTACATGTAAAAGTATGAGATTAGATCACTCCCTAACACCATACACAAAAATAAGCTCAAAATGGATTAAAGACCTAAATGTAAGGCAGAAACTATCAAACTCTTAGAGGAAAACATAGGCAGGACACTCTATGACATAAATCACAGCAAGGTCCTTTTTGACCCACCTCCTAGAAAAATGGAAATAAAAACAAAAATAAACAAATGGGACCTAATGAAACTTAAAAGCTTTTGCACAGCAAAGGAAACCATAAAGAAGACCAAAAGACAACCCTCAGAATGGGAGAAAATATTTGCAAATGAAGCAACTGACAAAGGATTAATCTCCAAAATTTATAAGCAGCCCATGCAGCTTAATAACAAAAAAACAAACCACCCAATCCAAAAATGGGCAGAAGACCTAAATAGACATTTTTCCAAAGAAGACACATAGATGGCCAAAAAACACATGAAAGAATGCTCAATATCACTAATCATTAGAGAAATGCAAATCAAAACTACAATGAGATATCATCTCACACCAGTCAGAATGGCCATCATCAAAAAATCTAGAAACAATAAATGCTGGAGAAGGTGTGGAGAAAAGGGAACACTCTTACACTGTTGGTGGGAATGTAAATTGATACAGCCACTGTGGAGAACAGTATGGAGGTTCCTTAAAAAACTACAAATAGAACTACCATATGACCCAGCAATCCCACTACTGGGCATATACCCTGAGAAAACCATAATTCGAAAAGAGTCATGTACCAAAATGTTCATTGCAGCTCTATTTACAATAGCCCAGAGATGGAAACAACCTAAGTGTCCATCATCAGACGAATGGATAAAGAAGATGTGGCACATATATACAATGGACTATTACTCAGCCATAAAAAGAAACAAAATTGAGTTATTTGTAATGAGGTGGATAGACCTAGAGTCTGTCATACAGAGTGAAGTAAGTCAGAAAGAGAGAGACAAATACCGTATGCTAACACATATATATGGAATTTAAGAAAAAAAATGTCATGAAAAACCTAGGGGTGAAACAGGAATAAAGACACATACTTACTAGAGAATGGACTTGAGGCTATGCGGAGGGGGAAGGGTAAACGGTGACAAAGCGAGAGAGAGGCATGGACATATATACACTACCAAACGTAAGGTAGATAGCTAGTGGGAAGCAGCCACATAGCACAGGGAGATCAGCTTGGTGCTTTGTGACCGCCTGGAGGGGTGGGAGAGGGAGGGTGAGAGGGAGGGAGACGCAAGCGGGAAGAGATATGGGAACATATGTATATATATATATAACTGATTCATTTTGTTGTGAAGCTGAAACTAACATACCATTGTAAAGCAATTATACTCCAATAAAGATGTTAAAATGAAAAAAAGAAAAAAAAAAGAAAAAAGAAAATAAAAAAGAACACAGTGTAAAAAAATCTTAAAATTTGTATGGAGACACAAAAGACCCCGAATAGCCAAAACAATCTTGAGAAAGAAAAACAGAGCTGGATGAATCTGGCGCCCTTACTTCAGACTATACTGCAAAGCTATAGTCATCAAAACTGTATGGTACTGGCACAAAATAGAAAAATAAATCAATGGAACAGGATAGAAGCCCAGAAATAAACCCACACAGCTATGGTCAATTAATCTATGACAAAGGAGGCAAGATTGTACAATGGAGGAAAGACAGAGTCTCTTCATTAAATGATGCTAAGAATACAGGACAGCTTCATGTAAAAAATGACATTAGAACATTCTTGAATACCATACACAAAAATGAACTCAAAATGGATTAAAGACCTCAATGTGAGATGGGACACTAGAAATATCTTAGAGGAAACATAGAGAGAACACTCTCTGACATAAATCCCTGCAGTATCTTTTTGATCTGTCGCCCAGAGTAATAGAAATAAAAACAAAACTAAACAAGTGGGACCTAGTTAAACTCAAAAGCTTTTGCACAGCCAAAGAAACCATCAACAGAATGGGAGAAAATATTTGCAAATGACGTGACCAACAAGGGATCAGTCTCCAAAATTTACAAACAGCTCATGAAGCTTAATAACATCAAAACAAACAACCCAATCAAAAACTGGGCAGAAGAGCTAAATAGACATTTCTCCAAAGAAGACATACAGATGGCCAAGAGGCACATGAAATGATGTTCAACATCACTAATTATTAGAGAAATGCAAATCAAAACTACAATGATATATCACCTCACACCAGTCAAATGGCTATCATCAAAAGATCCACAAACAATAAATGCTGGAGAGAGTATGGAGAGAAGGGAAACCTCTTATGCTTTTGGTGGGAATGTAAACTGCTACAGCCACTGTGGAGAACAGTACAAATATTCCCTAAGAAACTAAAAATGGAGCTACCATATGATCCAAGAATCCCACTTCTGGGTATATATCCAGAGAAAAACATGGTTCGAAAGGATACATTCACCCCAATGTTCATTGCAACACTCTTTACAATAGCCAACACATGGAAGCAACTTAAATGTTCAATGACAGAGAAATGGATAAAGAAGATGTGGTACATATATACAATGGAATATTACTCAGCCATTAAAAACAATGAAACAATGCCAATTGCAGCAACATGGATGGACCTAGAGGTTGCCATACTGAGAGAAGTAGATCAGACAAAGACAAATATCATGTGCTATCACTTACATGCAGAATCTAAATAAGAATGATACAAATGAACTTATTTACAGAACAGAAATAGACTCACAGACTTAGAGAATGATCTTATGGTTACCAGTGGGGAAGAGTAAGGGGAAGGGATATTTAGGGAGTTTGGGATTGACATGTACACAGTGCTATATTTATTAAAAATAGATAACCAACAAGGACCTACTGTATAGCACAGGGGAGTCTGCTCAATATTTTGTAACAATCTAAATGGGAAAAGAATTTGAAAAAGAATAGATACGTGTATATGTATAACTAAATCACTTGCTGTACATCTGAAACTAATACAACACTGTTAATCAACTATACTCCAATATAAAATAAAAAGTTAAAAAAGAACACAGTATAGCATGCAGTTTGTACGTAGACTGTAAAAATATTTTATTATGTTTTGTTAAACCTTTAACTGCAGGCATCATAGAATGAGCATCACTTGGATTCAATAAAAGAACTCTGCACGGAATGTAGTTTATAACTAGCTTCTAAGAAACAGTTTATTAGAAGTCTGGTCATGCACTTAACTACATGAATCACAGAAGAGTTATTAATTGCATTCACAGATAGAGCACTGTATAAAACACAGCAACTGGGCTTCCCTGGTGGCGCAGTGGGTGGGAGTCCGCCTGCCGGTGCAGGGGACACGGGTTCGTGCCCCAGTCTGGGGGGATCCCACATGCCACGGAGCGGCTGGGCCTGTGAGCTGTGGCCGCTGGGCCTGAGCATCCGGGGCCTGTGCTCCGTGGCGGGAGAGGCCACAGCAGTGAGAGGCCCACGTACCGCCAAAAAAAAAAAAAAACCCCAAAAAACAGCAATTGTGTTAGAACATTTTATTTGAAGTCTTTTAAACATTTAACTACCTGCATTACACAATCAGTAACACTTGCTTTCATGTTAAGAAAGCACTTTATAATGCAGTTTCCAAATAATTTGCAGGAAGAATTTAATTAGAAGACTTTTGAAACACTTCACTATAGGTATCACAAGTGGATACAATTTGGATTCCCTGAAAGGACATAGTGCTGAATGTAGTTTGCAGCTAGCTTTTGAGAAACAGTTTTTATAAGTGCTGTTACTTCACTACATGTGTCATAGAATGGATATGACTTGGATTCACTTAACACAGTGAAAAATTCAGATAATTAAAACATTTTATAAAAGTTTTTTAAACACAACTACAGGAGTCACAGAATGAATATTGCTTACATTCAATGATAGAACTTTATGTAAAACACACTTTGCAATTAGCTTGTAAGAAACATTTTATTAGAAGTCTTGTCAAGCACTTTACTATATGCATCAAAAAAGAAGTATCACTTGCCTTCACTGTGTAAAATGCAGTTAACAACTAGCTTCTAAAACATTTTATTAAAAGTCTTTTTAAGGATTTTATTACTTGCATCACAGAAAGGGCATTACTTGCATTAATAGTCAAAATACTTATAAAATGCATTTAACCACCAGAATCTAAAAACATTTTATTAGAAATCTTCTTAATCACTTCACTACATGCATCACTGAATGGGAAATATATTGGTTTCACATTAAGAATTATCTATATAATGCAGTTTGCAACTAGCCTGTAAGAAACATTTTATAAAAAGTCCCAATGAACACATGAGTCACAGAATGGGTATTGCTTGGATTCACTGAAAATATATTGGGCAGAATGCAGGAGGAAACTCACTTGTAAGAACCATTTTGTTACAAATTATGTTAAACACTTCCCTGCACACATCACAGAATAAGTGTCACTTGATTTCACTGAATAAAGCTGTGCAGAATGCAGTTTTCAACTACTTTGTAAAAAACATTTTATTAGAAGTCTTAGCAAATACATCACTACATACATCAGAAAATGGGTATTACTTGCATTCACAGAGAGAAGACTGTGTAAAATGCAGTTAAGAACTAGCTTCTAAAACAGTTATTAAAAATCTCGTAAAATTCTTCACTACATGGTTTATAGATTGAGTACTGTTTGGATTCACTAAAAGTACCTTGTGAAGAGTGAAGTTTGCAACTACCTGGTGAGAAACATAATCCAAGGAGTCTTGTTAAACATTACATGTATTTGAGAATGGGCATCAGTTAAACTCACTGTAAAAACGCTGTGCGGGATGCATTTTGCAACTACGTTGTTAGAAACATTTTCCCACATGTCTTGTTACTGTACTACACAATCACAGAATGGGTATTACCTAGATTCATTTAAAAACACAGCGTAGAATGCAGTTTGCAAGTACATTGTAAGAAACATTTTATTAAAAGTTTTGTCAAACCCTTAATTAGAAGGATCACAGAATGGGTATAGCTTGGATTCAATGATTGAACTTTGTGCAGAACATATTTTGCAACTAGCTTGTAAAAACATTTTATTAGAAGTGTTGTCAAACATTCAATTCATACATCACAAAATGGGTATAACTTGCATCCATAGAGAGAACACTGTAAAATTCAGCTACCAATCAGCTTCTAAAAACATCTTATTAGAGGACTTGTTAAACATGTCACTACATGCATTACACAATGGATGTCACTTTAATAGACTGAAAGAACATGTGTGCAACAGTTTGCAACTACCTTTTAAAATATTTTATTAGAAATCTCCTTAATCACTTCATTACATGCAACAAAAATGGGTATTCCTTGGATTCTCTGAAAGGACACTGTGCAGAATGCTGTTTGCAACTAGCTTGTGAGAAACATCTTCCTACAAGACTAGTTAAATTATTCTGGCACATCACAGAACGGGTATTGCATCACCTGCATTCACAGAAGTGCCATTGTATAGAATACAATTAGCAATGAGTTTCTAAAAAACATTAGCTTACAAGTCATGTTAAAATTTCAAAAACATGTATCAAAGAATAGGTATCGGTATGACTTGAATTCACTAAAAGAATTCAGTGTTGTATGCAGTTTACAAATAGATTATAAGAAACTTTTTTTTACGTCTTGATAAACATTTCATTACAGGCATCAAGGAATGGTTATCTCTTAGATTTACTAATAGAACCCAATGTAGAATCATTTTACAACTACATTGTAAGAAACATTTTCATAGACGTCCAGTTCACAATTCAGTACACCCACCACAGAATGAGTATTGCCTGTATGCACAGAAAGAAGTCTGTGTGTTATGCAGTTTGCAACCTGCTTGTAAGATACACATTTTAACAAATAGGTTAAACACTTCACTTACACATATCTTAGTGTGTTACTTGCATTCACTTAAAAAGAAAAACAAAACCTGTGAAGAATGCAGTTCGCAATTATATTCTAAAAACATTTTCTTACAAGTCTTTTTTTTTTAACATCTTTATTGGGATATAATTGCCTTACAATGGTGTGTTAGTTTCTGCTTTATAACAAAGTGAATCAGATATACATATACATATATCCCCATATCTCCTCCCTCTCACGTCTCCCTCCCAGCCTCTCTATCACTCCCCTCTGTGTAGTCAAAAACACCGAGCTAATCTTCATGTGCTACGCAGCTGCTTCCCACTAGCTATTTTACATTTGGTAGTATATATAAGTCCATGCCATTCTCTTACTTTGGTGCAGCTTACCCTTCTCCCTTCCCGTGTCCTCATGTTGATCCTCTACGTCTGTGTCTTTATTCCTGTCCTGCCCCTAAACTTTTTCTTCTTTTTTTTACATTCCATATATATGTGTTAGCATATGGTATTTGTTTTTCTCTTTCTGACTTGCTTCACTCTGTATGACAGACTCTAGGTCCAGCCACCTCACTACAAATAACTCAATTTGGTTTCTTTTTATGGCTGAGTAATATTCCATTGTATATATATGCCACATCTTCTTTATCCATTCATCTATCGATAGACACTTAGGTTGCTTCCATGTCCTGGCCGTTGTAAATAGAGCTGCAATGAACATTGTGGTACATGACTCTTTTTGAATTATGGTTTTCTCAGGATATATGCCCAGTAGTGGGATTGCTGGTTATATGGTAATTCTAGTTTTAGTTTTTTAAGGAACCTCCATACTGCTCTCCATAGGGGCTGTATCAATTTACATTCCCACCAACAGTGCAAGAGGGTTCCATTTTCTCCACACCCTCTCCAGCATTTATTGTTTGTAGATTTTTTGATGATGGCCATTCTGACCAGTGTGAGGTGATATCTCATGGTAGTTTTGATTTGCATTTCTCTAATGATTAAGGGTGAGCATTCTTTCATGTGTTTGTTGGCAATCTGTATATCTTCTTTGGAGAAATGTCTATTTAGGTCTTCTGCGCACATTTGGATTGGCTGTTTGTTTTTTTTGATATTCAGCTGCATGAGCTGCCTGTAAATACTGGGGATAAATTCTTTGTCAGTTGCTTCATTTGTAAATATTTTTTCCCATTCTGAGGGTTGTCTTTTCATCTTGTTTACGGCTTCCTCTGTTGCGCAAAAGCTTTTAAATTTCATTAGGTACCATTTGTTTACCTTTGTTTTTAATTCCATTTCTCCTGGAGGTGGGTCAAAAAAGATCTTGCTGTGATTTATGTCATAGTGTTCTGCCTTTTTCCTCTAAGACTTTTACAGTGTCTGGCCTTACATTTAGGTCTTTAATCCATTTTGAGTTTATTTTTGTGTAGGGTGTTAGACAGTGTTCTAATGTCATTCTTTTTCATGTAGCTGTCCAGTTTTCCCAGCACCACCTATTGAAGAGGCTGTCTTTTCCCCATTGTATACTCTTGCCTCCTTTATCAAAAATAAAGTGACCATAGGACTGTGGGATTATCTCTGGATTTTCTATCCTGTTCTATTGATCTATATTTCTGTTTTTGTGCCAGTACCATACTGTCATCTGCAAACAGTGACAGCTTTACTTCTTTTCCGATTTGGATTATTTTATTTCTTTTTCATCTCTGCTGTGTTAAAACTTCCAAAACTGTGTTAAATAATAGTGGTGAGAATGGAAAACCTTGTCTTGTTCCTGATCTTAGAAGAAATGGTGAGGAAATGGTTTCAGTTTTTCACCATTGAGAACAATGTTGACTGTGGGTTTGTCATATATGGCCTTTATTATGTTGAGGTAACTAACCCCTATGCCTAGTTTCTGGAGGGTTTTTAGCATAAATTGGTGTTGAATTTTCTTGAATGCTTTTTCTGCTTCTATTGAGATGATCATACGGGTTTTCTCCATCAGTTTGTTAATATGGTTTATCACATTGATTGCTTTGTGTATATTGAAGAATCCTTGCATTCCTGGAATAAATCCCATTTGATCATCATTTATGATCCTTTTAATGTGTTGTTGGATTCTGTTTGCTAGAAGTTTATTGAGGATTTTTGCATCTATGTTCATCAGTGATATTGGCCTGTAGTTTTCTTTCTTTGTGACATCTTTTTCTGCTTTTGGTATGAGGGTGATGGTGGCCTCGTGGAATGAGTTTGAGAGTGCTCCTCCCTCTGCTATATTTTGGAGAAGTTTGAGAAAGCTCGGTGTTAGCTCGTCTCTGTTTGATAGAATTCACCTGTGAAGCCATATAGGTCTGGGATTTTGTTTATTGGAAGATTTTTAATCACAGTCTCAATTTCAGTGCTTGTGTTTGGTCTGTTTATATTTTCTATTTCCTCCTGGTTAAGTCTCAGAAGGGTGTGCTTTTCTAAGAATGTGTCCATTTCTTCCAGGTTGTCCATTTTATTGGCATAGAGTTTCTTGTAGTAATCTCTCATGATCCTTTGTATTTCTGCAGTGTCAGTTATTTTTCTTTTTCATTTCTAATTCTATAGATTTGAGTCTTCTCCCTTTTTTTCTTGATGAATCCGGCTAATGGTTTATCAATTGTGTTTATCTTCTCAAAGAACAAGTTTTTAGTTTGATTGATCTTTGCTATAGTTTCTTTCATTTCTTTTTTATTTATTTCTGATCTGATTTTTATGATTTCTTTCCTTCTGCTAACTCTGGAGTTTTTTTTTTTTCTTCTTTCTCTAATTGCTTTAGGTGTAAGGTTAGGTTGTTTATTTGAGATATTTCTTGTTTCCTGAGGTAGGATTGTATTGCTATAAACTTCCATCTTAGAACTGCTCTTGCTGCATCCCATACATTTTGGGTCATCATGTTTTCATTGTCATTTGCTTCTAGGTATGTTTTGATTTCCTCTGATTTCATCAGTGGTCTCTTGGTTCTTTAGCAGTGTACTGTTTAGCCTCCATGTGTTTGTATTTTTTACAGACATTTTCCTGTAATTTTTATCTAGTCTCATAGCATTGAGGTCAGAAAAGATACTTCATACAATTTCAGTTTTCTTAAATTTGCCAGTGCTTGATTTGTGACCCACGGTACGCTCTATCCTGGAGAATGTTCCTTGAGCACTTGAGGAGAAAGTGTATTGTGGTTTTTGGATGGAATATCCTATAAATATCAATTAGGTCCATCTTGTTTAATGTATCATTTAAGGTTGTGTTTCCTTATTTATTTTCTTTGTGGATGACCTGACTATTGGTGAAAGTGGAGTGTTAAAGTCTCCTATTATTGTTGTGTTACTGTTGATTTCCCCTTTTATGGCTGTTAGCATTTGCCTTATGTATTGAGGTGCTCCTATGCTGAGTGCATAATATTTATAAATGTTATATCTTCTTCTTGGATTGATACTATGATCATTATGTAGTGTCCTTCTTTGTCTCTTTTAATAGTATTTATTTTAAAGTCTATTTTGTCTGATATCGATTTGCTACTCCAGCTTTCTTTTGATTTCTATTTGCACGGAGCATCTATTTCCATCCCCTCACTTTCAGTCTGTATGTGTCTCTGGCTCTGAAGTGGATCTCTTGTAGACAGCATATGTATGGGTATTGCTTTTTTATCCATTCAGCCAGTCTATATCTTTTGGTTGGAACATTTAATCCCTTTATATTTAAGGTAATTACTGACATGTAAGTTCCTATTACCAGTTTTGTAATTGTTTTTGGTTTCTTATTGTAGATCTTTTCCTTCTCTGTGTTTCCTGCCTAGAGTAGTTCGTTTAGAATTTGTTGTATAGCTCGTTTAGTGGTGCTGAATTCTCTTAGCTTTTGCTTATGTGTAAAGGTTTTAATAGCTGTGTAGAGTAATCTTGGTTGTAGGTTTTTCCATTTCATCACTTTAAATATGTCCTGCCACCCCCTTCTGGCTTGCAGAGTTTCAGCTGAAAGATCAGCTGTTAACATTATGGGGATTCCCTTGTATGTTATTTGCTGCTTTTCCCTTGGTTGATTTTGTTATTTTTTCCTTGTATTTAATTTTTGATAGTTTGATTAATATGTGTCTTGGCATGTTTCTACTTGGATTTATCCTGTATGGGACTCTCTGCTCTTCCTGGACTTGATTGACTATTTCCTTTCCCATTTTAGGGAAGTTTTCAACTATAATCTCTTCAAATATTTTCTTAGTCCTTTTCTTTTTCTCTTCTTCTTCTGGGACCCCTATAATTAAAATGTTGGTGTGTTTCATGTTATCCCAGAGGTCTCTGAGACTGTCCTCAATTTTTCTCATTCTTTTTTCTTTATTTTGCTCTGTGGTAGTTATTGCACTATTTTATCTCCCAGGTCACTTATCCCTTCTTCTGCCTCAGTTATTCTGCTGTTGATTCCTTCTAGTGAATTCTAAATTTCATTTAATGTGTTTCATCATTGTTTGTTTGCTCTTTAGTTCTTTTCAGTCCTTGTTAAACGTTTCTTGTATTTTCTCCATTCTATTTAGAAGATTTTGGAGCATCTTTACTATCATTATTTTGAATTCTTTTTCAGGTAGACTGCCTCTTTCCTCTTCATTTGTTTGGTCTGGTGGTTTCTTTTTACCTTCCTCCTTCTTCTGCTCTGTGTTTCTCTGTATTCTCATTTTGCTTCACTTACTTTGTTTGGGTTCTCCTTTTCCCAGGCTGCAGGTTCATAGTTCTGATTGCTTTTGGTGACTACCCCCAGTGGCTAAGGTTGGTTCAGTGGCTTGTGTTGGCTTCCTGGTGGAGGGGACTAGTGGCAGTGTTCTGGTGGATGAAGCTGGATCTTTTCTTTCTGGTGGATAGGACCATGTCCAGTGTGTGTTTTGGGGTGTCTGTGACATTATTATGATTTCAGGCAGCCTCTCTGCTAATTGGTGGGGCTGTGTTGCTATTTTTTTGGCATAGGGTGTCCAGCACTGTAGTTTGCTCACCGTTGAGTGGAGCTGGGTCTCAGCATTGAGATGGAGATCTCTGGGAGAACTTTCTCTGTTTGGTATTACATGGAGCTGGGAGGCCTCTGGTGGACCAACATCATAAACTCGGGTCTCATACCTCAGAGGCACAGGTTTGACACCCGGCCTGAGCACCAAGACCTTGTCAGACACATGGCTCAGAAAAAAAGGGAGAAAAAAATTGAAAAAAGAAAGATAAAATAAAGTTATTAAAATAAAAAAAATTTAATTATTAAAAATAAAAAAACCTTAAAACTAATAAAAACAGAAAGAAGAGAGCAACCAAATCAAAAAAACATACCTAATCTACCAGTTATAACAAGTGCTAAAAACTATACTAAAAAAAAAAAAAAGGACAAGCAGAACCCTAGGACAAATGGTAAAAGCAAAGCTAAACAGACAAAATGACACAAAGAAGCCTATACACACTCACAAAAAAATAAAAGGAAAATATATATATATACAGTAAAAACAAAAGAAGAGAGCTACAATATCAATAAACAAATTTACCAATGATTATAAACTTTAAATACTAAACTACGATAAACATAAAACCAGAAACAAATTAGATTCAGAAGAAAACCCCATGTCTACAGTTGTTCCCTAAGTCCACTGCCAAAATTTTGGGATGATTCGTTGTCTATTCAGGTATTCCAGAGATGTGGGGTACACCAAGTTGATTGTGGAGATTTAATCCGCTGCTCCTGAGGCTGCTGGAAAAAATTTCCCTTTCCCTTCTTTGTTTGCACAGCTCTTGGAGTTCAGGTTTGATTTGGTCCTGCCTCTGTGTGTAAGTCGACTGAGGGTCTCTGTTCTTCACTCACGTAGGACAACCCTGTCCTATAGCAGCAACTGATTAGGGGGTTCTGGCTCACTCAGTCTAGGGGGAAGGAGAGGTAAGGAATGTGGGGAGAGTCTGCAGTGGCAGAGGCCGGCATGATGTTGCAACAGCCTGAGTGAGCACCAAGTGTTCTTCTGCTGAATTTGTCCCTGGATCATGGGACCCTAGCTTTGGTGGGCTCCACAGCCTCCTGGAAGAGGAGGTGTGGATAGTGACCTGTGCTTGCACACAGGATTCTTGGTGGCTGCAGCATCAGTCTTAGCGTTTCATGCTCATCTTTGGTGTCCATGCTGATAGCCGCAGCTCGCGCCCATCTCTGGAGCTCATTTAGTCGGTGTTTTGAATCCCTTTTCCTCACACGCCTGAAAACAATGGTCTCTTGCCTCTTAGGCAGGTCCAGACTTTTTCCCAGACTCCCTCCTGGCTAGCTGTGGTGCACTAGCCCCCTTCATGTTGTGTTCTCACAGCCAACCCCAGTCCTTTCCCTGGGTTATGACCTCCAAAGCCCAAGCCTCAGCTCTCAGCCCCACCAGCCCCGGTGCGTGAGCAGACAAGCCTCTCAGGCTGGTGAGTGCTGGTTGGCACCAATCCTCTGTGCAGAAATCTCTCCGCTTTGCCCTCTGCACTCCTGTTGCTGTACTCTTCTCCATGGCTCCGAAACTTCCCTTCCACCCAACCCCCTTTCCACCAGTGATTCTTAGTGTGTGGAAACTTTTCCTCCTTCAAAGCTCCCTCCTAGAGGTGCAGGTCCCATCCCTATTCTTTTGTCTCTGTTTTTTCTTTTTTCTTTTGCCCTACCCAGGTATGTGGGGAGTTTCTTTCCTTTTGGGAAGTCTGAGGTCTTCTGCCAGCATTCAGTAGGTGTTCTGTAGGAGTTATTCCACTTGTAGTTGTATTACTGATGTATTTGTGGGGAGGAAGTTGATCTCCACATCTTACTCTTCTACCATCGTTTTTTTTCTCACACACACACACACACACACACACACACACTGTATTTTATTTTTACAAGAGATAAATAAACTGACACCAAGCATTGTAAATGGATGACCACACAAAAGCAACAATGATTGCAATTACCAAACAAATCACACACTCATACTATGTCATAATATTGACATTCAGTCCATTAATCCTCCACTGTAACAGGTCGTTTACTTTGCAGTGAAAATTGATGTGTATTTTTTGCCTCTGAGTTCTTGTGGAATTTTTTTTAATTCAAACAAAAAGTCACAAAAATTATAATCATCCTCATCAGTTCACTCAGTCCCATGTAATTAATTTATTTTAAATCTTGATCTTTTGTTAGCACTTTTATGAATTCATCATCCTCTAGCATCTTGAAGGTCTCTCTCCTTACAAGTTTTGTTACACACTAAACTTACATCTGTCACAGCATGATTATGTCTTAGATTCACTTAAAGAGCACAGTGTGATATAAGAAACATTATTTTACAATCTTCTTAAACATTTATACCAGAATCAGAATATCACTTGGATTCACTGATAGAGCTCTGTGCAGAACAGTTTGAGCTTCTTTGTAAGAAATATTTTAATACGTTTTGTTAAACTTCACTGCACACCTCAAAAAATGGGTATCACTTGTATTCACAGAAGGAAGCCTGTGCAGAATGTACTTTGCCAGTATCTCATTAGAGACATTTTCTTACAAGGTTTGTGAAACAATCCACTGAGTGCATCTCAGAATGGGTATTGTCTAATTTTACAGAAAGAAGCCTGTGAAGAATTCAGTTAGCAATTAGCTTCTAAAACACATTTGCTCACAATTCTTGTTAAACACTTCACTTACAAGAATCACATAATGGGTATGACATGGAATCATTTAAAGAGAACAGTGGTCTGCAGTTTACAGCTAGAGGATAAGGAAATTTTTCTTACATGTTGTGTTAACACTTCACTAGGCCCATCACAGCATGTATATCTCTTGGATTTTTTCATAGAACCTACGCAGAATGTTTACAAGAAACATTTTAAGAAAAATTCAGCTCCCACTTCAGTTCATGCACCACAGGATGAGTGTCTTACGTTCATAGAAAGAAGTCTGTGTAGAACACTCTTTGCAGCTAGCTAATAGGAAACATTTTCTTAACAGTCTTGTTAAACACTTCACTACATTCCTCTCAGAATGGGTATCACTTGGATTCACAGAAATTACATGGTGCAGCTGCAATTAGCATGTAACATCTAAAATATATTGTTAGAATTGTTATCAAACATATTATACACTCATCACAAAACTGGGTATCACCTGTATTCACAAAAAATACCTCTGTGTATAATGCATTAGCAATTAGCTTAAAAACTTGTTTTCTTAAACCTTTTGTTAAACTCTTAACTGCAGTTTTTATAGAATAGATATATCTTGGAATCACTAAGTACCTTGTATAGAAAGTACTTTGCAACTAGACTTTATGAAACATTTGCTTACAAGTCTTGTTAAACACTTCTCTACTATATCACAGAATATATCTCATTTGGATTCACTTAAAGAACACAGTGTAGAATGCAGCTTGCAGTTACATTGTTCAGTCCTTTTAAACACTTCACTGCATGGTTCATAGCATGGGTATTGACTGGATTTGCTAAAAAACACTGTGCTGAACGAAGTTTGCAACTAGCTTGTAGAAAACTTGCAAAAAGACTTCACTACACAATTCACATAATAACTATTGCTTGCATTCAGTCAAAGAACATTGGCTTGTAAGAAACATGTTTACTAAATTCTTATTATACATTTCACTACATGAACTACAGAAGACATATGGTTTCCATTCCCTGAAAGAACATTGTGCTGAATGAAGTTTGTAACTAGTTTATGTTTCTTCATTACTGGATTTGTGAAACCGCTCAGTGTATGTATCATAGAATCAGTATTACTTTAATTCCCTGAAACAACACTGAGCTGAAAACAGCTTGAAAGTAACTTTTAAGAATCATCTTTATTATAAATTTGTTAAGTGCTACACTACATGTATTATAGAATGAGTATAACTTCCATTCACTTAAAGTTAACTGTGTTGAATGCAGCTTGCAAGTAGCTTATGTTAAACAAAAAAACACAGGTCCCAAATGGCATCTGTGCTAAAACTCACGATACCAAACTTAAACTTAATGCCTAACCTAACTAAAGTTTCAATCTTCACCAGAAACGTAAACTTAATTAAACATTCTGGAATTTTTACTGTCAGCATTAATGAGGTAATCCGCCAGGTAGGCCCTCTCCATCCTCCAGAGGAAGAGGCAATCTGCATGACAAAACTATGCCCTTCCTTTCCCCTTAAAAATATATCCTGGGCTAAAAATAAACCCTGTCTTTTGTTAATAGCCCCTACCATTCTTCCTGTCAACATCTTTCTTTTTGTATAACCCTTTAGAACACCCTTCTGGATGGGATGCTGGTTGATTCATGTATCATCTAAAAAAGCCCATTGGATCTTCACATTTGCTTTGGTTGAATTTTTTTTTTTAACAGATGGGCAGCAGCAGTAGGATGAAAAGTGAACATGCTGATACAACAAGAAACACAGTTCACTGTCTTTCTCACCATTTAGAGGGCTTTTGATATGTATCTCTCAGTTGAACGCCACTGTTTTTGTGTACTAGCTCTTTATCTAACTGGCTTTTTAGACCACAATTCCCCGGTGTAGAAACCTAGTCCTTAGATCTGTCCCTGGATTCCATTTTCCATCTGTGTGGAACACTTCCCCTGATTCCACATTGGGAACTGTTTGTGTGTCAGCTACAGTTTTCCAGTTGTGTGGAATCAGTCTTAAGTTCCTGTTCTTTGATGTCTGCTGGTTTAACCCTTTCCCCCAGTCCAAAGTTCCATGGGAACTGTTGGTGATTACCAGCCAAAGTTGGACTGCGTCCAATTTAAGAACCAAACTGGGTCCAGGATTGAATGCGGTTGGATTTGAGCTGGACTCAGCCCAGTGGGAATTCTCAGGTGGATATTAAATAAGGGATAGTTGCTACTAGAAATCTCGGATAAACCTGGGAGCTGATTAGTTTGGCTCCAAGAATCCCAAAGGTCTAGCTAAAATAAAAGACATCCTTTATATCCAAAGAATTAAGGACAACACCCCGGCACACCTGCTTATTTTATGTTTAGCAATTATAGTTGCAACTATCTAACAAGATGGCAAGATTTTGATAAAAACAACCTAGAATTTCAGTGGCCCCTATGGGGATCAAATAAAATTTTTTTTTAAAGAAGTGCACTTGAGAGTAAGAGATCCCAAATTGTAGAGACATGATAAATGGAATGCCTACTTTAATTGGTACACAGACACTTACAAAAGGCAAAACAGTCTAAAATAACTTCACTACATGACACAAAAGGACTTAAAAGATGACAGGAATGATGTGACCCCTAGTGCTCCCCACCTGACTTTTTCACCTGAGTACTCATGTTTTACTAATTCTGTCTGGATTGCCTTTCTATTTTGAAGAGACTGTTACACAGTTAACACAGTTAAAATAAAACTACTCAAGGTTGCAGACAAACCTTTTCTGGTATTTTTCACTCCTTGGTTAAAGACTGAACTAGGAGTTATTGTTAAAAAACTTCCTAAAGGTAAGTAAGAAACCCAAAAGCTTTTTGAAGAGTTTAGTGTTGTTTTGGAGACCTATGACCCCAGGCTGCTAGATCTTTGTCAGCTTGTGCACACGTTACTAGGACCTGGGAGCTTAGAAATTCAGTGGAGAGGGAAGTCCATCACAATTAGTGGAGCTGAAGCAATTCACCTGGTTGTCTAATTTTGGGAGAAGAAAATGTAGGTTTTATGGTGTGAAAACATCATAAATTCTTGGCAAGAGGCCATGGCCTAGGACTGGAAATGGAAAGAATTAGAAGTAGTGAAGACAAGGAGGTCTGGAGTAGAAGTTTGTGGAAGATTTTTGTATCATAATTCAATGCCAACAAGAAATCCACTGCAGAAGCACAGAATTATCAAGTAGACAAAATGACTTGGCTAATGACTTTAGCCATTCCAGAACTGGCATAATGGACATATGAACAAAGTAGTCACAGTAATAGAGACAGGAGCTGTACACTGACCCTATAGCAGGGATTCCCAAAGGCTGATCTGCCACCTCTGAAAGTTTAGCCCCCAGAAACAGATAACAAGTGAACAATTGTTGACAATTCAATTACATTGGGGTTGCTCCATGCAATAAGGGCCAGGATTTCATCTTCACAAGGATAGATACCAATTATGAGTATTGGTATTCTTATGGGTTTGACTTTCTTTTCTACAGAGTTTTAAACAGTACCACTTTCTGGAGGTTTACTAAAAGTCTGATCCACAGGTATGGAATCCTTCATAACAGCATCCAACAGGAAAACCTCTTCACAACAAATGTAGTATAGACGGGCCAATGACCCACTGATCTACCGATTGAATGACATCACTCACCCTTCACAGGCAGCTGGTGTCACAAAATGTTGGAATAGCTTTCTAATGGCATAGCTGGATCACTAACGTGATGTCAGTACTGTGCAAAGATGGATTGCCATACTTCAGGACATAATATACACACTAAGTCATAGGTCTAAACAAGAAGAATATATGGACCTAAGAAGCAAGTGGTAGGAAATGAGTCATGACACTTACCATCTAGTATTACTCCTGATGACCCACTGTGGGACTTTGTGCTTTTCATTAGAGGTCCTAGTCTGAAAAGGGACAAACTCTTGCCAGAGGAAACAGTAGAAGTCCCATTAAGCTACAACTACAACTGTCACCTGGATAGTTTAGATGCTTCATGTCCAGAAACCACCAGGTAAGGGGAGGTATCACCATCTTTGCACGAGTGATTGAATCTGATTTCCAGAATAAGGTAAGCCTGCTTTTGCCATAAGAGGGGCAGAAAGGAATACGTGTGGAATCCAGGTGATCCAGTTTGATACTTTGTGATGTTCCCTTGTTTAATTTATATAGTGAGTGAACATATGCAGCAATCCTAGTTTGATAAAGGTATGATTTCCTAGTGCTTAAACCCATCAGGAATGAGTTTTGAGGAACCTACACTTATCACTCAAAAACTGACTGTAGAGACAGGGCTAAAATTTGTCCTCCTAATGTCCCAGTTTTAAAATTTCTGTCAGCAAGAGACATACACAAAAATCATGGGATACTTCCTGAAAATCTCTGGAGGAGAGACTTTATGAGACATACAAAGGGTAGACTGTGATGGCCATGGAGGTGTACACTCAGACATCCCTTCTAGAAAACCTGCTGCAAGAAGAATAGTTGGCAAATAACCTCTAGTTCCTACACATTTAAGATTCACCATAGTGTTCATGCTCTTCCTGGGCTTCTCCTGGCCCATAACTGAGAACAACAGAGGTACTAGATCTAGGCAATTCTTGCCTTTTGTAGCACTCTACTTATGGGAAATTTTAACTTTAGCACCGTACAGCTCTCTTACCCAGCTTTCTTTCTTCCTTCTCTCCTTTCACAGATGTCAGACATATATCAGAATCTGCAGGCTTTTTCTGATCCTGCTTTTCCTCTTTATCTTCTTCAGTCGTTTCTCCCAGAAAATAATGTATGCATCTAATTCTGTCTTGTCATCTGTTTCTTACAGGATTAAAACTGAGACATTAGATAATGTCTGTGGAAGTTCAAATCATTGTGATTCAAACTAAGCACTCAAAAATGTTTTAGGAGGATCAAGATGGCAGAGTAGGAGAACACTGGGCTCACCTCCAATCATGAACACATCAAAATTGCAACTATATATAGAGTGATTCTCGTGAAATCAATCTGGGGACAAGGGAACAGTTCTTCTACAACAAAGGCTGTAAAGAAAGATCCACACAGAGTCTGATAGGAAGGGAGGAGAAATGACCTGTTCAAGACCTACACCACTATTGAATATCACAGGCGTAGCGATCCTCCCTGGGGAATGAGATGTTCGAGTCACAACTTAGGCACCCCAGCCTTGGGACCTGACACTGGAAAGGTGAGCACCCTTAACTGGTTTGAACACCAGTGGGGCTTACTGGAGGACTGTAAGAAACCAGAAGCCCTCTTGAAGAGCACATGCATACACTTGCTTACTCTCAGTCACAGTGCAGAAGCAGCAGATTGAAAACTGCCTTGGGCTCTGGCTGGCTTGCCAGGGCTGCCACAGCGTGGCCCCCAGCGTGCACAGGGGCCCTGCACCAGGTCTTCTAGCTTCTGTACTGCTCCCCACCAAGGGGAGATGAGAGTGTGTACACTTGGATAAAGCAGGACTGGCTTAGACCCAGGCCCTGCCTTTGACAAAGGGCAGGGGCAAGTATTGCCAGTTCATGCATCCCTGCACACCCTTCAGAGAAACTGAAGGTAGCTCCAGGGGGGAGATTACCATTACCAGAGGGCAGATCCCTGTGCACATTTGGGAGAGAGTGGGGCCAGCTCAGTGGTGGTGTGGCACCAAACCCTCTGTCCCAGACCCAGCCTCTAACCAAGGTGAACACACCAGGGAAAAAGTGAAAATAACACAGAAGTGCAATACCAAGTCCTAAGGCCCTGTTCACATACCAAACCAAGGTGGAGACTGCCTTCATGCTTGGGAGAAACTCAAGGCACATGTTCTAGACCTTTGCCCCACCACCACCATCACCCCCAATAGGACGGTGACAGGCGTTGAACACAGGAGAAGCCCCAGCTTACCTGACTGTGGCTGTAGCCCTTCCACCTCCAGCCCTACCTTCCACCAAGGCAGTGGTTGCTAGCACAACCAGGGAAAGATGCAGACTGTGTGCGCTTCAGATCCAGCTCTCCTAGCATAGCCACTGAGACATGAAAATGACATAGGGATGCTCCTATACAAGGATATGCCTTCATGACTGGGAGAGGTAACTGCTTCACCTAATTTCATAGAGTAAAATAAAATGAGAAAGCAGAAGGATTTCCTTCAAACCAAAGAGCAAAAACAACAACAATGAAAAACGCTGAAAAAACAACTAATAAAACTGAAAAATAATTGACCAGATAAAGAGTTCAAAACATTCGTAGTAAGAATGCTAACTGAATTTGGGGAAAGAATATATAAATACAGTGAGATTTTAACAAGAAATTAGAAAATACAAAAAGAACCAGTCAGAGCTGAAGAATACAATAACTGAAATTGAAAATACACTAGAAGGGGACTCCCTGTTGGTCCAGTGGTTAAAACTCTGCCCTTCCACTGCAAGGGACACAGGTTCGATTCCTGGTCAGAGAACTAAGATCCCTCATGCTGCATGGTGTAAGAAAGAAAATTTTTTAAAAAAGAAAGAAAATACACTAGAAGTAAATAACAGTGGACTAGGTGATACAGAAGAATGTATAACTGATCTGGAATATAGAATAATGGAAATTACCCAATCAGGAAAGGAAAAAGAACAATTAAAAAAAATAATAGTTTCAGGAACCTTTAGGACAACATCAAGCATACTAACATTCACATTATGGGGGTCCCAGAAGGAGAAGAGAGAGAGAAGGGAATCAAAAATGTATTTGATGAAATTATGGCTGAAAAACTCCTAAACCTGAAAAAGGAAACAGATATCAAGGTACAAAAACCAGAGTCCCAAACAAAATGGACCAAAAGAGACCCATAGCAAGACATGTCATAATTAAAATGGCAAAACTTATTGAAAACCACAAGGGAAGAGAGTAAAAGAAGAAAAAAAGGAATAGAGAAGAATTATGAAAAACAACCAGAAAACAAATTTTTAAATGGCAATATGTACATAACTATCAATAATCACTTTAAATATCAGAGGACTAAATGCTCCCATCAAAAAGATATATGGTGGCTGAGAGAATAAAAAACAAGACCCATCTACGTGTTGCCTACTAGAGACTCAGTTCAGAGCAAAAGATACGCATAGACTGAAAGTGAGGGGATGAAAAAAGATATTCCATGCAAATGGAAATGAAAAGAAAGCTGGAGTAGCAATACTCCAGCTTTAAAAGGAAGTCCATAGTAAGAGAAATAAGGAACTTTTTACTCATTAACAAATATGCACCTAGTACTTGTTAACAATTATGCACCCAATACACAAAGCAACTATTAACAGCCATAAAGGGAGAAATAGTCCATAACACAAAAATAGTAGGGGACTTTGACACCCCACTTACATCAATTGTCAGATCATCCAGACAGAAAATCTATAAGGCAACACTGGTCTTAAATGACATAATAGACCAGTTAGATTTAATAGGTATCTCAGGACATTCCATCCTAAAAAAGCAGAAGACACATTCTTCAACAGGGTATGTGTGATTTTTCACTTATTTGTTTGAATCCAAATTTTCGCACCTGAATCTCCAAAGTCAACAAAGGCTCACATTTCCCACAATGCAACTAAGCCAAAAGTGCACTTGTAAGCATAACAGGGCAGCCCTCACTGTTTCTAAACAGGGAAGGAACCATGTCTCAAACACTATTTAAGCAATAGAACATTTTAGGCAGTTTACAATCTTTAATTTGGCATATCTTCTTATCTTACCCAGTGCCCATATATAATTGAAAACAAAATATTGTCATTCTTTAAGTTTCTTATTTTGTGGCAAAGAGAAGAAAAACAAGATTCCTAGCTCAGTAATCAAAAATGATACACAATTTAGCATTCATTTAACAGAGAAGAAAATGGCTTTGGGAAGAAATAGCAATTTTGCGAGGAAAACAAAAAAACCTTAAGAAACCTCAAATCCTAGAAGTGATGCAGGGAACTTTCTAAGCTTTTCGGGCAAATGGGTTCTGAGACATTAGGTCTACACTTACTTTAAAGAGGTTTGTATGTTCTGAGACAATACTGCAAAACTTGGTTGTTATAAAGCTGAATTTTAAAGTACAGCCCATAAAATTTGTGAATAAAGATGAATATGCTTGAAAATAAAGATAAAGGGAATAGTGAAAACTTATTTCTCTGAAAAGTATTATCTAATAAATTTCAAATTTTTACATAAGAGTCCATATTATTTTTACTCAGAGTCAATAGAAATACATTTTTACAGATGTTGCTTTGTCAACTATAGTCTTGTAGTGGTTCCATATTTCTAAACCTAGGTGAATGATTCACCTCAAATAGTACTTTCATTTACAGGTCTGTGGGTAAATACACATTAAAAATCACTCAACAGGATTTAAAAAAAATAACTTCCATCAACTCAAAGGGATAGCAAAACTATGTAGTGATATAATGGTCTATAAAATGAGATGGTGACTGAAACTTTCAGTTATTTTTACTTTCTTAATCTTGCCCCTTGAATTAGTGTTAAGCATTATATTGAGCTGGTAAGAAATCAGACTAGTAGAAAGAAACATAGACATGTACATATTTTAAAAACCTGTTTATTTTCAAATTTTACAGATGTATGATACTGTCTGGTAAATAAAGATCATATGTGGACAAAAGTTAATTTTAGCAGTAAAAGACAGAGCCAAAACAGGTGAATGACTGCTTTCTGGTGAAGGTCTCCAGCTCCAACTAATGGAGGTTCACAAAACCCCTATTCTGGCTTATGCATTCTCCTAGGCAGTCAACTCCTGGAAAATGGGGAGCTCTGTCTTATACACCCTCATGTGCCCAGTCCCTTGCATTGCACTTAACACATAATGTATCAACAAATGTTTGCCAAATGTAAAAATGAGGGGAAAAAATTGGAGCCCATGGTCAAGTCTTTATAAATAGAGTATATATTAATGTATAGATTGAGATACTTTTAAATTAATCAAGTGTTTAACATAGATGAATATGGTCACTGATTATGTTTAAATATCCTTCCAAAGAGAACTTATATAAAACTCATTTTTATCACCTAACAACAGATGATAAAACACTCTCTCACTTCATCCCAGCTTACCTTTGGTAGTGTATATATGCCCATGCCACTCTCTCACTTCATCCCTGCTTACCTTTTGATAAGTGAACATCTGGATTATTGTAGCAGTCTCTTAACTTGTCTCAATTATTCAAGTTTCTTTTTATTATTATCCATTTTATATCTAACTGCTGAAAGAAAGACCTCTATTTTTTTTTTTTTTTTTTTTTTTTTTTGCGGTACGCGGGCCTCTCACTGCTGTGGCCTCTCCCGTTGCGGAGCACAGGCTCTGGACGCGCAGGCTCAGCGGCCATGGCTCACGGGCCCAGCCGCTCTGCGGCATGCGGGATCCTCCGGACCGGGGCACAAACCCGTGTCCCCTGCATCGGCAGGCGGACTCTCAACCACTGCGCCACCAGGGAAGCCCAAGACCTCTATTTTTAATTTCCACCATATTTAATTCCCTTTTATAAAAAACTAGAGTTTGATCATTTAACAAAACTAAAATTCTTGTATGCCTGAGATTATATTTTCTCCATCAATTTCCCAAGGTTTTCATTTATTCAGAGCCAGTTATTCTCTTATTACTTCACTGCATCTGTATTTTTCAAAAAATACATTTTAATTGCCTACCAAATGTAGTTATCTTAGAAATGTAAGGTTAAGTATTTCCGAAATAAATATACTAGCCTGTTGACAAACAAAAAATAAAAGGCTTCTGTGACTTTAGAAAATGCCCCTTTCTTAGATCTAGGTCAGAGGTGACTTTGGGCAAGAATGGAAGAAGATGTGGGTGTGAACAGGTCTCTCTGACGTTACTTCCTTTTCTCCCTATTTTTAATACCATATCATCTGTACATGCAAGATTTTAATGTTCAAAGAGATAGTAAATCTTTTCAGAGCAAATGAACAGTGTAGTTCAAGAGTACATATTTTAACCCTTTAGATGGTGTTTTCAGGGATTTTAGTATTACATTTGTATATCACGTGAAATTGAATTATGTTCTGTCCTAACATTATATGTTCCAAATGGAGATAACATTAGATCAAAACTCTCAAAAGTTATAGGAAAGGTGAAGAGACATTTAAAGTCTACTTGTGTGGTGAGAACCTCAATGTGTATAAAAGTCATTCAGCAGACAAGTACTGAACACTTTCTCTGTGCCAGGCCTTGGAATTTAAGTTGATTACTTTTCTTCAGCAAAATTATTTAAATTCCTTGATTCATAATTTATATGTCACTGTAGTTATTTTGAGAATATCATCTTTGTCTTCACAACTCTGCAATATCAGTTACAACTTTCCAGTTCATGGATTCTAGAGAATCGGGGCACATCTGCCAATCAGTTCTATTATGAAGTGTCCACTCTACTGTGAGAAAACAATTTCAACAAAAATTTTTGAGAACAAACACAGAAACAAGTTATAGAGTTTACTTCTTTTCTTGATTTTCCTCTTTCATCCCATGTTGGGAAAAACATATGTCACAAATATTTTCTCCAATTTCTGCCAAATTATGTCCTTAACCAGACCAAAAATCAACTCTCATTTGCCCGTCATTCTTCTCAGAACTGTCATATTAACATTTCCAAACTGATACTTTTTTTTCATTTCACCTACATATTAAAATGGCATCTATATGAAATGAAAAGCATTCTCTTTATTTTATATTCAAGGACCTCTATAATTTGATTGCTTTTTACTTTAGCAGTATTTTCTCTACTAACCATCTCCTGATCACCACATGCTATGTGACCCTTGAACATAATTTATACTTATTATCTTGGCTTTCCATCTCCAGGTTAGCCCCTTTCTCATTATCTTCTCTATCCCTGAAGTACTCTCCTCTTTTACACTTACTCATATTAGCAGCCTGCTCCTCTGTGGACTTACTTTCGTTTCTCCAACAAGAAGTTTTTTCACTAGCAAATTGCACATGGGACTATACATTGGTTCAAAACTGCAGGTGATTTTTCACTGAGTCCTCAGGGGACATTTGGCAATAAGTGGAGATATTTTTGGTTGTCACAACTGGGATGGTGCTATTGGCACTTAGTGAGTAGAGGTCAGGGATGCTGCTAAACATTCCGCAATAACAGGATGACTCCTTACCATTAAGAATTATCTGATCCAAAATGTCAATAGTGCTGTTGTTGGAAAACACTAAATCTACTTTGACACCTCTATTGTAATCCTATTATTTTACTTGTATATGTATATGTTTAATCATCTGTACTAGAATATAAGACTCTGCAATACCAAGACCACATTTTTTGCAAAATCATATTCCCTCAAAGGCTTAATACAAAGTCTGGTATATGTGGGCACTCAAAAGTATTTTAAAAAATCTACGATATGGAATACCTGGATCACCATTTATTAAAGAATAAGTATGCAAGAAGAAAATGCTTACCAATCAAACTACGTTGTTTGATGTATACTTTCTTGGAAGGGTTTGGTAATTCAGCTCTCATGTGAGCATTTTTAATGATGAAAATCAATTAACATTGTATTGGTAGAGAGAAAATTTATGTATTAATATACATTTATTGTTGATAGGCAACAAAACAGACACATTACAAAGTGTATTTTCATAGCAGATGAAAAACAGACTTTGAGGTTTGCAGGGCTAGTGTTTTATATATATATATTTTGTATATATATATACACACAAGTACATGTACATGCATATGTATATAGATATATATGTGTATGTATATATACATATATATGTATAAAGATACATATATATAAAGATATATATATCTTTAGCATACATATGTATAAAGATATATATATATGTATATATCTTTAATAGAGTCATTTTCTATCTCTCCTATAGTAGATTTGTTGAGTTGTGCTTACTGTTTTATACTATGCTACAAACAATTTCTTAGGTTATGAAGGTCTCTCACTTGCTGGGTACTGTGTGTTGGTTAAATAAGCTCCAATTTTTTATGTTCCTCTAAGTGGAGCATCTAATTTTGGGGCAAAATGAAACATTAGATTATCTTTCAAACTTGCTATAAATATTTGAAAATGATTGTTATTGGAATATATAAACAGTTAAGTTTTCTTATGAAGTAAGCTGGTGCATTTTGCTTACTAGTAGAATACCTATGTTTACGTCATGTTCCACAGTCTCCTATATGTGGAAAAATGAATGGAGTTAGTGGCTACCTGCTCTGAGGACAGTGTTCAAGCTACTCTACTATTCAAATCCTTCCAAATCTCTCCCTACTTACCTGAATCTGTCTCACAAATTTGCTTCTTTTTTTCTTTTTTTAAACATCTTTATTGGAGTATAATTGCTTTACAGTTGTGTGTCAGTTTCTGCTCTATAACAAAGTGAATCAGCCGTACACATACATTTGTTCCCATATCTTTTCGGTCTTGCGTCTCCCTCTCTCCCACTCTCACTATCCCACCCCTCTAGGTGGTCACAAAGCTGATCTCCCTGTGCCATGCGGCTGCTTCCCACTAGCTATCTATTACATGTTTGGTAGTATATATATGTCCATGCCACTCTCTCACTTTGTCAGAGCTTACCCTTCCCCCTCCCCATATGCTCAAGTCCATTCTCTAGTAGGTCTGTGTCTCTATTCCCGTCTTACCCTTAGGTTCTTCATGACCTTTTTTTTTGTTTTTTCTTTGATTCCATATATATATGTTAGCATACGGTATTTGTTTTTCTCTTTCTGACTTACTTCCCTCTGTATGACAGACTCTGGGTCCATCCACCTCACTACAAATAATTTCATTTCTTTTTATGACTGAGTAATATTCCATTGTATACATGTGCCACATCTTTAGCTATTCATTCGATGATGGACACTTAGGTTGCTTCCATGTCCTGGCTATGATAAATAGAGCTGCAATGAACATTTTGGTACATGACTCTTTTTGAATTATGGTTTTCTCAGTGTATATGCACAGTAGTGAGATTGCTGGGTCGTATGGTCGTTCTATCTGTAGTTTTTTAAGGAACCTCTGTACTGTTCTCCTTAGTGGTTGTATCAATTTACATTCCCACCAGCAGTGAAAGAGAGTTCCCTTTTCTCCACACCCTCTCCAGCATTTATTGTTTCTAAATTTTTTTGATGATGGCCACTCTGACTGGTGTGAGATGATATCTCATTGTAGTTTTGATTTGCATTTCTCTAATGACTAATGAAGTTGAGCATTCTTTCTTGTGTTTTTTGGCAATCTGTATAAGTAACAACTGACACTGCAGAAATACAAAAGATCATGAGAGATTACTACAAGCAACTGTATGCCAATAAAATAGACAACCTGGAAGAAATGGACAAATTCTTAGAAATGCACAACCTGCCAAGACTGAACCAGGAAGAAAGAGGAAATATGATCAGACCAGTCACAAGCACTGAAATTGAGACTGTGATTAAAATCTTCCGAAAAACAAAAGCGCAGGACCTGATGGCTTCACGGGTGAATTCTAACAAACATTTAGAGAAGAGCTAACACCTATCCTTCTCAAACTCTTCCAAAATATAGCAGAGGGAGGAACACTCCCAAACTCATTCTACAAGGCCAACATCACCCTGATACCAAAACCAGACAAAGATGTCACAAAGAAAGAAAACTACAGGCCAATTTCACTGATGAACATAGATGCAAATGTCCTCAACAAAATAGTAGCAAACAGAATCCAACAGCACATTAAATGGATCATACATCATAAGCAAGTGGGGTTTATTCCAGGAATGCAAGGATTCTTCAATATAAGCAAATCAATCACTGTGATACACTGTATTAACAAATTGAAGGAGAAAAACCATATGATCATCTCAATAGATGCAGAGAAAGCTTTCTACAAAATTCAACACCCATTTATGATTAAAAACCCTGCAGAAAGTAGGCATAGAGGGATCTTTCCTCAACATAATAAAGGCCATATATGACAAACCCACAGCCAACATCGTCCTCAATGGTGAAAAACTGAAAGCATTTCCACTAAGATCAGGAACAAGACAAGGTTGCCCACTTTCACCACTCTTATTCAACCTAGCTTTGGAAGTTTTAGCCACAGCAATCAGAGAAGAAAAGGAAATAAAAGGTATCCAAATCGGAAAAGAAGAAATAAAGGTGTCACTGTTGGCAGATGACATGATACTATACATACAGAATCCCAAAGATGCTACCAGAAAACTACTAGAGCTAATCAATGAATTTGGTAAAGTAGCAGGATACAAATGTGCCTCTTCAATTGAGTTATTTCACTTATAATCCCTTGAACAAATCTCTTACTTTCTTCACCTCTAAGGTTTATGTTATGTTTCTCCAAGTTTTTCTATTATATAATGTACTCTCTTTACCCCTTTCCCAATGCAACTGCCTCTTGAATCACTTGTCACTGCAAACCATCCATCTCACATGCCAACTTCTCTAAAATCACTCCCTTCATCTTCCAAACCATACCTCTGCCTTTAAAACTATAGCATTTTATACCACTTAATTAACTTCTTTTGCAATGTTGTTGTGTATTATTATTTTTCTTTTTCCTCCAGATTGCAAAGTTTTAGCAGTAGAGACCATGATTTACTGACATCTTTGAATCACACTCAGCACCAGCACACTGTCCTATGCACAGTAATTGTTCATTATGCAGTACTTGAAAAAATGTTGAATGAACTGTGATTTTGCTTTAGAAGTAGAATATATTGTGGCCACCTGGTTATAAAATATGAAATTTGTTTTTCTAATAAACAAGTGTCAAGAAAATGAAAAGAGGACGATTAAAGACATGATAACCAAAAGTGATGTGTGGACCTTGTTTGGATACTGGATACTGATTTGAACAAACTTACTGTAGAGGAATATCTTTGACATAACTGGAGAAATGTGTATATGGAATGGGTAATAGATGATATTAAGGATATAGAATATGACAAAAGTATGCTCATTATGTCAAAAATTATTATTAGTTAGAAATGCATACTGAATTTTTTACAAATGGTATGTTTGATATTTGATTTTAAATACTCTAATAAAAAGTATGAGAGATAATTTAAAACGTTGGCAAAATTTGGCAAAACACTGATCATGATTGAAGTAGAATGATGGATATGGAAATAAACTTTCAGTCATTGTTACAGTAGGAAAGTAATCTTTCAGTGATTTAATATATTAACTATAAGAGACTCTATTCACCTGAATAAATTTTCATTTTACAGTGTTTAACTCAACACTTAGAAACAATTCAACATGTAAAATATCACTTTAGTTGTACAATGTCCTACCCCATTGTATTGCACAGAAGACTATTGGGTGCTTAGTGAGTCTGGCTTTTTCCACTTCTCTAAGAACCCATTTTTTATTATTCATAACTGTCTAGCTTGAAGGAAGTTAGAGTCAGCATAATAGCCAGCCACTGACCCCAACTATCTTATTCTCTTATCCTGAGAATGGCCAACAAATCTGTCAAAAGCAAAGAATACTTTTTGTTTTCTTTGCCAACTGAACTGGATCCACTCATTCTCAATGTCATGGAAGAGAAATAAATGAAGAAAACTTTCCTTTAATAGACATACCGGGTATTAGGGAAGTAGATATAGAAATTGTGGGCATTACCAAGTCATAAATACCAAAGAAAGATGGGAGTCATAGACAGAAAACAGATGGATTGGTGATTTTAATACTAGAATTTGCCATTGTCATCTTTCTCTCACACTTTTTCTTGTTTTTCCATCTTTGTTGTCATTTTCTTAAATAAGCTTCTCTTTACAACTCCTTCAGGTGATGATTCAAAACTTCTTGGCCTTGGTTACCTCAATTAACATGTCCAAAACCACCCCCAAAATCATAAAATCTAAGTTATATTTTTGTGCGTGTTAAAGTGACACAACCTCCAAAGAAGTCCTCTCCCATCCCAGCTTTCAATCACCCCACCTTCCATTGTCAAAGGTGCACTTTCATTTCCCTGTGGGTTACTTCAACAGCTTTCCTATTGTTCTTTTTCTTCTATTTTTATCTTTCTCCAATAAAGGTGCTTCCAGATTAGGTTTCCTAAAATATGGCACTTATCATACCACTCCCATGTTCAAAAGTTTTCAGTGGCTCACTACTTCCTATCAAATAAGGTCCATTCTTGTTCACCCAACATTTCAGGCCTCACAGTCTGGAGTTTACATTCTAATTGTGATTTCTTTTAAGCCCTTGAAAGTATAAACCAATGGATCTAATTTCACTTTCCTGAAAATACTCTGTACTTTTGGATTTCCATCCTTTTAACTTATTAATGTTCCTATTATTTTCAAGCATCTCTTTACATACATTTCTACTTGAAACCCCTGCAATTCCTCCTTCATCATCCCTTAGCATAAAGTCTTTCCTGGTCCTTGTTAGAATCAACCTCTTTCTCTGTAAAGTTTGACAGTGCTTCTTGTGTGTCTTTCTTGAGATGTTTCCTCTCACCGATTTTCCAACATGGTGTGAGCTCCATTCATCTAATCAGCCATAGCTTTTGAGAACACAACTTATCTATTTCATCTTTTCATCCCTAATCTTTGGCTCCCTAATCTCTGTACTTAGGATATGTTTAGTATATGTTGGTTAAAGTGTTGGTAGAAATCATACTAAAGCTTTATGCAGAGGCAATTAGAGATCAAGGCAAAACAGTGCTTTCACAAATTTAAAAAATTATGTTTTTTATTTAAAAGAATTTTTTTCTCATTTTTATTAGAAATTATTTTTTAAATTTCTATTTATTTACTTTTATACAGCACATTCTTATTAGTTATCTATTTATACACATTAGTGTATATATGTCAATCCCAAATTCCAAATTCATCCCACCACCACCCTTCCCCCCCACTTTCCCCCCTTGGTGTCCATAGTTCTGTTCTCTATATCTCTATTTCTGCCCTGCAAACCTGTTCATCTGTACCATTTTTCTAGATTCCACATATATGCATTAATATATGATACATGTTTTTCTCTTTCTGACTTACTTCACTCAGTATGACGGTCTCTAGGTCCATCCAGGTCTCTACAAATGACCCAATTTCATTCCTTTTTATGGCTGAGTTATATTCCACTGTATATATGTACCACATCTTCTTTATATATTCATCTGTCGATGGGCATATAGGTTGCTTCCATCTCCTGGCTATTGTAAATAGTGCTGCAATGAACATTCGGGTGCATGTGTCTTTTTGAATTATGGTTCTCTCTGTGTATGTGCCCAGTAGTGGGATTGTTGGACCATATGGTAATTCTATTTTTAGTTTTTTAAGGAAACTCCATACTGTTAACCACAGTGGCCATATCAGTTTATATTCCCACCAACAGTGCAAGAGGGTTCCCTTTTCCCCACACCCTCTCCAGTATTTGCGGTTGTCGATTTTCTGGTGATGCCCATTCTAAACCTGTGTGAGGTGGTATCTCACTGTACTTTTGATTTGCATTTCTCTAATAATTAGTGATGTTGAGCAGCTTTTCATATGTCTCTTGGCCATCTGTATGTCTTCTTTGGAGAAGTGCCTATTTAGAACTTCTGCCCATTCTTTGATTGGGTTGTTGCTGCATGAGCTGTTGATATATTTTGGATATTAATCTTTTGTCTGTTGATTCATTTGCAAACAATTTTCTCCCATTCTGAGGGTTGTCTTTTCATCTTGTTTATAGTTTCCTTTCCTGTGCAAAAGCTTCTTTAAGTTTCATTAGGTCTCATTTGTTTATTATTTTTTTATTTCTATTACTCCAGGAGGTGAGTCAAAAAAGATCTTGCTGTAATTTAAGTCAAAGACTGTTCTTCCTATGTTTTCCTCTATGAGTTTTATTGTGTCCAGTCTTACATTTAGGTCTTTAATCCATCTTTAGTTTATTTTTGTGTATAGTGTTAGGGAGGGTTCTAATTTCATTCTTTTACATGTAGCTGTCCAGAGTTCCCAGCACCACTTAATGAAGAGACTTTCTTTTTTCCATTGTATATCCTTGCTTAGTTTGTCATAGATTAGTTGACCATAAGTGCATGAGTTTATCTCTGGGACTTCTATCCTGTTCCATTGGTCTATATTTCTATTTCTGTGCCAGTACAATATTGTCTTGATTACTGTAGCTTTGTAGTATAGTCTGAAGTCAGGGAGTCTGATTCCTCCAGCTCCGTTTTTTTCCCTTGATATTGCTTTTATTATTTGGGATCTTTTGTGTTTACATACAAATTTTAAGATTTTTTTGTTCTAGTTCTGTAAAAAATGCCATTGGTAATTTGATAAAGATTGCTTTGAATCTGTAGATTGCTTTGGGTAGAATACTCATTTTCACAATATTGATTCTTCCATTCCAAGAACGTAGTATATCTCTCCAACTGTTTGTGTCATCCTGGATTTCTTTCATCAGTGTCTTATAGTTTTCTGAGTACAGGTCTTTTACCTCCTTAGGTATGTTTATTCCTAGGTATTTTATTCTTTTTGTTGCAGTGGTGAATGGGAGTGTTTCCTTAATTTCTCTTTCTGATATTTCATTGCTAGTGTATAGGAATGCAAGAGATTTCTGTGCATTAATTTTGTATCCTGAAACTTTACCAAATTCATTGATTAACTCTAGTAGTTTCCTGGTGGCATTTTTAGGATTTTCTATGTATAGTATCATGTCATCTGCAAACTGCGAGTTCTACTTTTTCTTTTCCAATTTGTATTCCTTTTATGTTTTTTTCTTCTCTGATTGCCATGGCAAGGACTTCCAAAACTACACTAAATAAAAGTGGTGAGAGTGGACATTCTTGTGTTGTTCCTGATCTTAGAGGAAATGCTTTCAGTTTTTCACCATTGAGAATGATGTTTGCTGTGGGGTTCTCATATATGACCTTTATTATGTTGAGGTAGGTTCCCTCTATGCCCACTTTCTGTAGAGTTTTTAGCATAAATGGGTGTTCAATTTCATCAAAAGCTTTTTCTGCATCTATTGAGATGATCATATGGTTTTTATTCCTCAGTTTCTTAATATGGTGTATCACATTGATTGATTTGTATATGATGAATAATCCTTGCATCTCTGAGATAAATCCAACTTGATCATGGTGTATGATCCTTTTAATGTGTTGTTGGATTCTGTTTGCTAGTATTTTGTTGAGGATTTTGGCATCTGTATTCATTAGAGATATTGGTCTGTAATTTTCTTTTTTGTAGTATCTTTGTCTGGTTTTAGTATCATGGTGATGGTGGCCTCGAAGAATGAGTTTGGGAATGTTCCTTCCTCTGCAAGTTTTTTGGAAGAGTTTGAGAAGAATGCGTGTTAGCTCGTCTCTAAATGTTTGATAGAATCCACCTGTGAAGCCATCTGGTCCTGGACTTCTGTTTGTTGGACGGTTTTTAATCACAGTTTCAATTTCATTACTGTGATTGGTCTGTTCATGTTTTCTTTTTCTTCCTGGTTCAGCCTTGGAAGGTTATACCTTTCTATGAATTTGTCCATTTCTTCCAGGTTTTCCATTTTATTGGCATACAGTTGCTTGTATTTTATTGGCATACAGTTGCTTGTATTGGCATACAGTTGCTTGTCTCTTAGGATGCTTTGTACTTCTGCGGTGTCTGTTGTAACTTCTTTTTCATTTCTAATTTTATTGATTTGAGTCCTCTCCCTCCTTTTCTTGATGAGTCTTGCTAAAAGTTTATCAATTTTGTTTATCTTCTCAAAGAACCAGTTTTTAGTTTTATTGATCTTTGCTATTGTTTTCTTTGTCTCTATTTCATTTATTTCTGATCTGATCGTTATTTCTTTCTTTCTACTAACATTGGGTTTTGCTTGTTCTTCTTTCTCTAGTTCTTTTAGGTGTAAGTTTAGATTGTTTATTTGAGATTTTTCTTGTTTCTTGAGGTAACATTGTATTCCTATAAAGTTCCCTCTTAGAACTGCTTTTTCTGCATCCCATAGGTTTTGGATCTTCATGTTTTCCTTGCCATTTGCCTCAAGGTATGTTGTGATTTCCTCTTTGATTTCTTCAGTGATCTCTTGGTTATTTAGTAACGTATTGTTTAGCCTCCATGTGTTTGTGCTTTTTACATTTCTTTCCCTGTAATTTATTTCTAATCTCATACTGTTGTGGTTGGTCAAGATGCTTGATATGGTTTCTAATTTCTTAAATTTACCAAGGCTTGATTTGTGAACCAAGATATCATCTATCCTGGTGAATGTTCCATGTGCAGTTGAGAAGCAAGGGTAATCTGTTGTTTTGGATGGAATGTCTTATAAATATCAATTAAATCTATCTGGTCTATTGCGTCAATTTAAAGCTTCTGTTTCCTTATTAATTTTCTGTCTGTATGATCTGCCTATTGGTGTAAGTGATGTGTTAAAGTCTCCTACTATTATTGTGTTACTGTCGATTTCCTCTCTTAGAGCTGTTAGCAGTTGCCTTATGTATTGAGGTGCTCCTATGTTGGGTGCATATATATTTATAATTGTTATATCTTCTTCTTGGAATGATACCTTGATCATTATGCAGTGTGCTTCCTTGTGTCTTGTAACATTCTTTATTTTAAAGTCTATTTTATCTGATATGAGTATTGTTACTCCAGCTTTCTTTTGATTTCCATTTGCATGGAAAATCTTTTCCCATTCCCTCACTTTCAGTCTGTATGTGTCCTTAGGTCTGAAGTGGGTCTCTTGTAGACAGCATATATATGGGTCTTGTTTTTGTATCCATTCAGCAAGCCTGTGTCTTTTGGAAAGAGCTTTTAATCCATTCACATTTAAGGCAATTATAGATATGTATGTTCCTGTGACCATTTTCTTAATTGTTTTGGGTTTGTTTTTGTAGGTCCTTTTCTTCACTTGTGTTTCCTACTTAAAGAAGTTCCTTTAACATTTGTTGTAGAGCTGGTTTGGTGGTGGTGAATTCTCTTAGCTCTTGCTGGTCTGTAAAGTTTTTGATTTCTCTGTCAAATCTGAATGAGATCGTTGCCAGGTAGAGTAATCTTGGTTGTAGTATCTTCCCTTTCATTGGTTAAAATATATCATGCCACTCCCTTCTGGCTTGTAGAGTTTCTGCTGAGAAATCAGCTGTTGACCTTATGGGAGTTCCCTTGTATGTTATTTGTTGTTTTTCCCTTGTTGCTTTTAATAATTTTTCTTTTTCTTTAAATTTTGTCAATTTGATTACTATGTGTCTTGGTGTGTTTCTCCTTGGGCTTATCTTCTATGGGACTCTCTGCACTTCCTGTACTTGGGTGGCTATTTCTTTTCCCATGTTAGAGAAGTTTTCGATTATAATCTCTTCAAATATTTTCTTGGGTCCTTTCTCTCTCTCTTCTCCTTCTGGGACAGCTGTAATGAGAATGTTCGTGCACTTAATGTTGTCCCAGAGGTCTCCTAGGCTGTCTTCATTTCTTTTCATTCTTTTTTCTTTCTTCTCTTCTGCAGCAGTGAATCCCACCATTCTGTCTTCCAGGTTGCTAATCTCTTTTTTGCCTCAGTTATTCTGCTATTGATTCCTTCTAGTGTATTTTTCATTTCATTTATTGTATTATTCATCTCTGTTGGTTTGTTCTTTAATTATTTTAGGTCTTTGTTAAACATTTCTTGCATCTTCTCAATCATTGCCTCCATTCTTTTTGTGAGGTACTGGATCATCTTCACTATCATTATTCTGAGTTTTTTTTCTGGAAGTTTCCTATCTCCACTTCATGTATTTGTTTTTCTGGGGTTTCATCTTGTTCCTTCATCTGGTACATAGCTCTCTGCCTTTTCATCTTGTCTATCTTTCTGTGAATGTGGATTTTGTTCCACAGGCTGCAGAATTGTAGTTCTACTTGCTCCTGCTGTCTGCCCTCTGGTGGACGTGGCTATCTAAGAGGCTGTGGAAGCTTCCTCATGGGAGGAACTGGTGGTGGGTAGAGCTGGGTGTTGCTCTTGGGCAGAGCTCAGTAAAACATTAATCTGCTTGTCTGCTGATGGGTGGGGCTGAGTTCCCTCCCTGTTGGTTGTTTGGCCTGAGGTGACCTAGCACTGGTGTCTGCAGCCTTTTTGGTGAACCTAGTGGCGGGCTCTGGGAGGGCTCATGCCAAGGAATACTTTCCAGAACTTCTGACTACTTTGTGTGTGCCCTCCAAGAGTGGAGTCTCTGTTTCCCCATCCAGTTAAAGTCCTGCAATCAAATCCCACTAGCCTTCAAAGTCTGAGTCTCTGGGAATTCCTCCTCCTGTTGCTGGACCCCCAGGTTGGGAAGCCTGACGTGGGCCTCAGAATGTTCACTCCAGTGGGTGCACTTCTGTGGTATAATTGTTCTCCAGTTTGTGAGTCACCCACCCAGCTGTCATGGGATTTGATTTTATTGTGATTGTGCCCCTCCTACCATCTCTTTGTGACTTCTCCTTTGTCTTTGGATATAGGTTATCTTTATTGGTGAGTTCCAGTGTCTTCCTGTTGATGATTGTTTATCACTTAGTTGTGATTCTGGTGCTCTCGCAATAGGGAGTGAGCGCCCGTCTTTCTACTCTGTCATCTTGAACCATTCTCCAAATCATTATAGTTTTTAAATTCTAGTTATTAAATAAATTATCAGCATTTAATTAGGCATTAGGCTAGTGCATTCTTTCCATTGTCACATTGTCTCAATTCAATAACTTTCTAAATGAGGAAAGTGAGACTTAAAGAGATTTGGTAACTTCTTTGTACATGATTTTTCTGGTTCAAATTCAGGTCTACTTGCAGTTAAACCTCATCACCTTTCTATTATTAAATGTTTCAGGGAAACCCTAAGGTTTAGAATACATAACCCAAGGACACCTCAAGAGATGAAAAACAGACTCAAACAGATGATACTCCCCTTCCCCATTCCCTACTTCAATATCAGAAGCTTCTCTGGCTTTTTGTTTTTGCAGTGAATGTTTTTATTTTTACCTACAAGGTGAGACACTCACTTTCTTATTTTCATTATTATCTGTTTTTCTTATACCCAAGGATTTTACATATTTAATTTGCTTGAAGACATTAAATATATAACCCTCACTTAATGTAACAAGTTTTATTTACTTCCCCAAAGAAGGCAAGTCATGAGCCTACATGCATATTTGACTCCATCATATTCTAATACATATGTTCTAATCCACTTTCACACTGTTCTCAGAACCAGTTTCTAAGTCTCTTAAGAAAATCAATTTCATTACTTGATAGTCTCAATTTCAACTTGCTCCAAAGTGTTTTGATACATTCCAGAAATTCTTCAACCTTAAAAGGATGAGAGCATCATGAGGATTCTTAAAACATATTTATTTATTTATTTTATTTGAGATATAATTAACATACGACATATTAGTTTCAGGTAGACAACTTAGTATTCAATATTTGTATATATTGCAAAATGATCACAGCATGGTAACTATAATTAATAATACTGTGTTGCATATTTGAAATTTGCTAAGAGAGTAGATCTTAAACGTTCTCATCACAAGAAAAAAATCGTAGCTATGTAAAATGTAGTTCTTTAATCTTTAACTTTAAAGCCAACTCCAAAAAGAAATTAAAAAAATTATTTGGGTGATTCATGGTTCCTCATTGGTGGCCACTTAAAAGAGACCTTATTTGAATGTGTGAATTCTGGTGTGTGTATTCTGATATGTATACATATGCACATATATATATATGTGTATATATATATATATTTTTAAAAAATATATAATATTTTTTAAAATTCATATTTCCCTGGTTACAGTTATATCATAAAAATCAACTGACTACTATATATCAGAAAGTTTAAAAATGATTTGAAAAAGGAAATTTCTTCTGGGGATAAGGGAAACAGGAAAGTTTCCATGAAGGAAATGTGGTACTTGAGTAGTCCATGGAGCTTTGGCATAGGTGGATGAATAAACTTAGGATATTGCAGAGTTAAGGTTTTCCAAAGCATTTCCTAGAATGCTCTCCCCTTAAGATGCTATTACATGCAGAGTGTGGCAGAAGGGAGAGCTGTGATCAAATGTGTTGAGAAAACTACATCCCCTCCTGGAGACTGATGGAGTGTATCAAAGGTTCAGAAACACTTGTCAGGAAAAAATGTTTAACTTTTTGTTTCCAATTCATTTGATAATGCATCACCCATATTTTCTTATATAACCTTTGATAACACCCCCAATATCCCATGTAAGCAGAACTGAGCTACTTAAGCTGATGATATTCCTTCCAATAAACACACATGTTTTTGTGCCTTGAACAATTTCCTGTGTTTTTATTTAGCTTAATATTTATAAGTTGTATGATTATGGAAAGTTATTTGATCTCTCTGAGCCTCAGTCTCCTTATTGGTAAAATAGGGATAGCATAGTACCTATATCATAATACCTGACCTATTGAGAAGGTTTTGAGAGGACTGAATGAGTCAGTCCCTGCAAAGTGCTTAGCACCGTGTTCAGTCACTCAATAATGGCAATGATATTGGGTGATTCCTATAGACCAGCTAGGAAAGAGTAATTCCATACAGTTGCAATCTTTCTTTTCGGTAGTTTCCAGTTTCGGGAATGTTACGTAAATGAGCACACAGAGCTGTAAATAGAGGTATTAATTCCTACAATGCACACTGAATAAGCTCCCAGAGCATCAAGTGCCTTAAAACAGTTTTTATTCTGAGGAGAAGGCAGGTGTCTTCAGGACCAGACGTGCACAGTGTCTGTGCCTCAGAGGACGACTATCCTTTTTCTCCTTTCTGTGGGTTAAAAAAAATACATGAACTTCTTCTCACCTCTGGAGGGTCATTTATTACTCAAGAAAACAAGAAATTTATGTAGGCATTATTCTGGGTATGCAAAAACTATAGCATTTGAAAAATTACAGAGAAATGATGCAAAACATATTATTGATTTGCCCATTATTAAGAAGATAATTATTCTGGTTTCTTGAATTTATAAATTTGTGGCCTTTGTAATCTGACATTCACATACATTCAGAAAATTCCCCGATGTTCCTTGGCAACCATAATTCCAACTTCACTTTCCAGAAAAACACACTGCATTTACCTATTCAACCAAAAGGTTTATTAGGTATTTGGATCTTTTTAAATTTTTTATCAGGAAAGAACAAGTAGAAAATGAGTGTTAAAATGTGCAATCTCTATTGCCTTTATAACCTCTACTGTTTTGGATCTAAGGATAAAATAAGAATGCTGAGAAATGATTGCAAATGCATTCTGTAAATGGAAAATCATTATGAAATGTGTTTACTGATAGCAACAATAATAATTAGTGTGTGGGGATTTTCCTACTTAAGTCTATAATTTTACTTGTGGGGATTTTCTTACTTAGGTCTATAATTTTACTTATTTTATATCAAAGGAGGGATCAACCTCAGTCAGTATTTTCACAGATATCAATAAGTAAATAAAACATAATATTTATGTAAGTTAATATGTAATTACTTACAGTTATATATAATCATAGATAATTACATAACGTAAATACAGAATTCTGAAACATTTTTAACCATTGCTTCCTTCCATAGAAATGAATTTAGTTCAGTAGTCAGTTGTGACTCACAAGGTTTTTTTTTTTTAACATCTTTATTGGAGTATAATTGCTTTACAATGTTGTGTTAGTTTCTGCTGTATAACAAAGTGAATCAGCTATATGTATACATATATCCCCATATCCCCTCCCTCTTGTGCCTCCCTCCCACCGTCCCTATCCCACCCCTCTGTGTGGTCACAAAGCACCGAGCTCATCTCCTTGTGCTATGCAGTTGCTTCCCACTAGCTATCTATTTTACATTTAGTAGTGTATATATGTCAATGCTACTCTCTCACTTCATCTCAGCTTACCCTTCCCCCTCCCCATGTCCTCAAGTCCATCTTCTATGTCTGCTCTTTATTCCTGTCCTGCCCATAGATTCATCAGAACCATTTTTTTTTTAGATTCCATATATATGTGTTAGCATTCAGTATTTGTTTTTCTCTTTCTGATTTATGTCACTCTGTATGGCAGATTCTAAGTCCATCAACCTCACTACAAATAACTCAATTTCTTTTCTTTTTATGGCTGAGTTCCATTGTATATATGTGCCACATCTTCTTTATCCATTCATCTGTCGATGCACACTTAGGTTGCTTTCATCTCCTGGCTATTGTCAATAGTGCTGCAATGAAAAACCGTTCAAAGACAGACTTATTCAATTTAAAATTTTGAAATCAGGGTGCTTCTCATAATCAATGTCCAAAAATTGCAGCTGTTTCTCTTTTATACCGAAAAGCTTTCATGAATTTTGTTTCATAGTTAAAGAAGTAGAGGATGTTGTACCACCACATCTAGAGAACTTTTGTGGATGTAATTTTATATTACTTGATTGGCCTCTACGATCTTTTTTTTTTTGTGGTACGCGGGTCTCTCACTGTTGTGACCTCTTCTGTTGTGGAGCACAGGCTCCAGATGTGCAGGCTCAGCGGCCATGGCTCATGGGCCCAGCCACTCCACGGCATGTGGGATCTTCCCAGACCGGGGCACAACCCGTGTCCCTGCACTGGCAGGCAGACTCTCAACCACTGTGCCACCAGGGAAGCCCTCTATGATCTTTTATACGGTCTATTTTTTCTATGAAGTATTTATGAATGCTTATTCTACCTTGGTCATTAAGTTCTGTGAGGTCACAGACATTTCTAATACTAGTTAGTCTTTTTTTTCCAAAGGCCAAATTGTGAATGATGAATATGTATCTTAGTAAAAAAATATATGGAAGCAATGATCTAACAACTCCATACATTCTTGAACCAGCTTTGTGCCCTTAAATGAAAATGAAAAGCAAAAGCACTGAAGTCACAAAAAGAGAATTCAATGAGAATGGAAAACTATCTCAGAAGTGACTCAGATTCAGATCTTATACAACGTGACCTAAAATGCCATTTTTTCTTCTAAAGAAGTAAAACCAAATTAATATAATAGTATTATAGGATGTACTTTAAACTGGCCCAAAATATTGTGTCATCTTGAGTTTTTAATGGAACTAGCTGCATTTCTAATTACTTGAAATATTTTCACATTACTCCTTTATGTCTACATATGGGTCCTATGATACAATACATATGAGCCTTATGTCTTTACTTAGGGTAAGAGTTCAATTAACTTCAGATGGAGAAAGAGGAACAGACAGCAGTACCATCATCATGAAACAAAAGATGCCAGGCATGGGAAGTCCTCTGTGACCACCACATGAGAGTCACCCTTTTCACTCTAATACAGATTATGTGATTTGTTCATTTGTTCAGTCATTATTTAGAACATATTTATTGCTCTGTGTCAGGTGCTGTGGTAGATCCATGGAATTTAGAGATGAACACATGTTCTGCCTTCAAGGACAGCCCCCTGTGGAGACAGACGAATAATAACCAGATACATTCAATAACGTGTGGTATAGCAATAATATAGGAAAACCACAGGAGCATAAAGAAGTCAGTCATTCTAGCGCAGCATGGCTTAGCAGGGGAGGAGGCAGGATTTTGCCCTATAGGAACCAGTGTCTGGACTTGTTGCTGAAAGCCCAGCCTCTGTTCACCACTGCCCAATAGAAACGCAGAGACAGGGCTTTAGAGGAGTAGAAAAGAGTAGCTTTATTGCTTTGCCAGGCAAATGGGGCCATGGCAGGCTCACACCCTCAAGACTGTGCCCCGCTTCCTGGGAAATAGGGAGGGGTCTTGTAGTTTCAGGGTGGAAAATAGGGCTGTAGATAAGGATCATGGCTGTTTTGGTCTTGCACTCTTCTTTCCTCCTGGAGACATTGAGATTGCCAGAGCTGGCGTCAGGTGGTTCCAGAACAGGTTCTGGTGGTCCCTGAGGTTATTGTTCCAAGATCTTATTTCTGGAATGAAGAATGCTCACAAAGGACAGGAGTGTTAAGGAGTGTGCTTAGTTAGCTAGAGGGCAATCATTTTCAGAGTGCAATCAAGCAAGAAAGAAAGGGGGAGAAAACATCTGTAGGAGACGGTGTCTCAACTAGTTTCTGCTACAGTCTGAGTGATAGAATAAAAGAAGGAATTGACCAAGTGGTTACATTTGTATGTTTCCTCCCATTTACCAGATTTCATATTTTGTAATTTCAGATTTAGTTCTGGGCCCTCCTGCTTTATTTCTATATACTCCTCTTGTAATAGTATCATTGATTCTCATCACCTTAATGCCATGTCTATGCTAATTATTTCCAGGTAGACTTCTGAAGGCAGATCTTCCCTTTAAGCTTCTCTAGGGGGTTGCAGGTGATTTTGCAAGGAGATAGATATGACAAGAGAGATAGGACAAGGTGGCAGTAGCACACAAACTTTACTGGGAGCTGCTCTGACAGGTTCACAGGTGAGAAAGTCCTTCACAGCAGTAGTCTGTCCAGAGAAGAAGGCTCAGGGCTGCTACTCAGAGGAAATGGAGTCAAGGGAAATCCCAGGGGACAGAGTGCTGGAGAGGTGCTTCCGTGTGTGGGTGGTGTCACCCAACAGCGCTGCAGGCAGTCTCTCTCAGTCAGAGCTCAGAGGGCAGCAGTGTCTTGGTGTATTTAAGGCTCTTTTAGAGCAAAGAAGATGGAATAAGCATGATCTTCATCATTAGGTATTTAAAAGGTATAGGAAGAAAACATCAATTAGGGTAAGAATTAAGGAAAAACTTTATTAAGAGGACATAACAAAATCCTAGATTCTTGACTTTCTACTATGCCTTTTGCTTTTTCTAATGCACCTATGACTGCATTCCCCTTTCATACTTAATGTTATTTATGTGTACATTCTCTATTTTTCCCTTGCTCAGTCTTAATGAGAATTTATCCATTCTACATTAGAAGCAAAACTGCCTTAATTTGGATATGGTGGCAAAAATAATAATACAAAGAATAAGAATATGATTAGTTAACATTTATGAGTGTTTTTTTACTTGTGAAGCATTATGCTAAGGACTTTACATGTTCTAACTAATTTAATCCTAATAAGTTCAATGAGTTAGGTACTATTATCATCTCCTTTTTACAAATGAAGAAATAGTAACAAAGCAAGACGACCTAACTCTCCTGTGATCTCAGTGCTAGAAAACAGTAGACCCAGGGCTTGAAACCAGGCAGTGTGGCTCACAGTCCTTGTCAATTCTTGCATTCTGCAGCTACTTCTATAGTTACGTCCCACTCTTTCTTTGTAGACCTCAGAATTTTTATTTAGGAGAAAGACATGCACATGCTATAAATGTATTCTAAAGATAATATGTTTGTGCTCATATAGAATAAATAAAAGTAAATAGTAAAGCATCCAATTCATTTATTGCTACATTATTTGGAAATCATTAGCTTTTTGCTAAAATATCAGTAGTTTTTATTAGTGAGTAGCATCAACAATGGACAGCAGAAAATTTCTTGCTTTTCTCTTTTTTCCTCTGTAGATAAAAACAAATTGAGAAGTCTGAGAACCTCTTTCTCAGAGGAGACATTATAAACCTATGAAATTTTGAAGTAGAGAGAAGAATATTGACTTAGTTCTCTCCTCTTTTCACTTTGTTGTCAGTAAACTTAAGATCTGATGTGACTAAAATTGGAAATAATTATTTGCTTTCATATTTTCATTTGGTAATGAACATTCACACATTATTTATTCAACAAATATTTATGAGTACCTACGAGATATGTCAGGCTTTGTGTTACGTTTGGGTGTTAAGCGGTGAAGCAAGTCATTTAGAAGAAAATCTGTGGGGGTAAGAAAAAATGAAAACATAAAACACACACGTATGTACACAAACACATGGGTGTTTTTGTATATATTACTTATACATAATAAGCATATATTTTATATCTACTATATATTTTACAAATTTATGTAAATTTAACTTTATTTATCTTGTGTGCTTATTCTACACATACTTCCTATTGTACTAATTATCACAAGTACCATGAAGGAAATGAACAGGTTCAGCGACAGAGAAAAAACTATGAATGGTGGGAGAAGTAGCTTAGGGACATTCCTGGTTCCTGGTCTAAAGTAAAGTGGCAAAGGATCTTGAAGTCTTTGTGTGCCCAGTCCACAGATTCTGGTATGGAATGAAGGAACCATTCAGAGCTGTGTCCTATGCGGGTGACTAAATGCCCATGAGTCCAGCCGCACAGTGAGCACACCAGCGTTGTCATTCAATGAAGAGCTAAAAATATTAGCACAGATATTGATGAAATTAGGAAGACATTTAGTCCACAATCCTACATTGTGAACACGCTATGAGGAGATGGAAAAGAAAAAGTACCTCCCTCTGCCAAGCTCTGAGTCTAATTGGGTAGAATAAGCAGATGCCTGAGAAATGACACCAGAGTCAATGGACCAAAATGTGTAAAGAGAACCACTATAAATTGAATAAACAGAGCACAGTTGAGGTCCTTTTCAAAGGAAATTAGTTAGAGACACGGTATTTACTTAACTGACAGTGGAGGCAATGGGAATATACTTAGGTGGACACTGAAAATAAGGGCTTAAATTTAGGAAGACACAGAAAGAGGATGCAACTTCTAGTGAAGGAGAACATAAACAAGAGAAAGATTTGAGAATTTTTGTTCTAAACTTGTTAAAGTGCTATGTTGGACTTCATGGGAAGAAACAGCACCAACCTCCTACAAACTTGCATCTTTATTAAGTGTTCTCATACATCTGTAACTGCATTTGGTGCTTTGTCTCAGTTTTAGACAATTCCTCAATCTCCTTTTCCAGTTTATATATATCCATAATATTCTTAGCATTCTCTTCTTGGATAATTCAAATCATTTCCCTAGTTATCAAAGTTGTTCAACAAAAGTGTAAGTACTTCTATATGTGGGGCACAAACACTAGGCATTTTGTGAAATAACCCCTGGCTGTTACATGTTGTTAGTAAAATATTCCTAGTATAAAAAATCAAAGCAAACCTTCCATTCCAAGATCCAAATATTAATTTTTTGTCCAGCATGAGAAGCCTTGGAACCCTTAGAGTATTGTTCAGAAACAGTTAAATATGTTTTGAATAATTCCTAAGTACCAAGGAAGTTACAGAGCACTAGGTCTACAAAGATGAAACAGTCCTTTCATTATAGAGCTTAAAGTCTAACTGGAGATAGAGACATAAATATATTTCACACAAATCATTTTGGGGCATGAACAGGGGTTAAGTGAGTAGGAAAGTTCAGAGAATACTCCTGGAAAGATGGTTATTTGATTGAGAATTCATAGCAAAACAAAAGAAAATAAAAGGAAAAAGAAGATCATTTCAGGAAGAGGGAGCAGCACAGGCAATGCATTAAGATGGAGTGTAGGGAAACATGTGAAAAATCTTTATAAAATATTATTTTTAGAAACTCAGCATTAATGTATGTTTCAGAGTCCAAAATAAGTTAAACGAACGCATGGGCATATAACCCTAGCTTGATACTTTTGGATTAAGAGTATATTTATAGAGCTAATTTGAACTCCCTAAGACCAATTTAAGATATGTAATTGTTTTGTGACCCAAATTTACTTCCTTGAAAAGAAAGCAGAAGGGATATAATTTTAGAATGGTAACAACTCACAGATCCATATTCTAGTCCTATCATCACATACATGGAAACTATCTGGAGATTCTGTCATCATTTGTGACTTTCTAGGAAGGGTACTAATATCTGAGAGAACTGCCACCCATAAGAGAATTTGAGGGGTGTGGCCTGAAGAAGGGGCAGGCTAGGCTAACAAGTGTAATGGCTGAGGGTCTTGTGACACTGATGTTAGCAGAAACAACAAAAATTACTTTTTCTCTGCCTCCATCTCAGAGATCTAGCCCAGAGCAGGCTCGAAGTAGAACGGTCATTTAACTAAAGGGAAAGAGCTACAAAGGGAACAGTGACTGCAGGAGTTCATGCTCCAGAAGGGCCTTTGAGACCTTTGTGATGGGTACAGAGGAACTGCACTTTCAACAGTGTCACATGCCTGAGAATTCAGTTGAGCAGGTGGCCTGTGTTAGATCTTGGGCCAATCAGGGTCCAGTCAAGGTGAACAGGATTCACCTGGAATACTTAAATGTTGGCTTCTCATGCAGGGAACTGATTAAAGCACAAAACAGGTGCTGAAAGAGATAGATGAAGCCAAACAGAGAAAAGTGAGGCAACTCAGAAATTAGCAACAGGGGCAAGCCGTAACCAACCCCAAGCTGGAGGGACAAAAGGACCAGGAGGTGCTACCGCAAAACAGGAGCCTTGGGTTACCTGATGAGAGCGGCAACTGTGGCAGCCTCCAGCAGTGGGAAGTAGAGCATGAAAGAGACATAGCTGCTGCCTGAGAAGGTGCAGGAGGCAAGCTGGCTGTTGGGAGAAACAGCCTGGCTCCCCGCTTCCCCCCCCAACCTTTAGTCTTGCACCATCGCCCCAACCCCCAGCCCCCATCAGCAGAGCCAGCTTTGGGGGAGAGGAAGCCTCAGGGATCAGATCTCCCTCCCCATCACTGAGCCAGGGGATCCTGGCAAACCTACCCAAGACTCAATTAAGAGAGATCACAGGACTATGTGCCTGAAGAAAGGAAGCCTGCACTCCAAAGACTGGGTTTCTTAGAAGTTTTGAGTGTAAGAAAATATATTTAAAACACATTTCCTCTCTTTTTCTGCGGTGCTTGGCTAGAAGGTCAACATAAAATGGGAACATCTGCATGTACACCCCAAAATTGGTTTTAATTTGCCTGGAAACAATCATCAGAAAAGATAAACTAATTTTTTTTCTCTAAAAGAAATTGCATTTTAATATCCTATTTTGCAAAACTTAGCCTACATGTAAGATTTTCTGTTTGTTGTGCTAGTGCAGTCTACAAATCAGAAGATCCTTGAATTACCAAACAAAGGCTTATTTGCCTAAATTACCATACTGGCCTGACACTGAGATGTGATTTGATTTGAGTTGAGTCTTTGTACATTTAGTGACCTGCGGTATTTTGATAAATGCCATTGCCTAAAACTATTCAGTAGGAGGTTTGGGCACCATCTGTGTTTGTTTCTCTAGGAGCAGTAACAACCTAGAGAAAAATCTGATGCTCATTTCAAAGATGCAGTATAAACAAAATTCAAGATGATGCCTTTTACATAATTATTCCACCTTTCATTACATATTGCTTTATGCATTTCAAAGTGATTTGATGTGCTTTCATTTAACTGATCCTCACGAAATATTTAGAAGGTGGGTAAGGGCTTCTAAAAGATACAAAAGCTCAACAAAGAAAAGAACACAATTTAGGCAGCCTTTTATGCGAGGACTGTAAACAAACATATAGTTTCATCTCCTGTTAATACTAATTGAAAATACTTACTGAGCACCTTCTCTGTGCTGGGCACTTTCTAAAGTGCGTCACATATATTAACTCATTTAATCAGCAGAACAATTCCATGAAGTAGGTATTATAATGTTCTCATTCTAAGGGTAGGAACACTAAGACACAAGGAGGTTAATTGATGGCTAATAGCAATGTGAGCCTTGACAGTCTAACAAAATACCATTTCTTTTAAGCAGTGTCTTTAAATATTTACCCAGCGAGCAATATTCTTAATTACAAAAACGTGTTTATATTAGGTCTCTTCTAAAATGTGCATGTAACTCAGTGGTTTGCTGGTTAACTGTCTCACTGGCTCTCTATAAAATAAAAATAGAAAGCCCTGATTTGCAGAATGCTATGGTCTGAATATTTGTGTCCCACCCCTGCTAAGTTAACTTATTGGAATTCTAATGCTCAATCTGATGGTGTTAGAAGGTGGGGCCTGTGGGAGGTAATTTGGTCATGATGGTTGTACCTTCTTGAATGGGATTAGAGGTCCCACAGGGCTCCTTAGCCCCTTCCACCACATGAGAATACAAGAAGTTTGCAACCTGGAAGAGGGCCCGCACCTGACCATACTGGCACCTGATCTCAGATGTCCAGCCTCCAGAACTGTAAGAAATAAATTTCTGTTGTTGATAAGCCACCTAGTCTCTGCTATTTTGTTATAACAGCCCAAAGGGACCAAGCCATCCCATTTGCCAATTTCTGTGGTATAAAATTCCCACCACGGTCCACTTCAAGCTACCAAAGTGAGGTGACTGAAGGCCTGGTTGAGGAAAGATGCAGGTATTTGGATGTCATGGACCTGTGGCTCCAGCACACCCCTGTCTAATGAAAATTACTGGTGTACTCAAGATGACGTGTAGGCCATGAATGTGATGAGCCACTCTTGAAATATTATTAAAACATAAATTCATTTTACTTTCAGCTGTTTTGTGAAACTAAATGTGAATTAAACTGTTTAAGATATATTCAGTTTCAATCCTTATAACTAATTATGTAATCATGTTTATTTTTGATACGTTTTTCACTGATGACAATCAGGCTTGTCTGGGATGAGGTGATCATGAGGCAGCTGGAGGGGCCAAAAAAGTGCAACAGTATGATGGCCAGTAGATATAGATATATGACTTGAACCAGGTACCAGACATTTTCAAAATCATAGTTCCTGAGGTCATTTTGCAGCCAGTATAGTTACTAAGAGTCCAGTTAGTAATTTGGAAGTCTTGAGTATTGGTCCAACTAAGAATTCCACGTGTTATATTGATAGAATGTAGTCACATCAAGAGTTCATTCAATAGTTCTTTAGGGAAAAGTGGCCATTTGTTTAAGCCCCTCCAGCTTACAGCCATGTCAACTGAACCATAACCGGTCAATGGGACAATGCTGGACTTCTCCTGAATGGCACCAAGGCTGAGCTCACAGGCATCCTGTATTGTGACAGCTGCTTCTGCCAAAGCTCCCTCTTCTGGATGCTACCCCTGCTTTCTCTAATACCAGCATGAGTGTTTATCCTTATTATTAAAGCTGTCTCATACTAAACATATTTTACAAATACATGTCCATAACTAAACACTGTATGATGCCTTCCATTTTCTTCCCCTTTATTCTCCAAAACATGTATATGAATAATAGAATCAAAATCTTCTGTCAACAGCTTACCATACTCTTCTTCCATCTGTGTATTGTTTTCTGTCCATTCTTTCTTCTTCTCCTTACTTTTCCCCCATGAAACTGTTTCCAAAATCATTTATAAAATTACACTGAGGAAATATGAATATTTTCTGGCATTTTTTTCTATAACAACAACGGCACTGAGGAGATGTAATGCAGCAAGATATTCTTAGTGACCTTTCTGGCTGTCATGCCTTTACAATTCTATTAACAATCCAAACCAAAACAATGACAAAATTGGGCAAGCTGGGGAGGCCTTGCTCCTTCCCGTTGACAGGTTGGTGACTTTGCTTGCTCCTCCTTCTGGAGAGACTGGTCTGAGGAGAGGGTTTTGACAGCTGGTGTAGGCATACACATGGATGGAGAACTCCCCTGGTGTTAGCATGCTTGGAACTCTTTTGCCTTTTCCACTTTTCTTCTTTCTCTTCAGTCTTTTCATTGGGAAAGAAAAAGCCTAAAAGCTAATGGTTGTTGAAAGTCTTTGCCAGCTCATTGGTTATGGATCAAGAAAGAAACAAAGAAACCAAAACCTTTATAGGTAAAATTCTTGATCTTGCAAATGGAGGTTATTGAAATCTGCCCCACAAACAAGGTGGAATGAATAAACCGAGTAAATCCAAATATTTAATTCATTCAACAAATATATGTTATTCATCTTCTAGATATCAATCCCTATGTTAAAGATCTAAGAATCCAAATTTGAATAAAACACCAAAAGGCAATTTGTAGTCTAAAATGCATTTACTAATTGTGATAAAAATTTTGAAATTAAGATATTAATGCTAATCTATAGAAATTTATGAGCTTTTAAGCAAGCCTTTTACCTGAGTTTCATGTAACCATATCATGGATATATTAGAAGATAATTGAACATTTCCAGGTATTTATTGTTATAAGTTTTATTATCTACTCTAGATCAATCCAATTAGGAATCTGAAATGTAGAAAAAATCCTTAAAGGCACTTTTTTATTTTGAGCTAAAAAGTAACAGAAAAACATCTGTTTCACCTACCTTCTGTCATGTCTCATCTTTCATTCAAATCTCATCTCTTCTATGAAGCCATCTTTTAAAACCTAGCTCAAATGAACCTCTTCTTTTTTAATCTGCATAATTAACATATTAATGTTAATCCAGTGGTTGTTATTCATAGTGCATTTCAGAATCACCTGTGGAGTTTAAAATAATTCATTCCTACCTTAGAAACTTATTTGGTCAACACATGTATGGTCCTGGAATCTGTATTTTAAAAACACACCATGCATAACATATTCTCAGTTAAAAAGCACTGTTCAACTTACACTCTACTATTTGGCATTTTCTAATAGTACCTAATCTATATTTGTGCATTTATATTCTTGTATCCCCACTGAACTGTGACCATTGTTTGGGTACAAGCACAGACTCATATTTGCTTTGTTCTCTGCAGCACACAGAAGTTACTCTGCACTAATGAGAATTTCCACGCTACTTGTTTGAAAAAGTAGCCAGGAATTTCCTTTCAAAAACCTCTATATGATACTATCACATCTGTTTTTCTATGCACGTTATTTATGCAGTGGTGGAACAAATTATATCATGAGCAAACACTATTTATTCATTTATATTTAATATTGATTTTCAGAAAGGTTCCTAAATTAGGGCAAATGCTAGAGAGTCAGAGAAGGATACTTTCTCTATCATAGTGGAGTTAAATTTACATTGGCTCAAATTCAGATTCTCTTATTTGGCTTATGGTGAGGAAAAAAACAAAAGAAAAAATAAAAGTTTGTAAAATGCATGCCCCTATTAAGCACTCAATACATGATAGCTAATATAAATATAAGGTGTCTCTGCCCCCAAGAATATTCCTCAGCATCCAAATTTTAAGCCTTATATACTGATAATCAGTTACTCCCAGAGAATCTAATCTAGTCAGCGTTGGAGAGCCCTGCTGAAATTATTTAATCCCCCAGACTTCATTTTAAATCTCCGAAACAATTTTGGGCTAAAGAAATTCATACACATTCATTGGGTACAGATGTTCTGCCTCACAGAGCTGTTTTAAGGGTCAGTGAGAGAACACAGGGAAAATCCCATGTGCAGTGCCTGGCATAAACTAGTTACATAACAAACCATTATTATTATCACTAACTTAGTAGTATACTGAACTACAATCCAGCTGACTTTTAGTTCAGTTTGGTACTCTTTTTCTGCCTCTTAAAATGAACAGTAGTTATAAAGTATGTTTATAACAGCTAGGAAGTATAACAAATTAGAAGTATTGGTAATCTTTGAATGTATTAAGTAAAACCAAATTAATCATATCAACCAGCAAATAAGAAGATAGTATATCATCTTCTGGCATATGTTGTTATAGAATCAGACCTTCGTCTGGTGTCAGGTTTGCCTGCTGTGAGAAGAAGCCATGCTATTTAATTCTATCCATGTTTTATCTCATTGTTTCCTCAACTGTGAAAACCTCTTTTACTGGGTTATTTAAAAGAATTCATTACACATGAAAGCATTTCAGTCTGACAAATAGCAAGCGTCCAATAAAGGTTATTTTATTAGCATTTCATTATTATTTATAGATAAAGTTACCATAATTTGTCATCTCTACTGGGACACCTCTGAGAGTGAAAGGTGGTGTTATTAATAATTACACTGGAACAGGATGCATGGTCACCTTATCTACAATATATTTTCTAGTTCAAAACAAACTTCTAAAAGAGTGTTATATTATACAGGAATATTTACATGAGACTCTTTAGAAAGATGTTATGTCTTGTTCAGATTCAAGATGGGCACAAAATATGGTGCTGCCTCCTTCGAAACTCCTCTGAGACATAATGGAAGGAGGTGGGATAGTTCTATAGTATTTATAACTTAGCCTTTCCTTTTTATAGCTTAGTCTTTCCTAGGGTATCTTTAAAGGTCAGGTCTTGGGAGATACACTTTAATTTTAAAAAAATTAAGTACTTTCAATGAAAATTTCTGAAATCTTCTTTACAATTTCCTGTCTCACTAAATGAACTATAATTTATATTTTCTAAATAAGTTCTTTTTTTAATAAAAATATGTATAAAGAGGAAACAGAAACTTCTAGTGTGAATCATCTGTATCACTGACCACTCATCCAACCATCTATTTATTTTTCTTTATTAATTTTTAGAACAAATTAGGCTTTTAGGAGGGAACAAATATGCATGGTCCTCGTCTATCATGTTCTTTTCCACTCTGCTCTATTCCAACCCATTTAATTCTACAAACATGTATTGGGAAGCACATTGTATATTGACCCTCTCTCCAATAAAACTAAACTTTCCCTCTAATACAAAAATGACATATTGGGAAGCATGACTATACTAACTCTTTAGACAAAGGCTCCATGAATATCTATCAGGTATGGTGGATGAAATTTCCTCTCTTCAGGAACATTTTGTCTCCTACCACCACTTATTATCAGAAATAGTGTGAATATTCATCATGTTCTATCAAAAGTATATTTTCTTATTAATTTTTTTGTTTTTACTTTAATAAAGAAATTCATAACCTCAAGTTCTTGTGATTAAGACATATGAAATCATGTGCATATAAGAATCAATACATTACTGCTATGTTGCTACAATGTAGAATGTAGAATAAAACTAAATGTTTCTCACTTGTTTGACATTAATTTAATGTCCATTTATCAGATATAAAGAGATGCTTCATCCATTTAAGCATTTCTTTTCGGGTCCATAAGGAAATGTTCAGTACCTGTCTTGTAAAACAGAGTGCATACATGAAATCACAAAGTGATAAGGGGACTCACCTCCACTGTCAAAAACATTGAACCTCCAGTTAGTGTCAGATTTATTCCAGCTTTTGGTTTTTCTATCACACATCTTCACCTATATTCCCAGATGAGCAGAAGAACTTTAAAGCATCATGCAATCACACATACAGGCATCTATTCCCATATGGGATATCAATTAGGTTCATGGCAAGTTTGACGAGTAGCAGTTGTCAAACATAAAACAAAATAAATTATTCATCCAACTTCTTGTACTAAGTGCTTTTTATATTCTGGCTTAGAAAACCGGTTTAAGTAGTATTCTAGCTATGATTGGTCTCTCCTGAGGAAGTATTTTATGAGATTGATGAAGATAATGACAAACATCAGTCACTGCCATTAGCATAAGGCATGAGGCACACTATAATATTAATAAGCAGCTAAGCCACGACAGTCAAAATATGACTTCCTATACCCCAGGTAGGCTTCTGAGCACAGCTGTCTGCTATTCAGTGAAGTGTGCATCTGGGCTCAGTCTGGTAGGAACACAATTGATGGCATATTCATCATAAGATCTAATTGTTTTTGACCACAGGGTCCCTATCAGACAAAACCAAACAATCTTACTGCTTAGTGGTTGTTGAATTAATTTTGTGTTACTTTTACACCCTGAATTATTTGATGGATAAACTCTAAGAAGCTATTTGAAAACTAGGTTTAATGGAACCTCAATTATTATTAAAAATTTCCACGTTCTAGAGTAGCTCAAACTATCAACTAGGGACTATAGAACATACATAGATATTCAAAAATCTTCTATTCTCCTATAAGAATGACAAGTCAAATGTTTGGAAGGAAATGATCCATGTAGCTTGAGCCTTGCTGCCTTCAAATTGAAGATCAAAATAGGGTTAGAATAGAAATGGCCCAGTTAAACCAAGTCAAAATATGAAACTTTGAGAAAGGCTCAGCTTTTGTATTTCAATTGCTTTCTTAACTTTTAACTTCACACCTATCATATAAGACTTAGCAGAAAGCACTATTTGATTGAATGTATTAATTCAACACCCTTCCTTTGGTAGAAGTTTTGTAAAATTACTGAAAATATATTTTCACTGAAGGATTGTCATTTTTGAAAAGAAAATGACTTCTGGCCTTTGTAGTTATTTGGATATAGCAGTATTATATTCCTTCACTATTTTTCATTCTAATATAAGAGCCCTGATGTCTCTGACACAAGGGCAATTAATTAGTAGTGTCCCTTATTGTCCCAAATTTGTTGGGTACCACTAGACACAAGAAAAAGAAAGAAAGGTTTAAAAAAAAAAAAGAACTGAGGAAATGAGAGACATCACACATTTCCTATTGGAAATTAAGGGTCCTTTTATTCCATGCATGATATTTGCAAATGCTGATGTATATATTTTCATAGAGCTGTGGCTGTCCTCTTCTTCCTGTCCTACAGTTTAACATATCAACATGAGGTTCATAACCAGCGATAAATGAGATAGTAAGTTTAAAAAATGTCAACTGTTCTTGACAACTTCCCATTAAGAACAAGTGAGACACGACAAACTTGTCACCTGGTTGTTTGAAGTTTAAAGCTCACTGCTTTTGATTGTAAGGTGATGAATCTTTGATTTTTTAGCTTGTGATTCTTAAACACTCTTTCACTGAAATGTATGTAATTGAATTGGTTTGAACTTGATTATTATTGGTAATAAATAAAGGTGCTCTATGGTGTAAAAGCACATTAAGAAACATTTTAGCAGAGCAATCGATTTACTTTCATTATCATTTAAAAATGTATCAGTACTTGATATTGTAATCAAATATATTGCAACTTAACTGGATACATTTTTCTAATTCTACATATTGTTAGATACTAACTAATATTCTAATTAATGTCTAGTTTAATTTTGAAGCCACTGAGCATGTGACAGAAGTAACATGTTATGTAAAAATTTGAATGTGTTGGATGGGCTTTAGGTAGATAAATGATTAGGAATGAAATAATAAATCCCAAATTTTACTTCCAATTAAAAATCCATATGGTATGTTTCCCAGTTATTTTATAGCTGATTTTCATATGTCAAAAATTCAAGTAGAGGAAAATATTTTTGGCAATAGAACAGTAGTAATAAGTCTTGGGTGTTATTATGTTAATATAAGGCATAAATCATTGGTGTTAAGTGCAGTCAGAACTATTACAGGATACTTAAGTGTTTTGTGTTATACATATTTTCTGTTAACTCCATTATAAGGGTATGTTTTGAAATGTGAGAGGAATTGCATCACTTATAAATAATGCTTACATTCTCCACAAATGCAAAGTGGAGAAGAGAGTTGACAACTTGTTGGGTAATTTTGGCAAAAGTCTTATTTTGGATGACTTATCAGTTCAGCAGGTAATACTTATTTCTAAACTTCATTGTTTTAAAGCAGAAAATAAAATAAATTTTCTGAACTGCTCAATTAATAAAATTGGAGGCTGGGTAAGTATACAATACGGAAAATAAAAAATGTACACAAATTCAATTAAAGTCTGAAATAAGACTCATCTATTTAAGTTCTGATAAGATTTGAATATCTTTTGAAGGAACAAGTATACTCAGAATTAAAGATATTGTAAAACTGATATTTTATACAATATAAGCAAGACTTTATTTTATTATTTTTAAAAACCATAAAGATGATTCATAGTTTATTTTGTGCTCCAGTAATTTGATTTTGAAATTTAATTTCATCATAATACATAGTCATTGAAAAATTAACAGACTGGGCTTGTCCTAAAGTTCTGCTCTTAAATTCTGCTTTCTTGCCATTTATGGAGCCAAATCCGGCCTCTGTACCTGACACTGAATTAAATCTCAGAGACAGAGTTTTGGGTGAAGTAGACAAGAATAGCTTTATTGCTCTGTCAGGTAAAGGGGACCACAGCAGACTAATGCCCTCAAAACTATGTCCCAACTCAGGGGGGGTTATGAGGAATTTTATAGTCAAGGGGTGGGGTTGCTGATAACGAACAGGATGCATGAAGGGCCCACATTCCTTCAATCCAGAGATATCTGGCATCAGGTGGTGATGGGCAAACTATGACCTTCTCTGGAATGGAGTGCTTCATCAAATAGTAAACATCTTCCATTTGTGGGGGTTTTAATTCTACAGAAGAGCTCAAACATACTGTTATGTATATCCCTTGAGGGGGAACCAGGACCCTGCCCCCAAGACTGCACTATTGTTTCTTGACTGCTCTTCCCTTTTCTCCATATCCCCTCCCTTCCCTACTTAGCAACAGTTTGAACCTGCCCTTTGGAACTCAGGGAAGGGGACACAGAAAGGCTTTTGTGCGCAGGAGCTTCACAGGGTCCTGCTCTGTTTCAATACCCCCTTTTCTCTGATACTCCTCAATCATAAGGAAAACAAGTGTTGGACAAGAAAAGGAATAATCATTTTGGATAGAGACATTAATTATAAACTCATCAGAACTTGGTTTCAGGGGACATAGTTTCAATTTCCCCCCGTTTTTTTTTTTAACCTGCTCACATCTTTCAGGAAATGGGGTAATGCTTGCTGTGGTTATTTCTTGCTGAAATGGGAGGTAATCCTGCCTAAATTTGGGGGGAATGGATACTGAAGTAGAAATATTTGAATTCCAAGTCCTGGATCTGAGTCTCATATGATTAAGGTCTCAATCCTTTGTTCCACCAATTTTGGTACAGCAGATCCAGTTAGAAGTGGTTGGAGGAATGACAACTGGAACTTTAAGAGACAAAATAGATCTCATTCCCTTAGTAATTCAGGAGAATAAGCCTGAAACCTAGTCTGGACCTGGCACTTCAAGGTAGACTTGCAGCCAGGTAGCCAGTTGTTTAATTTTACCTGAGTAGGTTTTAACTTCTGATGTGGTATCAACATATATATAATAGGAGCTATTGGCCACTACACATCTCCTCTTTTTGTTAATATCTGATCTAAAGCAGTTTTATTGTCTAAAAATTTAATAGCTGAGAGGAGACCTTGAAAATGTAAGGTTGCAGCTGCCATCGCCAGCAGACACTGCTTTGAGATTGGCTGGTGCTCTTCCCTGGTCTGACACAGCTCAGAAAATTCGAGTCTCAGCAATACAGGAACGTGTCTGAAAATCGACAATGGCCACTTTGTTTTACCTTGGAGGTCTGAACCACAGTTAACTCCATTTTTGACTTTTAACTTCATTTCTCTCCTGAATGGCCAAAGCAGATGTCAATGTTAATGATTTCAGTGCTTTTCTGGATATGAGAAGATACAAGAATTTGGGCTCATAAAATCTTTTCCTGAAAGTTTCTAACTACCTGAAGGCCTGTTGTTCCAGTTTTTCCCAAAGCACAGAGTGCCTCCTTCCTGATCTCCACCCTGAACTCCTTTCAGGGAGTGTTGGTCAGTGGCTGCAGTGACCATTGACTTAATCCTTGCAGAGGTAGACGGCAAATGCTAATTTTCAGTTGGCAGGACCCCTTCAGGGTCATAATTTTGACCATGGTGTGGGAGGCATTTCATGGCCATTTTGTCCCATGGTGCTAGGAATACTCATTCCCAGGTCTGGCAAAGATTTTGTTGATAGGTCACTCAATGTGCTATTACTGGACTAGGCCTTTTTAACAGTAGCCAAAAGTCTCCAGACCACCTGTCTAACTAGTCTCTTATGGTCCAGGAAAATATTCCCTCTTGTTGCTTCTTCCCATATTTAGAGTTACATTATTACAGTCACTGATCTCATATAGAACTATATATCGTCATTTTATCATGGACTCAGCACACATTTGGTAATGCAAGAAACAGCAATTTTTTGAAACAGGCAATATAAAAAATAATATAACTAGCAGTGTTAGTAAGGTCACAAGAAAGAATTTAAGTCAAGAACTTACATTAAGTGCAGCCCAGTATATTCCAGATCGTCTGACTTAGTCTGTTCTATACCAGTCCTTATCTTTAAGGGAAATTATATATTGGCATTGTCCATAAGGCACCCAGCTTGCTTTCCTACTGTTATTAGGCTGGTTATCCATAGTATGGTTTAACTGTTCCCAACATAAGGGAGCCTTTAAATTTAAATGATGATAGACAAGTGTTAATCTCCTGGTTGCAGATCATAGAGCATCTGACCTTCATCCATAGAGAGATTGCTGAGTTTAGATACAATTTTAGAGTGTACTTTCAATAATTCAATTAAACTCTGCAACAATATAACATAACAGCAAGGAACTATCTGGGAAGTAAATCTTAGTGAATACAGACCTCAATAAACAGAATTAGAATTTAACATCCACTGAAACATAATATTGTTCTCTCTAAAATTACCCTCATCTCCGCCAATCACAGCTAATCAAATCTAATTTGTTTGCAAAATATGTCTGGTTAATTGACCATATAGGCTCTTCCACATTGGCTGTGGTGGAATTCCTGAGGAGTCTCAGACTGAATTCCCAATACGCCTCTCAAGGCCATGAAAGCCATGCCAAAGACCTGACATCTGGCTCTGTCTTGGTGGATTTTTTCTAGAGGTCCCCCAAATACCGAGATTCCTGCACATGCCAGGAGACCGTCTTTCCCATTCAACTGATAAAGCTTGTTGAAACCCAGGAACCCCCAATTTCTGGAGAGCTCAGGTAGAGAGAAAAGAAAAATGCTTTAATCTTACCCACAGGTGTAGTTTACCAAATTGCTATAAATCATAACCAACTTGAGGGGAAGGGCTTCCCTATATCTGGAGAACACAGATCAAAACCATGATGAAGCCACCTTAATGAAGTCATCAGATTTTCGCTTAGGATGATTTAATTTCTTACTCAGTTCCCCAGTATAATCTGAGATTTATCAGAGTACAACGATAATTGCCTATAAATCACAGAAAGACTTCAAAGGTCACAGTTAAACATTTGATCACAATATAATTGACAAAAGAAACAGCTATTGCTGTGACATACATTTTAAAATAACTGCAATTATGACTGATAACATCTTATCAGAACATACTAGACTTTTAGGAATTCCATGTAATTTAACATGCTAATTAAATATTTCTCTCTGACGTGCCTCAGGGGACTTCTAAAGCAATTCAAAGTTAGCTGGAGGTCAAAAGAACGTTAGAATCCATGAAAGGATTACAAAAGCAAATACAAGTCACTTAAAGACAAAGAAACTTTAAAAATCTGTTATCAGGGACAGATCAACATTTTAAGAAAACTTGTCTTCTTAACTGATAAAAGTCAAATTCAAGTTTTGCACCAGCTTACTTTTAAAATTCATTTACTCAAATAAATTTATTCTAAACTTAGCCAGTCTCAACCATACCCAAAACTCTTTTCTCAGGGTCCACTTCCCACAAGTCTTCCATCACATTCTGCATCCATAGTAGCCTGTCCCCTATTTTTCCACCCCAAAACAACAAACTCCAAGACAGACTCACTTTCTTTTTCCTAAATGCAATGCAGTTCCATTCCTCATACCTTCTTTTACTGAAAATACGCATCCTACTTTCTTTAAGAAACCATGAACTGTCTTCTTTATCAACGCTCTGTAGATTGGTGAACATAAATACCAATCATTTCTAAAAAATATGTTCTTTCTCATAAAGGACATCTTAGGGTGGCACTGAACACATTCATCAATAGCCCTAAATACCCTTAATTTCTCTGCAAAGGGAAGACAATGTTCAGTAATTAATGTTTCGGTATCTTATTTTATTTGGAAATGACCTATGTATTTAATAAACTTCCATCATTTAACTTAATTTAACAACTCTAAATTTTAAGTTACCAAATATCTGGGTAGATTATTCTTAAGTAGACATTCCTAAAATAGTTATTCCTAAAGACCCAAAAGTCCTTCACTCATCTGCATGTAATTTACCAATAAGAATTTCATTATATCAAGTTAATTATTGTTTTTTCTTTCTGCTGAAAAACTCTGCAACAGGAGTGACATAAACTTATTGAACTTCAGTAAACCTAGGTACAATATATATTAATTAAATAAACTAACAAGACACCTTTTAATAGCAGATATCAATTCAGTACTGAATATTTCCCAGATCCTGTGGGCCTGAAACTCATTTCAGCAACTTTCCTAAATAATTATATTAAATTTGTAACCACTTTTAAGTCAATTAGAGTTCATTTACAAATTAACCCCAGCAATATTATCCAAGGCAAAGATACATACTAAGACATACATAAATCCATAAATCATTGTTTCATCTCAACCTATTTTCTCCAGAGTCTAAAGAATACTGTGGTCACACAGTGTTCCTTATTCATAGGTTCATAGCTATAGGTGTACCAGTCTGTCAGAATGTTCCTTAAGGGGATATCAGATGGAACTGAAGAAGCACTTCATACATCTGATTGAAAAACACTCACATGTGGACTGAGAACAAACCAGAACCCCTACCAATGGGTGGAAGGCTTACATCCAAAAAACACAGACAGCACAAAGCTCAGAGTGGCCAATTCCAAGTCCAACTAAGCCAGTGACCTTAATCCAAGTGGTGCCTTATAGGTGGGATTTCCAAAACAGAAAATCCCCAGAAAGGAACTGAATGTTCCCCAGATGGAACTGAAAGTTTCTCAGAGGGACAAGGTCCAAGGGGTCTCAGACTATATGCCAGAGGATTTACCCAGGACAAGGTCCAAGGGGTCTCAGACTATATGCCAGAGGATTTAACCAGGTTCTGGCAGCAGTGTTGCAACATCAGACACTATCTTTCTCCTTCCCCCAGATAATTCCTCAGAGTAGGAATTTCAGGCTGGCTGAGACAGGAGGAAGAAGGGCATGTCCTCAAGCCAAAGGTGGCCTTGGCAGCTGCAAGGATGGTCCATCTTCTGCTTCTTACTCCTGCCTCAGAGTTCTGACTACCAGGATCAGGTATGACCAGGACTTAGCCTTTCCAGGCAAGGGTCCCAAGTGATCTGCCCTCTAAAGGAATTCTCCTACTCTCTGCTCCCTCAAAAGAGGCTGGTGTGGAGAAAACCTCGGGGCATCCAGTCAAGCCAGGGGACCCTTCTGGGGCCATCCCTTAGTCAGCCCCATGTTGAGTGCCAAAATTTGAAGCCAAATCCAACCTCTGTACCCCTACACTGAATAAAATCTCAGAGACAGAGTTTTGAGTGATGTAGTAAAGAATAGTTTTATTCCTTTGCCAGGTAAAGGGGGCAGGCTAATGCCCTCAAAACTGTGTCCCAACACAGGAGGTTTTGTGAGAGGTTTCATAGTCAAGGGGTGGGGTTGCTGATGAGGATCAGGGTGCATGTAGGACCCGCAGTACTTCAATCCAGAGGTCATCTGGTGTCAGGTGATGATGGGCAAACTGTGACCTCTGGAATGAAGAGTGCTTCATCAAGTAGTTAACATCTTCCATTTGGTGGGGGCTTTAGATGTGCAAAAGAGCTCAGATATTGTTGTGTGTATCCCTTAATGGGGAACCAGGACCCTGCCCCAAGGCTGTACTATTGTTTGTCAGCTGCTCCTCCCTTGTCTCTGCATCCCCTTCCCTTCCTCATTAGCAAATGTTTAAACCTGCCTGTCGGTACTCAGGGAAGGTCTGAAGCTGAATGAAGCCTATTTCCTGTAATCAAAGAAATGAGGGACACAGAAAAGCTTTTGTGCCCAGGAGCCCCATAGGGTCCTGCTGTGTTTCATTTGTACATTGAAGGTAATTAAAAATAAATAAAACAACTACTATATTGAGGAACAAATAATCTGATAAATTAATTATATTTTTGTGTTGTCTGTAGTCTTACTAAGAATAAAAATATTAGTTATAAATACAAATCATTTAAGAATTGAGGTATGTGTCATTTCTATAAAATTTCTATAAAATTGACTAAATACAGCAGTGATATATTAATGCTAACAATCGTGGTTACTTTGAGTGATAAGGTATATTTCTACTGCAGTAATAATGAAGTCTAGTTAGAAAATAAATAAAATGAAGCATTTATAGTATATCTTAGCAAGCTAAAATCAAATTCAGCCAAAGAAGAGAAGGAAACAATGCTCAATTGATATTTACTAAATATCATTATCAAATAATCTATCTGTATAAATAAATACATGTCTTAGAAAAGCTGCAGCATAGCGTAATTTTACTTTTTTTGGTGTGGGCATTGCAGATATAATTAAGGTCATCTCTCATTTATTCTGCATTTCTAGACCCTTCTTTCTTTTACATTGGGGGAGGGAGGCAGCAAGGATCATCTCGTCACAAACATATGTATTCAGTTCACTGTTTGCAACTTTGGTGCCATATCTCATTTATATAATGTGCACTAATATTTTAATTAGTCGCTTATGCTTAATAAAAAGGTGCATTTCCTGATCTCAACAGTGCACCAGAAACCTGCGATGTCTGAACACACCACAACAGGAAGTGTATAACACAGGCCAGCTATCTGACCACAGAAACAAGATTTCAGGAACTCATATCAAATTCAGGAATGAGGTTTGACCTGAAACAGAGTAAGCATAAGACTCTCAAATATGCTGGTATTTTATTGGAAAAGTAGTTAGAATATTTTCTATACAATATAATGTAACAGATTAATTGAAAAACAATAAAATCTGTACTGACTGGCCATGCATTAAAGGAGTTAGAATATTTTCTATACAGTGTAATGCAGCAGATTAATTGATAAACAATAAAATCTCTGTTGACTGGCCATGCATTACTTCAAGAGTGGGTCTATGACAAAGAGATATTCCTGGGTCCATTCAGTACATTTTAATAATAAAGGTGGACAGAGATAAATTGGACCAAATATCAGAATCCTTCAAGATGACTACATTCTATGGAAGAATCCCAACTCTTTGCACAGTTAAATGAAATTGTTTATTAAATTAAAACAAGATCAACTGCTGAGGGAGACCTTCAAGATGGTGGAGGAGTAAGATGTGGAGATCACCTTCCTCCCCACAAATACATCATAAATACATCTAACTGTGGAACAACTCCTACAGAACACCTACTGAAAGCTGACAGAAGACCTCACACTTCCCCAAAGGCAAGAAACTCCCCACTTACCTGGGTAGGGCAAAAGAAAAAAGGAAAAACAAAGACAAAAGAGTAGGGACAGGACATGCACCTTGTGTCCTGTGAAGGAGGAAAAATTTCCACATACTAGGAAGCCCATTCACTTGCAGACATGGGGGGTGGGGGTGGGGGAAGCTTCAGAGCCACGGAGGAGAGTGCAGCAACAGGGGTGCAGAGGGCAAAGCAGAGAGATTCCCGCACAGATGATGGGAGTCAACCAGCACTCACCAGCCTGAGAGGCTTGTCTGCTCACCCGCCAGGGCGGGTGGGGGCTGGGAGCTGACGCTCGGGCTTCCAAGGAAAGATCCCAGGGAGAGGATTGATGTTGGCTGCCTGAAGGGGGCTAGTGCACCACAGCTGGGCGGGAGTGTGTCCAGGAAAAGTCTGGACCTGCCTAAGAGGCAAGAAACCATTGTTTCAGGGTGCGCAAGGAGAGGGGACTCAGAACACCCCTAAATGAGCTCCAGAGATGGGTGCAAGCTGCGGCCATCAGTGCAGACACCAGAGACAGGCACGAAATGCTAAGGCTGCTGCTGCAGCCACCAAGAAGCCTGTGTGCAAGTACAGGTCACTATCTACACCTCCCCTCACAGGATCCTGTGCAGCCTCCCACTGCCAGGGTCCCATGATCCAGGGACAACTTTCCCAGAAGAACACATAGTGCGCCTCAGGTTGTTCCAACATCACTCTGGTCTCTGCCACTGCAGGCTTGCCCTGCATTCCGTACCTGTTGCTCCCCACCGGCCTGAGTGAGCCAGAGCTCCCTAACCACCTGCTACTTTAACCTAAACCTGTCTGAGCGAAGAGCCTGCACCCTCAGGCGACCTACACACACAGGTGGTGCCAAATCCAAAGCTGAACCCCAGGAGCTGTTTGAACAAAGAAGAAAAAGGGACATTTCTCCCCGCAGGCTCAGGGGCAGCAGATTAAATCTCCACAATCAACTTGATGTACCCTGCATCTCTGAAATACTGTACAGACAATGAATCATCCCCAAATCGAGGCAGTTGACTTTAGGAGCAACTGTAGACTTGGGGTTTGCTTTCTGCCTCCAATTTGTTTCTGGTTTTATCTTTATCTTAGTTTAGTATTTAGAGTTTATTGTCATTGGTAGATTGGTTTATTGATTTGGGTGCTCTCTTCCTTTATATATATATCTATATATATAGATATATATATACACCTATAGATATATATATAGCTATATATTTTTTCTTTTCCTGTTTCTCGTTTTGAGAGTGTGTATGTATATGCTTCTTAGTGTGGTTTTCTCTGTATAGCTTTGCTTTTACCCTTTGTCTTAGGTTCTGTCTGCCTTTCTTTTTTTTAGTATAGTTTTTAGCACTTGTTATAATTGGTGGATTTGTTTTTTGGTTTGGTTACTCTCTTCTTTCTTTCTTTCTTTTCATTTATTACTTTTTGATTTTTTAATTTTTAATAATTTTTTACTTTTTATTTTAATAAATATTTTAATCTTTCTTTCTTTCTTTCTCTTTCTTTCTTTCTTTCTTTCTTTCTTTCTTTCTTTCTTTCTTTCTTTCTTTCTTTCTTTCTTTCTTTCTTTCTTTTTCCTCCCTTTTCTTTGGAGCCATGTGGCTGGCAGGGTCTTGGTGCTCTGGCTGGGTGTCAAGCCTGTGCTTCTGAGGTGGGAGAGCCAAGTTCATGACATTGGTACACCAGAGACCTCCAGGCTCTACATATTATCAAACAGCAAAAGCTCTCCCAGAGATCTCCATCTCAGTGCTAAGACCCAGGTCCACTCAACGACCACCAAGCGACAGTGCTGCACACCCTTTGCCAAACAACTAGCAAGACAGGAACACAACCCCACCCATCAGCAGAGAGACTGCCTAAAATCATAATAAAGTCACAGACACACCAAAACACACCACCGGATGCAGTCCTCCCCACCAGAAAGACAAGATCCAGCCTCATCCACCAGAACACAGGCACCAGTCCCCTCAACCAGGAAGCCTACACAAGCCAATGAACGAACCTTAGCCACTGGGGGCAGATACCAAAAACAATGGGAAATACGAGCCTGCAGCTTGTGAAAAGGAGACCCCAAACACAGTAAGTTAAGCAAAATGAGAATGCAGAGAAACACACAGCAGATGAAGGAGCAAGGTAAATACCCACCAGACCAAACAAATGAAGAAGAAGGCAGTCTACCTGAAAAAGAATTCAGAGTAATGATAGTAAAGACAATACAAATTTTGGAAATAGAATGGAAAAAACACAGAAACGTTTAACAAGGACCTAGAAGAACTAAAGAGCAAGCAAACAATGATGAGCAACACAATAAATGAAATAAAAAATTCTGTAGAAGCAATCAATAGCAGAATAACTGACATAAGAATGGATAAGTGACCTGGAAGATAAAATAGTGGAAATAACTACTGCAGAGCAGAAGAAAAAAGCATGAAAAGAATTGAGGAAAGTATCAGAGATCCCTGGGACAACATGAAATGTACTGACATTCGAATTATAGGGGTCTCAGAAGAAGACAAGAAAAAGAAATACACTGGGAAAATACTTGAAGAGATTATACTTGAAAACTTCCCTAATATGGGAAAGGAAATAGTCAATCAAGTCCAGGAAGTGCAGAGAGTCTCATACAGGATAAACCCAAGTAGAAACATGCCAAGACACATATTAATCAAACTATCAAAAATTAAATGCAAAGAAAAAATACTAAGAGCAGGAAGGGAAAAATAACATACAAAGGAATCCAAATAAGGTGAACAGCTGATCTTTCAGCAGAAACTCCGCAAGCCAGAAGTGAGCGGCAGGACATATTTAAAGAGATGAAAGGGAAAAACCTACAACCAAGATTACTGTACCCAGCAAGGATCTCATTCAGGTTCAACAGAGAAATTAAAACCTTTAGAGATAAGCAAAAGTTAAGAGAATTCAGCACAACCAAACCAACTTTACAACAAATGTTAAAGGAACTTCTCTAGGCAGGAAGCACAAGACAAAGAAAAGACCTATAATAACAAACCCACAACAATTAAGAAAATGATAATTTGAACATACATATCAATAATTACCTTAAATGTAAATGGATTAAATGCACCCACCAAAAAGCATAGACTGGCTGAATGGATAAAAAAACAAGACCCATATATATACTGTCTACAGTAGACCCACTTCAGACCTAGGGACACATACAGACTGAAAGTGAGAGGATGGAAAAAGATATACCATGCAAATGGAAATCAAAAGAAAGCTGGAGTAGCAATTCTCATATGAGACAAAATAGACTTTAAAATAAAGACTATTACCAGAGACAAAGAAGGACACTACATAATGATCAATCCAAGAAGATATAACAATTGGAAATATTTATGCACCCAACTTAGGAACACCTAAATATATATGGCAAATGCTAACAGCCATAGAAGGGGAAATCGACAGTAACATAATCATAGTAGGGGACTATAACACTCCACTTTCACGAGTGGACAGATCATCTAAAATGAAAATAAATAAGGAAACACAGCTTTAAATGATACATTAAACAAGATGGATTTAATTGATATTTATAGGAAAGTCCATCCAAAATCATCAGAATACACTTTCTTCTCAAGTGCTCATGGAACATTTTCCAGGATAGATCATATCTTGGGTCACATATCAAGCCTTGGTAAATTTAAGAAAATTGAAATCGTATCAAGTATCTTTTGTTACCACAACGCTATGAGACTAGATATCAATTACAGGAAAAATCTGTAAAAAATACAAACACATGGAGGCTAAACAATATGTTACTAAATAACCAAGAGATCACTGAAGAAATCAAAGAGGAAATCAAAAAATACCTAGAAACACATGACGATGAAAATATGATGACCCAAAACCTATGGATGTAGCAAAACAGTTCTAAGAGGGAGGTTACAGCAATATAATCCTACCTCAAGAAAGAAGAAACATCTCAAATAAACAACCTAACCTTACACCTAAAGCAATTAGAGAAAGAAGAACAACCCCCCCCCCCAAAATTAGCAGAAGGAAAGACATCATAAATTTCAGATCAGAAATAAATGAAAAAGAATGAAAAAAACAGTAGCAAAGATCAATAAAACTAAAAGTTGGTTCTTGGAGAAGATAAACAAAATTGATAAACAATTAGTCAGACTCATCAAGAAAAAAAGGGAGAAGATTCAAATCAGTAGAATCAGAAATGAAAAAGGAGAAGTAACAACTGACACTGCACAAATACAAAGGATCATGAGAGATTACTACAAGCAACTCTATGCCACTGAAATGGACAACCTGGAGAAATGAGCAAATTCTTAGAAAAGCACAACCTTCCGAGACTGAACCAGAAAGAAATAGAAAATATGAACAGACCAATCACAAGCACTGAAATTGAGACTATTAAAAATCTTCCAACACACAAAAGCCCAGGACCAGATGGCTTCACAGGCGAATTCTATCAGACATTTAGAGAAGAGCTAACACCTATCCTTCCCAAACTCTTCCAAAATATAACAGAGGGAGGAATGCTCTCAAACATTCTACGAGGCCACCATGACCCTGATACCAAAGCCAGACAAAGGTGTCACAGAGAAAGAGACTACAGCCCAATATCACTGATGAACATAGATGCAAAAATGCTCAGCAAAATACTAGCAAACAGAATCCAACAGCACATTAAAAGGATCATACACCATGATCAAGTGGGGTTTATACCAGGAATGCCAGGATTCTTCAATATATACAAATCATTCAGTCATAAACCATGTTAACAATTTGAAGGAGAAAAACCATATGATCATCTCAATAGATGCAGAAAAAGCTTTGGACAAAATTCAACACCTATTTATGATAAAAACCCACCAGAAAGTAGGCATAGAGGGAACTTACCTCAACATAATACAGGCTATATATGACAACCCCACAGCCAACATCATTCTCAATGGTGAAAATCTGAAACCGTTTCCTCACCATTTCCTCTAAGGTCTGGAAGAAGACAAGGTTGCCTACTCTCACCATTATTATTCAACATAGTTTTGGAAGTTTTTCCACAGCAGTCAGAGAAGAAAAAGAAATAAAAGGAATCCAAATTGGAAAAGAAGTAAAACTGTCACTGTTTGCAAATGACATGATACTATACATAGAGAATCCTAAAGATGCTACCAGAAAACTACTAGAGCTAATCAATGAATTTGGTAAAGTAGCAGGGTACACAATTAATGCACAGAAATCTCTTGCACTCCTATACACTAATGATGAAAAATCTGAAATAGAAATTAAGGAAACACTACCATTTACCATTGCAACCAAGAGAATAAAATACCTAGGAAGAAACCTAAGGACACAAAAGACCTGTATGCAGAAAGTATAAGACAATGATGAAAGAAATTTAAGAAAATACAAACAGATGGAGAGAATGACCATGTTCTTAGATTGGAAAAATCAACATTGTGAAAATGACTATACTACCCAAAGCAACCTACAGATTCAATGCCATCCCTATGAAACTACCAATGGCATTTTTCACAGAACTCAAACAAAAATTTTCACAATTTGTATGGAAACACATAAGACCATGAATAGCCAAAGCAATCTTCAGAAAGAAAAATGGAGCTGGAGGAATCAGGCTCCCAGATGTCAGACTATACTACACAGCTACAGTAATCAAGACAGTATGGTGCTGGCACAAAAACAGACAGATCAATGGAACAGGATAGAAAGCCCAGAGATAAACCCACGCACATGTAGTCACCTTATTTTTGATAAAGGAGGCAAGAATATACAATAGAGAAAGGACAGTGTCTTCAATAAGTGGTGCTGGGATAACTGGCCAGCTACATGTAAAGGAAAGAAATTAGAACACTCCCTAACACCATAAACAAAAATAAACTCAAAATGGATTAAAGACCTAAATGTAAGGCCAGACACTATCAAACTCTTAGAGGAAAACATAGGCAGAATATTCTGTGACATCAATCACAGCAAAATCCTTTTTGATCCACCTCCTAGAGGAATTGAAATAAGAACAAATATAAATAAATGGGACCTAATGAAACTTAAAAACTTTTGCACAGCAAAGGAAACCATTAACCAGACAAAAAGACAACCCTCAGAATGGGATAAAATATTTGCAAATGAAGCAACTGACAAAGGATTAATCTCAAAATTTACAACCAACTCATGCAGCTCAATATCAAAAACACAAACAACCCAATCCAAAAATGGGCAGAAGACCTAAATATACATTTCTCCAAAGAAGATATATAGATTGCCAACAAACACATGAAAGGATGCTCAATGTCACCAATCATTAGAGAAATGCAAATGAAAACCACAATGAAGTATCACCTCACATTGGTCAGAATGTCCACCATCAAAAATTCTACAAACAATAAATTCTGGAGAGGGTGTGGAGAAAAGGGAACCCTCTTGCACTGTTGGTGGGAATGTAAATTGATACAGCCACTCTGGATAACAGTATGGAGGTTCCTTAAAAAACTAAAAATAGAACTACTATATGACCTAGCAATCCCATTACTGGGCATAAATACTGAGAAACATAATTCAGAAAGAGCCATGTACCACAATGTTCATTGCAGCTCCTTTTACAATAGCCAGGAGATGGAAGCAACCTAAGTGCCCATCGACTGATGAATGGATAAAGAAGATGTGGCACATATATACAATGGAATATTACTCAGCCATAAAAGGAAACCAAACTGAGTTTTTTGTAGTGAGGTGGATGGACCTAGAGTCTGTCATACAGAGTGAAGTAAGTCGGAAAGAGAAAAGCAAATACCGTATGCTAACACATATAAATGGAGACAAAAAAAAAAGTTTCTGAAGAACGTAAGAGCAAGGCAAGAATAAAGACACATACATAGAGAACGGACTTGAGGACACGGGAAGAGAGAATGGTAAGCTGGGACAAAGTGAGAGTGACATGGACATATATACACTACCAAATGTAAAATAGATAGCTAGTGGGAAGCAGCCGCATAGCACAGCAAGGTCAGCTCAGTGTTTTGTGACCACCTAGAGGGGTGGTATAGGGAGGGTAGGAGGGAGACGCACGAGGGAGGAGATATGGGGATATATGTATACGTATAGCTGATTCACTTTGTTATAAAGCAGAAACTAACACACCATTGTAAAGCAATTACATTCCAATAAAGATATATAAAAATAGAAAGATCAACTGCTGATCTCTTTAATTTAGGTTCAGATAGTCTGGAATCTTTTCCTCAAAACAAGGTGCTTGGTTTCAAATTATGAAATTTCAGTGACTTTTTGGTCTTTGCAAACCAAGCCAAAATTAGATTTTGAAACTCGCATGGCATTTAAAAATCTCAATTATCCAATATTCATAAAGTCCATTTTTTTTTAAAAAAAGTAAGATGGATGGACGATAATACAGTAATTCTTATCTAGTGATGGAATAATTACTCATTTTTTTGTATTCAAGTTCTTAGAATCAGAGATGTTAAGGAACTGGAGTCCTCTTGATATATTATAAATAAAAAATTAGAATGCTTCTATTGATTTTTCTTAATTTCAATCCATCCTCTTCCAACTAAAATCAGAAAAATCATTACTTAATTTCAATATTACCAATTTACTGTACACTTTTTTATCCATTAGGCTCTTGATTTTGAGTAATTTCATATGCATCAGACACCAATATGCTGTTTTTTAAATTATTTAATATTTTGGCATGTTTTTAGGAGAAGACATCTAATTGTTAATTATTAAAGTTCTTAGTAAATATTTATATATAGGTAAAAGTAAATCTCAAAAATTTTGGTTATGTTAGAATGTGTTTTATTAAAAGATGCTTAATAATTACTCCACATGAGCAGTGTCCTCTCTCATACAACTCGATCTCTCTTCCACCATTGGACACAACCACTTACAAAAATGAGATGGTTAGTTATTTTGGAAAGGTTAATGTTTCAGACCAAGTCATGTGGTTTTGCACAAACCTCTTAACCCATCGAAGTTTTATTTCCTTATATTTAAAATAAGAATAGGAAAATTTGGCCTGTTTTCTTCATAGAGCTGTTGTGATAATTAAATCTATATTATCTTAAATTTTTTAAAGTAGCAATGAATATAAAGGTAGATATACATATGTATATATGTACATATGTCATACACAATATTAGCATTTTACAAATAAATCAATATAATTTCCATATATCATAAATAGTACATAAGAAATATGATTAGAAAAATATAGAAGCAAATTGATATTTATTCATTTAGTTGTATTTACTAAATGCCTCCTATCTATTTTGGATCAACATACTAGATTGATCCAAAGATTAAAAAGTTAAGCCTTTTCTTATGAGGGCTTCAATTTTCGCTACAAGAGAGGTAAAGCCTGACTGTTCTTTCCCAAAATATTTCTTGAACATCTTCAAACCAGGATGCTGCACTTGATGACAGTTTTTCTTTATGAGGCAGCTAGCAATGCACGTAGCTCCGTGGACTATTTGTCATTCACTGAATATGTTTTAGCCGTAAATTGTCATAAGGCCACTTTCTTTTGAACCTATTTCATTTAGTCACAGGCTCTAATTTCTAGTCTCATTTTCAGGTAAAAGTGTTTCCTTGAGGGATGTAATTAACTGGTAGATTTAGAAATGGAAAACTATATGGATTTGGTAAGTCATTTGGATATTACTAAAAATACAAAAACACCTTGGACTTAAATCCTGAAAGAATTAATTAACGATCTTCTCCTACTTCTGAGCAATCAAATCAACTCATGACCAAGTTTTAATTATTAGTAATTAATGTGTATGATGTCCTATTTTAGATATCTCCCTAACAATCTTAATACAAGAAACAAACAATTCTTATTGAGAAAACATATACTTCCAACAGGGTCTATTGTTTTGCTCATAGTAGATAGTATACCAAACTACAGATTTCTTAAAATACAGGTTGAAAGACAGTATCTCTCAAACATCAATATGTTTGAGAGCAATGTGATAAAACTATTTTGGCATACCCTTGAATTATAGATTTAGTAGTCCTATTTTTAAAATATCTCTGAACAATTCTAAAGCTCCATATATGTAATTTGTAATTTTCTAAAAGCACAAACTGGTACAAATTTTTGTTCTTTACTCAACATTGGACACGTAGAAGTTTTCTTGAAGTGGTAAAAAAAAAAACTCTGCTGGTGGAAATGAAGGGAAAATGCAATAGTCCACAAGGGTGACTGTTATGAGACAGACAACAGACATTTCAGACACATGCAATAGCTAAGTATTCTGTATTTGCTGTAGAAGCAAGGCATGTTTTTAATTTCTAGTTACTGCCTTATGTGATAAATTGCACATGATTGTGACATGAGAATTTTCAGATGTCAAGACACTCCATTCTTTAAGGTTATAAGGGGTGGGTTATCTTTTGTTTTTCATGTTGCTAGCTTTTTTGTCATAGCACTTCTAATGGATCTTTCTAGCCTTTCAGCTACATTTCTTTCTAAATCTATTTTTTCCTTATTCTCATGTTCATTTTCATTTTGGTAACCTATTATTAAGTTTAATAAAATATAAATACATTATACATTTAAATGGTATATATCACCTATATAGGACAAGATATAGTAAAGGAAAACTACATTTTATTTTTGCAATCACACAGATTGAGACAAATCAATACAATAGAGCATGCTGTTAGTAAACAAGTAAGTGACCGTGACTATTTTTCTAGACATAAATTTTTCCAGTTTATTTTCATTTTTCATTAAAGTTGTATGTCAACCTCCATGAAGGCTACATTCTATACTTAGATACACATAACTTCCATTTAATCAATGGTAAGATGTGCAACTAAATATAGTCAGGCACAACCTATATAGAGTCAAAGTTATTATGCAAGACACACTTTTTAGATTATTCAGGAAAAAGAGATATTCTGAATATTTTGGCTTATGCATATAGAACCATTTAGAAATTTATCATCAGACTTCAAATTTAGTACTGATCTTGGCAGTATTCATAGAAAAAGGGTATATTCTAATTCCTTTTTACTAGCTTGATGAATGAATTACATATCTGCATTTTGGTTTCCTCTAAAATTTAGTTTACTACATAAAATGTGATCAAAGTCAGAAGGGACAGTAGAGTGTAGGAATTGAGGATGAAATCTCTGGGTTTAGAGTCCAAGCCACTGGCCAGTGTGACCTTGGGTGGGTTACTTTGCCTCTCAGGCTCGGTGTCCTCATTCAGAAAATGAGAATGCCCTAGAACTTATATCATAGTGTTGTTGAGAAAATATATGAAGTAATTCCTAAAAATACGGTGTTTGATGTGTATTATGTATCCATTCCACTTTTGCAAATACCTCTTTATTCACATTATTCTTACTATTGAAACAGTTATACAAACATGGCTAGTCTTGTTTTTAGCTGTATTTCAATGTGAGCAATATATGTGCAACATTATAATAAGATTCTTGTGTATAAACATATAATACGTGTTTTGAAGATACCCAATACATGCTTCCTTATGACTATAATGATGAGCTTTTTTTTTTTTTTTTTTTTTTTTTTTTGCGGTACGTGGGCCTCTCACTGTTATGGCCTCTCCCGTTGCGGAGCACAGGCTCCGTATGTGCAGGCTCAGTGGCCATGGCTCACGGGCCCAGCCGCTCCGCGGCATGTGGGATCTTCCCGGACCAGGGCACGAACCCGTGTCCCCTGCATTGGCAGGCGGACTCTCAACCACTGCTCCACCAGGGAATCTCCTGTTACCAATTTTTAAGTTGGCTCATTCTGTATTTGTTTTTGGTAAAGGCAGAGAAGCTAGTTGTTGTTAAGGCATCCAGTGGTGTATGAATCAGACAACTTCCTCTCCTATTTTCTCAATTTCTCTCACAGTAAAGTGTAAGAGACTGAGATATAGAACAGCATATCAAGAAGAGTGACATTATTACCCACTGTAAATAATCTTTTGAGTACCAATTAATCAATTCTAAGTAAAGAGACTAGAAAATTAATCTTCATGATGGATATTGAAGACCCATGCCTGCCAGTCAACAAGAACAACTATCTTACTGTTAACTCAGATATGTTAATAGAAAACTAGAATGTTCAGGAAAATGCCACACATTACATTGACAACAGGAAATGCTTTGTTTTAAAATATTTAACATTGAGTGATAGCCTCACTTTGTGTTCTTAACACATGACTGCATGGTTTATACAAAGATATTTCTGATTTGGATTGACTCTCATACTTTAAAGCAGAGTTCTGATTTACAGACTGAAGAATAAAAGCCTGAAATTTCTTTTATGCTTATTTAACCACATGAGGGTTTTTTAATGTTAAAATAGAACTTAGATTGTAAATGAATCCATTTGTTTTACAAAAGACTGTAGCATTCACCTCTATTTTCTATAATGGAACTTTTGACAGAATGACAAATTTGAGGAAAGATCAAAGTAGATGAACTTCAAGCTAAAATACTTTATCATATATATATTAGTTAGGATTCATCAAGTTGCTACAGAACAGAAATTATGCTATGGTTACCTGAGATTTTAGATTCACTTTTTTTTAATATATCTTTATTGGAGTATAATTGCTTCACAATGCTATGTTAGTTTCTGTTGTACAACAAAGTGAATCAGCCACATGCATTCATATACCCCCATATCCCTTCCCTCTTGGGCCTCCCTCCCACCTTCCCTATCCCACCGCTCTAGGTTGTTGCAAAGCACCGAGCTGATCTCCCTGTGCTATGAGTCAAATTCATTAAAAGTTGGAAATCATGATAGCATTTTGGAAAATGTATGGGTTATAAAATTTTGTTTTAAATATTGGTTTTCCTATATACTAGTAGTGTGACATTAGCTAAGCCTCTGAACTTCAACTTCCTCTTCTGTAAAACAGGGTTAACTGTGCTTCCTTTGAAAGCTTGTTGTAAGGATTACAGGGGTTCCATGTATGTCTTTATGTGAAAATTCTAGTACCTTGCCTGGTATGTATGCTCAGAAAACTGATGGCTTCATTATTACTATTGTTATTATTCTTTGGCCTCATACAGAACACAAATAATGTAATCAGTTTTGTAAATTACCATTCAATTGGATATTTGCAATTATTCACTGCATTATTTTTTGCAGTAAAAATTAAACCTTTCAATGGAATCTGCAAGAGTGGCAAACAGATGAAGTTTTCAGTTAACAGTTTTTTGATAATGAAAAAATACTTGATATTCAACCAACTTGACAGATTACTGATCACTGTTTTGTATTCCCTTTAAAACCCCCCAAAGTAGACAAACTTCTATATTACATTAACCAAGAGACACAGAGATAAAGATATAAAGAAAATGCTATATAATTAAAGGGTTACATTTTTAAGGGACATTTGTGGTTTCAAAGTATAAGCCTATATACTTTTAAGTGAAAAACTAAAGAAACAAGAGTAATATTTTAATAATATAGTTTAAAAAGCAATTTCCTTTAAAGGAATTCATGAAAACCTTTAACATGTCATTCAGTGACAAATTTAGTTAAAAACAGTGCTTCAATTGTTATTAAGCTAAATGGCCTTAGTTCCATTAATATACTGAAAGTGAAAATTATCTAAATATTAAAAATAAGACCTAAAAGTACTATTTGGTCTCATAAATGACATCAAACTGGATCTGATTTAATCATAGTGGAGTGTAATAAAACTTTTTTTGGACATATATAAGCAGGCATAAAGACTTTCTTACTCACTAATGTCTACTGTCCAAACTAGTGACCTTTGTTGAGTTCCCTGTTGTCATAGGATCATTATAGTATACCAAGAGCTACAGCATTATCTGAAAGAATGTCTGGAGTATGCACACGAATAACATCAACTGCAATTTAAAAACCTTATGCCATGTAACTTGCACAGGTGAATGTCAGAAATGAGAATATCTATATAGACACTGGCTCTAGAATTGCCATGGTACCTGTTTCTGCCATCTTTGGGAGCCAGCATTTTGAAATTAGTTAGAGGGGACATGATTTCATGAAGGGATCCAATGGGACCAGTGTCACTGACAAGAGAAGAAAGCTCCCTCCAATTGAGCAAATGTTCACTGTTGGGGCCACACTGAACAGTTTTCATCCTATCAAAGGTTTCTGCTGAGAGGCCACTAACTTTGGGAAATTCTCATTCCCTGCTGCCAGAGAAACCTACTGTATTCACTTCTGATTATTTTATGAGTTGGGAAAGTTATGAAATAAATGACTGCAATGTATACATAATTATATTTTTCTATACCTCAACTTGATTTCAATCTCAAGTTCCCATACTGCCAGTGGAGAAAAATTATCTCAGCCAGTTCAGATTAATTTTGGTCACGGGTTCCCTTGTCAACTCAGGAATTTATTTTCCTCCTCTCTTCTTTTCTGGGTTGGATTTAAATTTTGGAGATGTTGGTAGCAGGGAGCAGCTGATCTTCTCACCTCTCCACATATATGTCTGCATTCTGGTCAGTGTTGGTCCGAGCTGATGCTACTGCTCTCTCCCCTGGCTTCCTGCAGAGGTGACTGTGAGTGGTTCTCTGCCACATCTGCTCCACTCGTGCCAGCATGGAAAAACATTCTATAAAAGCATTTTTTCTACAGGATTTCACCTAGAACACACTGAGGTGGGGAAATTCAGTGAAGCCTCCCCAGGCTCCACTTTAGACAAATATTCCCTCTGTGTTCTAAACCTATGGGAGGCTTTTATTGGATAATTGATTTAGTGTACAGACTCAGACTCAAGACCACACTAATGTCTTACACTAATATCTTAGATATTGTTACCTCTTGAACTTTCTTCTCAGCCTGAACAATGTTTATCTTGTAGATATATGGAGGCAGGTGGACAGGAGTCTTTATTTATTTTTTGATAGGAGTCTTTTAAATCTACCGTTTTGTGTCCTACTCAGAACCTACTCAAAACACAAGCTTCTGAAACTCAAAATCCCCTTTCTCACAAATCGTGGTTATTGAACTTCAAAAACTCTTAATTTAAACTCAATAGCCAAGAATGTTCTCTTCTCTTATTCAGCACTGGTGTTTCTGCTGTGATAGCCCTGCCCTGAGTTAATGCATTGAAAGATCGAGTCTGAATGGTGAGAGACCCATGGGTTATAAAGCAACAATAACAGAAATGATAAAATAATTACAATGGACACAAAAACTTATAGATTAATGTATCAAAATAGTAACAAACTGCGAGTGATTTCTCTGTCATTGCTATACAAGATCAAGCTTATTGTTTAAAAAGGATCAAAGGAGAATAGTAAGCAGGATACCTGGATTACAGGTTTTTTCTCCCCTTGGAGCCTGCTTCCTGAACTGTTTGGACTCCAAGACCTGACTCAGCCTGTTCTCTTGCCCAGGCGGCCCTCCCCTCCACCTCCATGCATAGGCTGCTCCTCTCAGTCCATGGTTCCCTCAGTCTCTGGCCTCCCTGTAGTCATGAGGAATCTCCAGGCTCTCTCATCTCTCTCCTACAGCATTTGTTTAACTCTACACTGTATTAGGGATATCTGTGTAGTGATAAGAGGACCAGACCTAGAAGGAGAAAACTTGGATTTTATCCCTGTTTCAAACATCCTGGCAAGACTATTTCAATTCTCAAGTCTGTCTGTGGATCTCATAACTGCCCTTGCATTGTTGTAAGTCTGAGGTTTATTGGCTAAAGTTTTCAACTCCTTGTGTATAGAAATCAAGTCTCAATTTCCAGTAGTGCTTTGTACTTAGTAAATATTTGCTGAATCAAATAGAATGGCAGATGAGAAACAAGGAATTTACTGATAAATCTAATGGGATAAATGGGGAAAATAATGATAAGTTTATTTTAGTTGACTAAATAAATATCATCTTATTGACAGAGGGTAGGCAAGGGATTGGTTATGAGGCTTCCTTTCCCATCCCCTCCATCTCAGTCAACAATTGTGATTTCCTTTTCTTATGTCTGCAGAATAAAAGTTTTAATACTCTTTCTCTGCACAATTAAGAAGAGGTAATATATAGTAGTTCATTGCAAGGAAAAGGGTTGCAGATTAACTATGAATTCACCTTTCTGAATAAGCTCAGAAAGCCTTGCCAGGTAAACACCAAGTTAGATCACTTTCTTTAAAAGAAGATACAAACAACTCAGTTTCTAGACAACAATCTAAACCTTTTTAGTATTTCAACAAGTGGCATTTGGTGTTTTAGCTTACTACATAGCTTCATGTTGCTAAAGATTATCTATGTCAAGATAAAAATAAGCTTACCTCTCTCATTCTTAGCCCATCACACCTGCTATTCAATTATGTGCTCTTTGCTTGTGGGTACCTGAAATAGTAAGAAAGAATAGAACACAAATTAAATATAACTCAGTAGCATTTTGTGAAAGGCAAATATTACAAATTTAATTGATGACAGACACACACTTCATAAAACTATTAGCATGCAACTCCAGCTGCAAAAACTGAACAACAATATGCCTAAACTGTTTAGCAGCAAAAAAGTAAACCAATTACATTGACAAAAGCCACCATAAACAAAAAACTGTATTTAAAAGATGAACAGTTTTGGCATTCATCCCTACCATCGAGTCTTTCACATTCTTTTTTCCATCAAAATTTAGCTTACGTTTGATGTTAGCAAGAATTGCATTACTATTATTGCTAATTTTAGTTCTGTTTATTACCTTGAGGGTTATATATTGTAAAATAATTTTGGTGCCTCTAGTTAATGTTAATTAGTTGTTTTAATAACCTATAGACCTATTTGTTATGTTTTTGTAGGTTTACTTTTTTAACTATCAGGAACTTAATAACTGAGAATATTTAACATTACTGTTGCATAAGCAAAATTACAGAGTTACTATTAGTGTTACCTGTTTAACGTTTAGTCATCCTTTGAGTCCTGCGACATATTTCCTTAACAATCATCAGCCATCAAGTCTGATAGTCTCAAAAGAATTATCAGCCCTCTAAACTGCCTTCAAGGGCGGTGATATTTAGCACTGAAAATTACAAATAAAGTTTTTGAGGTTGAATAGCAACAACTGGCCAGTGACACTGATGATTTGTTTGTCAAAACAAATTGTTATAAACTACGCAAATGAAGTCCACACACTCCTTTGAGTGAAAATAAAGTGAATCTACACAATGCTTACATGTTGGATGGGATATTTAATGTGCGGGAAACTCAAAGGTTGAAGAACTAGGCATTTAGACAGTGGTAAGTGGTAATCTTACCTCTTTATACTCCATTACTCTTTCTCACGAGAGACATGCTAATGCAAACAAGTCAACCAGAATTTGTGTTTAGCAAGATAAAGCTTAGAGGATAGTTTAAAATCCATTTATTATTCTAAATCCATTTTTTTCCATTAACATGTTATACATTAGTGTTTACTAACCATGATTCATGTAACAGTTTAGTTTGTTAACTTTTAAATTATTTAACAACCATAAGTTATTAATACACTTTTAAAGTATTACACAAATATCTTAAAACAGGCTTGGGTTCATTTTTGTAATTTTTAAATAGAAAACATTTTAGGCATCTCTTGAAAAAGAAATAAAGCAGGCATTTAAAGCTAGAAAACAAGTAATTCCAAATTTAGTTTTTACAAAAGTTTTCAGCTTTATTGACAAATTATGGCAAACATATTTGACAAAGTGTGGTTTCCTATTTAGAGAAGCTTACACATGGAACTTTATGTGTGTGTGTTTTTCTTTTTTAACAAATACAGGTTAAAACACTAAACAAATTCAGTTAGCTACATACATACAGTAGCTGCTTGTTTTCAACCCCATTAAAACAGCATTTAAAATTAAATTTACAAATTTAATATCGAACAGCTTCAACTAACTGTTATTAAAAGACAGGTTAAAACATCTTATCTACAACTTTATTATAGCTAGTTCAAATATCATGTTACAGTTTTTTAGCAACCCTAAACAAAGTTTTTGCTAGTTGTTAAGACTCAAAATCTGTTAACAGATTCATGCTCTTTCTTTAAAAAAAAAGAGAGAAAAAAATGATTACACACAACAATGAAAACAACCAAGAGAATATCATCCTACTGAATGGTTTATAGACAATGCTTGCCAATGCTTCTTTTAGTCTGTTTCATAAAATAATACTAGTGTCAGTGTCACGCCAACAGTATCAGGGAAATACAACAAATATATGGGAGCAACCATGAGCAGTTATCCCTAGAATAGGAACAAAAAAAAGGACTATTACTTGTCATGTTGCTGTTTATGTGGAGACCACAGGCTATGAATTGTCTTTGAGGTGAGGTCACAGGCGAGGAGAACCCTCAGTATCTACTATAGGGGTGCTCCCTGTATCCCCCTCGGGCTGACCTTGGTGGTGGTGCCTTCAGGCTGGAGCGGGTCATGGCCCATTCTTCTGGTGCTATGAATAAGAGAAAGACAGTAGCATTCACTTGGCTTCACAGTTATCAAAAACAGTTGTTTAAGATGCAATAGCCGAAAAGAGAATAAAGGATCTTAACACTGAGGGCTCTAGACTTACTACATTTTCCATATGGTGAGATCATACAAAAAAGTATATATTTTGAAATACAGCCACTTGGAATTAAACTTGCAGGGCATTTTTCAAAGCAGAGAAAGTTAAAGTCCATTTATTATGTGTTAAATAGAAAGAAGAGCATCAAGGTAAACCACCCCTCCCTAATCCTTTGCACAGACTCCTAAAAGAAACTGGATATAGGAAACCAGTGGTTCTCAGCCCTTGATTAACATAGAAAATCTACAGGGTGAGACCTAGGGTTTGGTATTTTTTCAGTGCTTGCCTAGATGACTCAGCGTCCAGTGTTGAGGTTCATTGTGCTAAACTATCCATGTCAGTGAGACAGAAGAGGATATGGAGTAGCAAAATCAGTAAAGAAAAATCTATCAGTTTTTTGAAAAACAAGTTGGAAAATAAAGAGGTATTAGTACACTAGGAAAATTCCTCATTTATCTGTTAATCTGACTTCCAGTAACCTCAATGCTCTGGGACCTAGCCAACAGACAAGAAACAAGCAGCCAACCTTTTGAGTGTTGTGGAAAATAGCTTTCTTAAAGTCTATGTATGCAGAAGGGAAATGTAGTGCTCCTTCAAAGGGCCAAGTGGTTTATGGTGACTTAAGTGGTTCCAGAAACTAGGTTATCTGGGTCTTTCAATCAGAAAGAATTCAGTTCTTCATTAGAAAGCAGATTTTATGCATTGGGCTACGGAGGGAGGAAGTATGGATATAAGAAAAGGGATTAGTAGAAGTAGACAAACTGACATTGATAGCTGGTGTACAAGGTGGTGGTAATGGAAGTAACTGTAAAATCACTGCAGATTGAGGCCACTGATGTAGGGCATATGCCCCTGGATAGTTCAAGTGCCTCTAAGAATGTTTTTAGCAAAAACAATAAGAAAAATTTAAATTGTACTTACTATACTATAAGGAAAGGAATAATGATCTATAATATAGAAAAATGAACAAAAGTTAGATCAATATAGGGGAAAATAGCATTAAAGGGTGAACATTAGGTTTCTGAGGATATCCTTCAACAGGATACTTTTATTACAAGTGATATCTGATGATAAATGAAAAATTACATCTCTTTCACTATTTAAGGTACATGCTTATGATTATTTCAATATATGATACGACACAAAATAGAAGTGAGATCCTAAATAAATATGAGACGTGTTATCTTCAGTCAGAATACAGATCTACCTAGATCAGGGGTTGGCAAACTAAGGCCTTTGAGCCAAATTTGGCCAGCCGCCTGTTTTCGTAAATGAAGTTTTACTTGAATACAGGTACGCTTACTTATTAACATATTGTATGTGGCTGCCTTCACTCTACAAAGGAAGACTTGAGTAATTGTAACAGAGACCATACTGCCTGCAAAGCCTGAAGTATTTACACTCTGGGCTTTTACAAGAAAGGTTTACAGGACCCGCTCTAGATCATGTTGCCTTTTTTGGGGGGAGATTATAGATGTTGGTCTTTTTCATGTGATCTCTTGAAGACAGCAATTTACCCCTAAGCTGCTAGACTTTCTCAACAGAGACATTTTGGAGAATTTTATGTATGTACTTGACTGGAAATAAAGAAAAGTTTCTTTGATGTACTGGAAGGGAAAATGGATCTTGTTTGAAAGCTAGAAAGTACCTTGTCAGCCTTATATAATATGAATTTTACACTTTGTCTATGAATAATCAAGAATATGTCAGTGCCTTTATCCTCTTGGAGGTAAAATCTACCCCGTTTTATTACTAATTTTTAGCAAAGGGAATGCACCACTTTTTGCTTCATTTGTTCTAGAGTGTTAAAGATCCCTGGGTTGCAATCTATGGGCTTTAGGAGCTGCAATGATATAGGTTTCAAGTTTTCCCAGGGGATGGAAGTCCTGGATTGTTTCTTAGATCTGAATGTTCCTGCAAAACAGTGAAACAACAGTAGGCAGAGTGACAGCCTTACCTGCCACATTTACCCCCAGATTTGTCAGAACTTTTTAAACTGGCATAATCTTGGGGAATTGCCACCGCGCAAATAAATATGCCTAATGAAAACTCACTGACTTGGTTTTATTTGACTTTATCTAAAACTCCAGGGCAGCAAATTGATGGACTAAAACCTTACTTTTTTTTTTTTTTTTTTTTGCTGTACGTGGGCCTCTCACTGTTGTGGCCTCTCCCATTGCAGAGCACAGGCTCTGGACGCGCAGGCCCAGTGACCATGGCTAACAGGCCAAGCCACTCCGCAGCACGTGGGATCTTCCCGGATGGGGGCACGAGCACGTGTCCCCTGCATCGGCAGGCGGACTCTCAACCACTGCGCCACCAGGGAAGCCCAAAACCTTACATTTTTAAACTGTTGACCAACATTAAAATGGAGAGTGACACTGTTCACTGCTGTATCCCCAGCACCTGGAAAAATATGCAGTGCATAGCGGATCACATAATCCACTAAATGTGGGAAGTAGGAGGCATAAAGAGCTTCCAATGACAATCTTAAAAACACTAACAGTTGGGGCTTCCCTAGTGGGGCAGTGGTTGAGAGTCGGCCTGCCGATGCAAGGGACGCGGGTTCGTGCCTCGGTCCGGAAGAATCCCACGTGCCGCGGAGCGGCTGGGCCTGTGAGCCACGGCCGCTGAGCCTGCGCGTCCGGAGCCTGTGCTTCGCAACGGGAGAGGCCACAACAGTGAGAAGCTCGCGTACCACAAAAACAAAACAAAACAAAACAAAACCACTAACAGTTGAGCTGAAGAAATTCAACATTAATTTTAAAAGTTCTATAAATAGGAATCTTATATATTTGTTATAAAGTCAGACTTCTAACTCACGAGGTTTATTTAGCTAAATATCAAAAGTGTTTCACTATTAGATTCAATGAAACAATCATAGCGGAGTCCTATTACAAAAAGTGTTAAAACTTTTTTCATTGCACAAAAATATGCTCTTTCATAACTCTCTATTGGTATGTGAATTAATACTATGCTCTTTCCTCCTTGCTGAAGGCTAGGAAAATGGGAAATACTATTAGCCCAGCATAAAAGTGATACTGAGCAGGGCCCTGTGGGGCTCCTGTGCACAAAAGCCTTTTGTGTCCCCCATTTGTTTGACTACAAGAAATAGGCTTCATTCAGCCTCCATGGCCTTCACTGAGTTCCAAAGGGCAGATTCAAGCAGTTGTTAATTAGGGAAGGGAGAGGATGCAGAGACAAGGGTGAAATAGTCAAGAGAAACAATAGTGCAGCTTTGGGGCAAGGTCCTAGTTCCCCATCAAGGGATACACACAGCAATATCTTTGAGCTGTTTTGCAGATACTGAAACCCCCACGAGGTGGAAGAAGTTAATAGTTAAAGATGGTATGCTGCCCACAAGCACATAGACCCCAGACCAGTTGGAACCTGAAGATTGATGATATTGACTCCTACTTACCTCACCACCAACCAATCAGAAGTATGTCCACAAGCTGATCACTCCTCTTGGAACCATTACTATAAAACTTCTCATTACCCTCTCCAAGTTGGTACACACAGTTTTGAGGGCATCAGCCAGTTGTTGCCCCCTTTGCCTGGCAAAGTGATAAAGCTATTCTTTTCTATTTCACCCAAAACTTTGTCTCTGAGATTTAATTTGGTGTCGGGGTACAGAGGCTGGATTCAGCTTCAGTAGTAACCAAAAAGGCAGCTAAAATGAATTCCTAACCAGGCAAAGTAAGTTTTAGATTTTCTAAGATTCCTTACCATTAGCAGAGGAAATCAAGGATTAATTTCACTTAATTCAGATCTTGGGCCCATTGTTTACATGTTCTCAATAATAATTGAGATCAGGGAAATACTATTTCTGTTTGTGCCAAATTTCCTTGGTCTATATTTTTCCTAATATCATAATGTTTATATTTAGACACACATTTAAGTCACCACATTACAATACAAGCCAGCTTCTCTCAGTGAAGTTATGGTCTTTGTGTCTGGACTGGAGAGCACTGACTCGAATATTTTTCCTTTGTCATGAATCATATAGTGTGCCATTGAGCTTGTGTGGTCAGCCAATATCCTCACTGCTCACCAGAAGCACTTGGATTACTTCAGAGATAGAAGTGATTCTTAGAAATCCAGAGGGATTCTAACTTGAGTCCATCATGGAACCTTGCACATAGGAATAGACAAATCATTATAAAGACTTGATGATGGGAATTCTCTAACATGTGAAGTTATAAAGGCCCAGGAATGGACTTAGAATTTATCTGTCTTCTTGGGCTTCAACTATTCAGCAAAGTGTATTTAAATGTTTTGGGACTTCATACAAATTTTGGAGTTCTGGCCAAGTGTTTCTATTCCCATGAAGGACGTCATTAAAGAAATCATTACAAACAATAAGGTTTAGAGATATTTCTTTTTACTTTCGGAAAATGATGAAGTAAAATTCTCTCAGTATCAGGATGATTGTCATCTGAGAGACACTAGGTAGTCTATGCATATAAACAGAGCAAATAAATACATTATTCCTTAGAGAAGGTGCAAAATAACTGTTTGTCAAATTGGAAATTACTGGAATGGTTTACAGAATTGTGGATCTGGAAAAAGCAAATGAAGATATGAAAAATAGAGTTCAACTGACTTGATTGAATTTCCAATTCTGGGTTTCCCAATCCAGATTTTAATGTGCCATATGGTATATGAATAGGAAGGAAAGGGGTCAAATAAAACATTCATTAGATAACATTTTCTTGTTTTTTCTTCACTAAAGATCTCCTATACCAGTCCTTGTATTAAACCCTGCATATGAAGATAGTTTAAGGAGCCTTAAGGAGATCACAGGACAACACTAACATGAAATGTCATAGATTATAGCACAATTGTAACTGATATTTGAAGAAAATGCTGAGGAAAGCGTAGAGAAGGGAGCTACTAACTTCCATCATTCAATTGAACTTGGATAGAACTCTAACACTGAATCATTTCAAAGAAGTAATTTTCTGAGCAAATATATGGCATAACTAAGAATTCAGGTACTGTTTAACCTATTTAGGAGAACTCACATTCTTTAGAAACTTTCCTGTATTAATTATTTTGTATCATCTGGTCTGGTTTTTTAAACTGGATTCTAAGATCTATGAAAGGAAAGACTTTCTACAGTGACAAAGAAGTAGTAAGGACACCATAAATACTTGTAAGCTACATATAAATAAATGACGTTATTAACTAAAAAGGAATTTAAAAATCAATTATGCAAAATAAGTAAAACAGGACTCATTCAGAAACACATTGTTAGAATTAGGTTATAGTGTTTTATATATTTGAAATATATCAATATTTCTTTTAAAAAATTATCCCATCTCTGTTTTTTTAAACTCAGACTGATTTTTTTACCCAGTTGATTCAAGTTTTACGGAATGCATAGTGTGTAATCTCCATTACATGCTAATAAGCATCATTGAGGAACATTTTATTTTGATAAAGTGGTGTAAATTACCCAGGTAACTCTTCTTGTGCATTAAATGTTACTCTAGTGACTTAAAAACTATTGCATTTCAAATATTCTGTTCTCAGCAGAATCAGGACTATTAAGTGGCATTTATATCTCAATGTTCTCTCATTCCTGCCATGGGACTAGATACTTTGGGGAGCATTCAGAGTGGGAAAGAAAAATCTTGATGATTTTTAAACTTGCAAAATGGTGTTTTCTGAGTGCTCCAGAGATACTATAAACATTGAGGTTGTTGGGGGCGAAAAAATGAAGCACAAGAACAAGGCACCAATTTATGAAAAGTCAGCATTATTTATCTGGAAAGTAAACTTTTAATGCTTATCTATCTCTCTGGAAGTAGGTTTAACATGCCACCTTCAAAATAAACTAACTTTAGAGAATAGTTCAGAAAGGATATGGGGTGTCATAAAGATTACCAAGGACATAGCTCTTATGCTCACACTTTGCTAGACCTAGATAGCTAGTTATTTATATTTCTGAGATCTGAAAAAGAATCTCAAAAAAATTTTTTTAATCACACTACAACAAAAAAGGACAGCTCTTGCTATTTATTTTTGGTATACTGTAAACCAATTTGCAAAAAACACAACTAATGTAAGAAATCTAAATTAATCTCTACTATTACAAGCCACTAGTGTCTTTGGTTTTAATCATTTAAGAGCATTACAACAGGTTGATTAACGTTCACACTGGCTCTGAGCCACTCAGTTTGTTGGGCTCAGGTTTCTCATTTCTTAGAGAAATATCTTTCTATTTAAAAGCATATTTCAAATATTTAAGTACATGTTGCTTTATGGCTATTTATTCCCAAAGGGAATATGTTAGGTTAGATGTTTTCTAGTTGCTGTTGTAACTCACTAAAATAACAATGTCCATTTTCTTTAATTTTAAAATACCTATCTTACCTCAAAAATGAAGATACTTCTAGGTGTCAAGCATACTGCTAGGCATTTTATGTGTATTATTAGCTAATAAAATTTTCTTCCAAGATGGGTGCTAATGTTGTCTTCTTTTTAAAGATGAGAAAACTATAGCTCAGAAAGTTTAGTTGTTGGGAAAGCCCAGAATTTTTATTTGTAATTGTCTCACCATCTTTCCACTATCCTTTTCATCTGAAAGAAGCTGCTGATTTCCACTCTTTTTCCTTTTCTTTTCTTGGCTAGAAAATAAGACAATTTATTTTACTCCCTTCTGATTATATAATAATTGGTGATTCCAGGACTTTTCTGGTGGGGCAGTGGATAAGAATCTACTTACCAATGCAGGGGACATGGGTTCAATCCCTGGTCCTGGAAGATCCCACGTGCCACAGAGATACTAAGCCTATGCACCACAACTACTGAGCCTGTGCGCCTAGAGCCTGTGCTCCAGAAGAGAAGCCACCGTAAGGAGAAGCCCAAGCACCGCAATGAAGACCCAACACAGCCAAAAGTAAATAAAATTAAATCTTAAAAAATAATAATAATAATTGGTGATTCCAACAACAAACAATTGATTAGCTAAATCAGGAGACTGTAGCTTTAATTTTGTTAGCAAAAATGTAGGCTGCTTGAAGTGAATTTGCTAAGGTGCAAATCTAAGTGTTTAAAGTGGAAGGCAGGGTTAACTGATCTGCTCTGAGCATCTTTAGATATTAATGGAATATTAGAACCTAATGGTTCAACAATTTCATCCACACAATTTGTATTGTCACTATATGTAATTGCAGAGTTTATTGTTTTAAGATGCAAAGGGTAAAACAGAATAGTACTGAAGGAGAAATATGGATGATCAACATTTCTTTTCAGAGATAAACATAATGAGTTATGTTCTAAGAAGAGTGAAATTTCAGTTCTCTATCATTTATACTCTCTGGAAATTCAGGCAGCATCTGGGAAGCAATTACAGCTATTACCACTGTCATGAATTTTTAATTAGACATTCCCTGTTAGAAACAAGTAACACTTGAGATAACCCATTTAGAGAATAATAAAGGACTGTACTCCATTCCCAACTCTGGAGTTTTAAGACACACATGACAGGTACTCAGTAATTACTTATTGAATAAATTAATTAAATTTAAATATTTTACATCTTCATTTTGTACACAAAAAGAAGTCGTAGACCTCCCTCAGATGGATCCCTTCAGTTTGAATGGAAGTCCTATGAGTCCTATAGCCAGGAATGCTTTTGAGTTCTAGTTCTGCCTCTTTCTTGTTGAAAGGCCTCTTTGGCAAGTCAGCAAGTCTCTTCATCTACATACTGATGGCACATTTTAATTGTCAGAAACTATTCTGAGCTTCTGACATGCATATCTAAATGCCTGTGGGATATCTCCTCAAGTTTCTCAAACTCAACTTTTTCAAAATTAAACGTCTTTTTCTCCATGCTACTTAATACTCTAAGTTTCGTATTTCAGTGAATAAGGCTATTACCTACAACTTACCTAGTTATACATCGAAAACCCTTTGCATCTTCTCAATTTTGCTCAGTAGATCTAAGCAATAATAAAGCTTTTTCTTTTCTTCCTTAATATGTGTTTCACTCACTCATTTCTTCCTATCTCCACTAATCTTATTCCCTGGCAAGCCATTATCCTCTTTGCCTAGAGAACTCAGCTACCTTGTTATCTTTTGTGTTTTTCTATGATTTTAAGCATATATACATATATATGTATATATATATGTATATATATGCCATAATGTATATATGTTCTATTGTACATATACATATATATATTCCCTACTGTGTGTGTGTATATACATGTGTGTGTATGTATACATTCCCTACTCTTCTCCACCTTCTTGAGAGAGGAACTTGTCCAAATGCAATTGATTAGGCCTGTTCACTTGCTCTTGTAGCATACTCAAGATCAGTCCAAATTTTTTAACAAGGAATTCCACACAAGGCCTAACATGGTCTGAAACTTGACTTCATTTTAGACATTAGAGTTGATGACTGGTGATCATTTAAAGTACAAGTATTCTATGTTGTTTATTGAAAAAAATTCTTGTGTTTCAAAACAGAAGTAATGTTGCTGATAAATTTAAGACTTTAAAATCTTTTTCTCAAAAGGAAGGTCATCTTATTTTTGCATGGAAATGGACCAATTAGGAGAAGGAACCAGTAAAACAAACCAGTTTAAGGTTTCAAGTACAAAAGACCCAAACTTTAGATACCTGTTAAATTTTGGCAAATTAATGATTTTACACTGTTTAACATACTGAGAAAAACTTACATTTTCCTTAACAATGAGTAAATGCTTATGGATTAGATTTTTTGATCACTCACTATTTTGATTCATTTTAAGAATGATGATGTTTTCTGGTAGTGCTCCCACAAGCCAGAGACGGGTTTGGTCATTGGGACTTTTGAAGTGCTTCTCTTGGTTACTGGGGAACTTGTCCTAAATACCAAAATTTTCCTCAGAGTGGTGAGATCCATTTTAGTCCTTGAAGATGTTCTTAGGTGAAGTCCCTAAGTGGCTTTTGAAAGTATGTATTTCCAACCGGCTATATGGACCATGAAACAAATAAAATCTATCTCCAAAGTCCAAACTTAACATAAACAACAAATATGAATGTTTAAAATGTGGTACATATTGAAAATATAAATGGGTAAATTCAGAAAGACAGTTGATAAATATATGAATAATCTATAATGAGGAACATTGTAGAAACTTTGAGAAAAAATTCTGAAATACATTTGTGGCCCAATAGTTCGTGTTTGATATTTCTCTATTAACTTAAATTCAGCACAATGGAATGTGTGTCTGTGACCATGGCTGGTTTTTATAATATGAGAATTAAATCCTCTTCCAGTTTCTTTTTTCAGTCTAGATATGGAAATCCTGGGGCATTTTTCTTAACTTTACTGCATTTTTATACATACCCTTGTTTAGTACCCACAAACTTACTTCATGTATATACCTAATTTCCAAATAACAGTGTGGTTTTGCAATTTTATCTTCTGTGACTAAGATTAAGTTATTTGAACTACTGCTATTCTGTAAGCTCCAGGAGGGTTAAAAAAATGCCCAACAAACTTAAGGCTGTGCCAAGAAAGCATTCCAAGTAGTTTAACATGCAATGAGTGTTTTTTACAAGCTTGTATGTTACCAGGTGAGGCCACCACAATTTGAAATAAGACTCACACTGTAATTTAAATATGCTGTGATTAGTATAACACTCCTCTCTTTGGTGGTGGTGCTATTTATTTTTATTTTATTTTTTTAATTTATTTTTTTATTTTTTATTTTATATTGGAACATAGTTGATTTACAATATTGTGTTAGTTTCAGGTGTACAGCAAAGAGATTCAGTTAAATGTATACATATATCTATTATTTTTCAAATTCTTTTCCCATTTAGGTTGCTACATAATATTGAGCAGAGTTCTCTTTGCTATACAGTAGGTCCTTATTGGTCATCCATTTAGAATACAGCAATATGTACATACTAATCCCAAACTCCCTAACTATCCCTCCCCGTCACCCATCCCTCTGGTAACCATAAGTTCACTCTCTAAGGCTATGAATCTGTTTCTATTTTGTAAAAAATTCATTTTTATCATTTTTTTAGATTCTGCATATAAGTGATATCATACAATATTTCTCTTTCTCTGCTGGACTTACTTCACTCAATGTGACAATCTCTAGGTCCATCCATGTTGCTGCAAATGGCGTTATGTCATTGTTTTTAATGGCTGAGTAATATTCCATTGAATGTATGTACCACATCTTCTTTCTCCATTTCTCTGTTGATGGATATTTAAGTTGCTTCCATGTCTTGGCTATTGTAAAGAGTGCTGCAGTGAACATTGGGGTGCATATATCTTTTCAGACCATGTTTTCCTCTGGATACATGTTGAGGAGTGGGATTGCAGGGTCATATGGTAGTTGTATTTTTAGTTTCTTAAGGAACCTCCATACTGTTTTCCATAGTGGTCACACCAATTTACATTCCCACCAACAGTGTAGGAGGGTCCCTTTTGCTCCACACCCTCTCCAGCATTTGTTGTTTGTGGATATTTTGATGATAGCCATTCTGCTGGGGTGAGGTGATATCTCATTGCAGTTTTGATTTGCATTTCTCTAATAATTAGTGATACTGAACATCTTTTCATTTGCCTCTAGGCCCTCTGTATGTCTTCTGTGGAGAAATGTCTATTTAGGTCTTCTGCCAGTTTTTGATTGAGGTGTTTGTATTTATGATATTAAGCTGCATGAGCTGTTTGTAAATTTTGGAGACAAATCCCTTGTCGGTCACATCATTTGCAAATATTTTCTTCCATTCTGTGGGTTGTCTTTTCGTTTTGTTTATGGTTTCCTTTGCTGTGCAAAAGCTTTTGAGTTTGCTTAGGTCCCATTTGTTTATTTTTGTTTTTATTTCCATTACTCTGGGAGACAGATCAAAAAAGATATTGCTGCGATTTATGTCAGAGAGTCTTTTTCCAATGTTTTCCTCTAAGAGTTTTACAGTATCTGGTCTCACATTTAGGTCTTTAATCCATTTTGAGTTTATTTTTGTGTATGGTGTTAAAGAATGTTCTAATTTCATTTTTTACATATAGCTGTCCAGTTCTCCCAGCACCATTTATTGAGGAGACTGTCTTTCTTCCATTGTATAGTCTTGCTTCCTTTATTGTAGATTAATTTACCATAGGGCATGGGTTTATTTCTGGGCTTTCTGTCCTTTTCCATTTTTGTGCCAGTACCATACTGTTTTGATGACTATAGCTTTGTAGTGTAGTCTGAAGTCAGAGAACCAGATTCATACAGCTCCATTTTTCTTTCTCAAGATTGCTTTGGCTATTCAGGGTCTTTTGTGTCTCCATACAAGTTTTAAGATTTTTTGTTCTGGTTCTGTGAAAAAGTGTCATTGGTAATTTGATACGGATTGCATTGAATCTGTAGACTGCCTTGGATCGAATAGTCATTTTGACAATACTGATTCTTCCAATCCAGAAACATGGTTTATCTTTCCATCTGTTTGTGCCATTTTCGATTTCTTTCATCAATGTCTTATAGTTTTTGGAGTACAGGTCTTTCGTCTCCTTAGGCAAGTTTATTCCTAGGTATTTTATTCTTTTTGTTGTGATTCTTTTGTTTCCTATTGAAACAAACAATAGAATTGTTTCTTGAATTTCTCTTTCTGATCTTTTATTGATTTTGTACAGAAATGTAACAGATTTTTGCATGTTAATTTTGTATCCTGCAACATTACCAAATTCATTGATGAGCTCTAGTACTTTACTGGTAGCATCTTTAGGATTTTCTATGCATTGGATCATGTCATCTGCAAACGGTGACAGTTTTACTTCTTTTCCAATTTGGATTCCCTTTACTTCCTTTTCTTCCCTGATTGCCAGGGCTAGGACTTCCAAAACTATGTTGAATAAAAGTGGTGAGAGTTGGGCTTCCCTGGTGGCACAGTGGTTGAGAGTCCGCCTGCCGATGCAGGGGACACGGGTTCGTGCCCCGGTCCGGGAGGAACTCACATGCCGCGGAGCGGTTGGGCCCGTGAGCCATGGCTGCTGAACCTGCGTGTCCGGAGCCTGTGCTCCGCAACAGGAGAGGCCACAACAGTGAGAGTCCCGCGTACCGCAAAAAAAAAAAAAAAAAGTGGTGAGAGTGGACATCCTTGTCTTGTTCCCGATCTTGGAGGAAATGCTTTCAGCTTTTCACTGTTGAGTATGATGTTAGCTGTAGGTTTGTCATATGTGACCTTTATTACATTGAGGTAAGTCCCCTCTATGTCCACTTTCTGGAGAGTTTTTATCATACATGAGTGTTGAATTTTGTCAAAAGCTTTTTCTGCATCTATTAAGATGATCAAATGGTTTTTATTCTTTGATTTGTTGATATGGTGTATCACACTGATTTCTGGTTATTGTAAAATTCTTGCATCACTGAGATAAATCCCATTTGATCATGGTGTATAACCCTTTTAATGTATTGTTGGATTCAGATTGTTAGTATTTTGTTGAGGATTTTTGTGTGTATGTTCATCAGTAATATTGGCATGTAATTTTCTTTTTTTGTGGTACCTTTGTCTGGCTTTGGTATCAGGGTAAATGTGGCTCATAGAATGAGTTTGGGAGTTTTCCTTCCTCTGCAATTTTTTGGAACAGTTTCAGAAGGATGGGTGTTAACTCTTCTCTAAACGTTTGATAAAATTTCCCTGTGAAGTCATCTAGTCCTGGACTTTTGTTTGTAGGGAGTTTTAAAATCACAGTTTCAATTACAGTGCTTGTGAATTGTCTGTTCATATATTCTCTTTCTTCCTGGTTCAGTCTTGGGAGATTGTACCTTTCTAAGAATCTGTCCATTTCTTCCAGGTTATCTGTTTTATTAGCATACAGTTGTTCAAAGTATTCTCTTATAATCCTTTGTATTTCTGTGGTGTCTGTAGTAACTTCTCTTTTTTCATTTCTAATTTTATTGATTTGAGTCCTCTCCCTTTTTTTCTTGATGAGTCTAGCTATAAGTTTATCAATTTTCTTTATCTTTTCAAAGTACCAGCTTTTAGTTTCACTGATCTTTGTTACTGTTTTCTTCACCTCAATTTATTTCTGCTCTGATCTTTATGATTTCTTTCCTTCTACTAACTAGTTTTTGTTTGTTCTTTCTCTAGTAGCTTTAGGTGTAAGTTTAGGTTGTTTATTTGAGATTTTTCTTCTTTCCTGAGGTAAGATTTTATTGCTATAGACTTCCCTCTTAGAACTGCTTTTGCTGCATCCCATAGGCTTTGGATCATTGTACTTTCATCTTCATTTGTTGCCAGGTTTTTTTTATTTCCTATTTGATTTCTTCAGTGATACATTGTTGTTTAGTAGCATATTGTTTAACCTCCATGTGCTTGTGATTTTTACATTTTTTTCTTGTAGTTTATTTTTAATCTTATAGCATTGTGGTCAGAAAAGTTTCTTGATATGATTTCAGTTTTCTTAAATTTACCAAGGCTTGCTTTGTGACCCAGCATGTGGTCAATCCTGGAGAATGTTCCATGTGCATGTGAGATGAATGTGTATTCTGCTGCTTTTGGATGGAATGCTCTATAAATTAAGTCCATCTGGTCTAATGTGTCATTTAAGGTCTGTACTTCCTTACTGATTTTCTGTCTGGATAATCTATCCATTGTTGTAATTTGGGTGTTAAAGTCCCCCACTATTACTCTGTTACTGTCAATTTCTCCTTTTATGGCTGTTAGTATTTGCATTATATATTGAGATGCTCTTATGTTGGGTGCATAGATATTTACAATTGTTATATCTTCTTCTTGCACTGATCCTTGATCATTATGTAGTGTCCTTCTTTGTCTCTTATAACAGTCTTTATTTTAAAGCCTATTTTGTCTGATATGAGTATTGTTAGTCCAGCTTTCTTTAGATTTCTATTTGCATGGCTTACATTTTTCCATCCCCTCACTTTCAGTCTGTATGTGTCCCTATGCCTGAAGTTGGGTCTCTTGTAGACAGCATATACACATGTCTTATTTTTGTATCCATTCAGCCAGTCTCTGTCTTTTGGTTGAAGAATTTAATCCATTTATATTTAAGGTAATTATCAATATGTATGTTCCTATTGCCATTTTAATTGTTTTGGGTTTGTTTATGTAGGTCTTTTTTCTTTCCTTCCTCTCCTCTCTTGTGGTTTGATGACCATCTTTATTGTTGTGTTTCGGTTACTTTTTATTTGTATGTGTGTATCTATTGTAGTTTGGGGGTTTGCTGTTCCCATGACGTGTTGACATAGCAGTCTATATATGTACAAAGTTTTTTAAAGTTGCTGGTTTCTTTCCCACCTAGAGAATTTCCTTTAGCATTTGTTGCAATGTTGGTCTGGTGGTGCTGAATTCTCTTAGCTTTTGCTTATCTGTGGAGCTTTTGATTTTGCCATCAAATTTGAATTAGAGTCTTTCTGGCTAGAGTATTCTTGGTTGTAGATTCTTCCCCTTCATCACCTTAAATATATCACCCCACTCCCTTCTTGTCTGCAGAGTTTCTGCTGAGAAATCAGCCAATAACCTCATGGGAATTCCCTTATATGTTATTTGTTGTTTTTCCCTTGTTGCTTTTAATATTTTTCTATGTCTTTAATTTTTGTCAATTTGATTGCTATGTGTCTCGGCATGTTCCTTCTTGGGTTTACCCTGCCTGGGACTCTCTGCTTCCTGGACTTGAGTAACAGTTTCCTTTCCCATGTTAGGTATATTTTCAGCTATTGTCTCTTCAAGTATTTTCTCAGGACCTTTCTCTCTCTTTTTTCCTTCTGGGACCCCTATAATGTGAATATTGGTATGTTTATTGTTGTCCCAGAGGTCTCTTAGACTGTCTTCATTTCTTTTCATTCTTTCTCCTTTATTCTGTTCCATGGCAGTGATTTTCACCATTCTGTCTTCCTAGTCACTTAACCGTTCTTCTGCCTAAGTTATACTGCTATTGATTCCTTCTAGTGTGTTTTTCATTTCAGTTATTGTATTGCTTATCTCTGTTTGTCTGTTCTTTAGTTCTTCTTGGTCACATTTCTTGCATCTTCTTGATCCTGCCTCCATTCCTTTTCTGAGATCCTGGATCATCTTCACTATCATCATTCTGAAATCTTTTTCTGGAAATTTGCCTATCTCCTCTTCACTTAGTTGTTTTTCTGGGGTTTTATCTTGTTCCTCCATCTGGAACATATTTCTCTGCCATTTCATTTTTTCTTTCTCTGATTGTGGTTTCCATTCTGCTGGCTGCAGGATTTTATTTCTTCTTGCTTCTATTGTCTGCCCTTTGGTGGATGAGGCTATTAAGAGGTTTGTGTAAGCTTCCTGATAGGAGGAACTTGGGGGTGGGTAAAATTGGGTCTTGTCCCTCTGGCGCAAGGCCCTGCTCAGTAAAACTTTAATCCACTTGTCTGCTCATGGATGGGGCTGTTTTCCCTCCATGATAGTTTTTTGGCCTGAGGCAATCCAACACTGGAGCATGCAGGCTGTTTGGTGAGGTTAATGGTGATCTCCAGGAGGGCTCACACAGATGAGTACTTCCCAGAACTGTTGCTGCCAGTGTCTTTGTCCCCGCAGTGAGCCACAGCCATCCCCCCACCTCTGCAGGAGACCTCCCAACACTAGCAGGTAGGTCTGGCCCAGTGTCTTATGGGGTCACTGCTTTCTTCCCCTGCGTCCTGGTGCACACAAGACTTTGTGTGTGCCCTCCAAGAGTGGAGTTTCTGTTTCCCCCAGTCCTGTGAAAGTCTTGAAATCAAACCCCACTGGCTTTCAAAGCCAGATTCTCTGGGGACTCCTCCTCCTGTTGCTGGACCCCCAGGCTGGGAAGACTGATGTGGGGCTCAGAACTTTCACTCTTGTGGGATAACTTCTGTGGTATATTTGTTTTCTAGTTTGTGGGTTGCCCAACCAGTGGGTATGGGATTTGATCTTATCGTGGTTGTGCCCCTCCTACCATCTTGTTGTGGCTTCTTATTTATCTTTGGATGTAGGGTGTCTTTTTTTGGTAGGTTCCAGCATTGTTTTTGACAATGGTTGTTCAGCAGTTAGTTGTGATTTTGGTGTTTTTGTAAGAAGAGGGTGAGCTCACATCCTTCTACTCCACCATCTTGAGCTAATCAGCTGGTGCTATTTATTTTTAAACTGTCTAGTCTGTTTAACTCCTACCCTGCACATTTTACATATTATCATATTTAATAATAACTTGATTCTATGTGTACTATTGTATTTCTAATTATCACCCCTTGATTATCATCCCCTACAAATTGCATATGTAGCTTGAAATTTTAACTTATATTTTATTCTCGACTCTGCTGTACAGTATCTTGCTGCTGTAGACAAATAAAGAAGTTCTCAATATTTTAAATTAAGTTTGTAATGTTTTTCTTTCTTTGGAGTTAAGATCCCATCTAAATTAAAAGGAAATAAATAACCCAGTTAGAAAGATTTCCAAAAAAACAATGGTGAATGATAATTGGACACAATGTAGAAGCTTCTCTGACATGAGCCAAAAACAATACTTCAATTATTGTTGAATAAAATTCTGAACCGATCAAAACCTGCAGAATTTGGTCATAAACTTTTTCTTTTGAAATGCACATAAGGACTTTATGAGAAATAATGGAAGGAAGAATAAGAATGATGATAAAAAATAATATTTTATGATCCTCTTCTCAAAGAAGTCCAATAACGTCTTTAATTCAGTGAAGACAGTGGGCTTGGTGGCATACCTTTGTAGACAGAGACTGAACCTGTAGTTTCTGGATTTCCTTACACATGCCACCCCCCACCCTCACTCACAACATCTGTCATTTCTATACATGATAATAGAAATGAGCCCAGATTGTATTCTCAGACCAACTACAAGTTTGGGGAGTTAAAAATACAAATCAGACTTTAAACTCAGCAGAATGCTACCCTCACTGCTTGACCAGCTCTGGCTCCCTCTGATTTTGCCCCACAAGCCTCTGCCTGCTTTCTCAGATTGGTGCCCTCATCTCAACACCTGTGTGAAAACAATTTTGGCCACCTTTGTCCCTGGTTACCACAAGGTAACCTTTAAACTCTGGAATTTCCTAGAGTAAGTGGAGTGTCTTGGTTATGCATGGTGGACCCCTCTGACCACACCTGACCTGATAGTTTATGCTAACAAGATGACTCAGGCTGGGGGGTGGTCATGCCAGAAAGATCAACTATGAGATTAGAGGGTTTGGGCCTTTACCATGTGATACCAGTCCACCCTGGGGAGGATACGAGGCTGGAGATAAGATGATATAATCCATCATGCCTATATAATAAAACAATGATAAAAAACTCTGGGCACTGAGATTTACATAAGCTTCTCTTGTTGGCAATACTTTTCATTGCTACACATCAATGTTGCCAGGAGGATAACACTGCCTTGAAGGTTTTGAAAGCTTCACATTTGGGATCCTTCCAGACCTTGCCCTATGTGTCTCTCCCTTTGCTGGTTTTGCTATCTATCCTATTGCTATAATAAAGTTAACTGTAAGTATATCACTTTCCTTAGTTCTATGAGTTATTCTGGCAAATTATCAAACCTAAGGAGGTAGTGGGAACCTCCAAATTTGTAGCCAGCTGGTCAGAAGTAAGGGTGACCTGGGGTAACCCAAACTTGTGTCTGTGTGTAAAGTGAGGACACTTTTATGGAGAACTGTGCCCTTAACTGGTGAAGTTTGGCCTGACTCTGGGCACCCACTCTAGTCTCTTTGTTTGCTTTTCCTGGTCTTCTCAGCAACGTGAATCTTAGCTCTTTGCCCATGACTGGACCTATCCCTGCTGGAACTTCCAAATGCTGAAAGCCTCCTGGGTGTCTGTCAGTCCCCTGAGACTGAAGGGGTTGCCCCTGAAATCTTCTTCGACAATGACCAGACACCAGAGAGATTGACCTACTTTTTTTTTTCTTCTTCTTGGCATGTCTTACAACTGAGCTAAATGTTTGATAAGGTACCAGTATGGTTAAGTAATTTGTTCAATACAAAAAGACATCAGTTATTAGTCATCAATAATTAAAATTACATTTTCAACAAATGGCATAGTTTTTCAGCAATTCATATATATCAGTTCCCATTGAGTCATTCAATAAATTATGACATATTTGATAAATGAAGTGTAACACACTTATTTTAGAACAATGTATCTTAGTCTTTTTTATAAATCCATGCCCTCTTTTAATAAACATAAAATCTCCCTAAACTCTGGAAATTCTATGAAGACACACTAAGGTGGCATAGCTCCTGTATATATATCTTTCTAGTTGGTGTATTTCCATGTTGGCAAGAAAATGTTCTCCCAGCTTTTAATTTTATACTCTGTACTTTGTGTTTTTTAAAAATATTCTTTTTGTACATTCGAAACACAAATCTATATCATATAGAATATATTTTTTTGTACGTGATCAGTTCATTTCAAGATTCTGACAATAAATCACTCAACTTTTGCCTCCCATTCAGTTAAAATGATTGTATTATTAACTCAGCAGAAAGTTAAGTAATGAAAGAACTTTCCTATGACTTGTTTTATTGGCTCCTCAAGAGAGTTGTTAAATGCATGTGGATTATAATTTTTTGTGGACTTTCGATTAGGTGAATTTTAGACAAAATCAAATTTGAGATTTAACTGTTTAAACACACTTGTTCAAAAAGGCACTCTTTGTTCAAAAAAAGGCTAAATTTTATTTTCCATTATTTAAACATAGTTTTTTTTTAATGAATTTAAAATGCCTGGTTCTATAACACAATGTTTACTTATAAAATCCCCACTGTTCTAAAAGTAGACTGTACATAACTTGTGTGTTGCCTTCAAGGATGCAGATGGCTGGCACAGTTTTGACCTTTCATATTAAGACTGTAGGCCGCTTATCAGCATGCTCCCATCTAAAACTTATTCTCAACCTGAGCGTCCAGGAAGACCACCCAGGAACTTTTAACTGATGCCTAGTTCTCATCTTCAAAGATTATGATAGAGCTGAATTGGGATGGTAATTGGACACTAGTATTTTTTAAAATTCACCAGGTGATTCGAAAATGTATAATTAAGGTTAAGAATCTCTGATCTAGGGACTTCCCTGGTGGCGCAGTGGTTGAGAGTCTGCCTGCCGATGCAGGGGACAAGGGTTTTTGCCCCGGTCAGGGAAGATCCCACATGTCGCGGAGCGGCTGGGCCCATGAGCCATGGCCACTGAGCCTGTGCGTCCGGAGCCTGTGCTCCGCAGCGGGAGGTAGGCCACAGCAGTGAGAGGCCTGCGGTAAAAAAAAATCTCTGATCTAAAATACTGAAATGCAGGTTCCAGTATTATCTAAAATTGTTGAACTCAGGAGTGCATGATTTAAAATAAAATTGAAACCACTGTTAAGTATATCTAACTTCAAATGAGCAATGCAAGCAGTGAAGTGGTGGTGCCATGCTCATTTTGGCTGTTTCTTGCTGAAGCAATATAATCTGAATTTATTATCAAAACTAGCTGGATTAGATATCCATTTCATTGCAACCTCTGAAATAGTAAAGAGCAGAAAATTAGCTTCTCCTTAAAGTAAGTTTACAACTGGCTATTAAAATACTTCAGAAGCACAATTTCTTTAGTTCTTCTTTCATTAAAAATAAAGTTTAGGGCTTCCCTGGTGGCGCAGTGGTTGAGAGTCCGTCTGCCGATGCAGGGGACATGGGTTCGTGCCCTGGTCTGCGAAGATCCCACATGCCGTGGAGCGGCTGGGCCCATGAGCCATGGCCATTGAGCCTGAGCATCTGGAGCCTGTGCTCCGCAATGGGAGAGGCCACAACAATGAGAGGCCCTCGTACCGCAAATAAATAAATAAAGTTTAAAAATCTATATTAAAAGCTAAATTGAATACATTACTGTGATTTTTTTCTCAATATTTCTCAATAACAACTTTGATATTAATCCTATGATAAATACTTTGTATACACTACTATTAAAATTGACTGATAAATTCTTGCCCATATTAAGAAAACCCATCTCCATTTGTAAAATCAATTTCCTCAAATTTCTATTTCTATTTACTATTGCAAATGAACTGTGTTTGCTCTTGAATAACATGGTAGCATGATTGCCAGGTAGCTTCATTTTCCTTTGCTGTTTTCACAGCTTAATCAAAGCAGGGCTTATTTTCACATGGGGATAATAATCATTCCAGCTCCTCATCACAAAATGAACGCATTTGTGTTCTGCAATCAACTTGAAGTGAGGCACTGAAATGCCCTAGAATAGGGTACAAAAATTCTTTTTGATTTCATTCATTTCAAGACAGTGTATTAATATTACCCTCCTTGATTCCACACACGTGTCATCTAAAATGTCACTACAGAATAGACCTATAATTAGCTCTTCAGTTCATACATTAAATACATTTTAATAAACAGCTCTCTTCTCTGACAATAGAATATTACTGTCCATTCTTAGCTATCAATCTCAGATTAGAGGGTGTTTCTTATTTGAAGTATTGATAAGACAAGCTGATCTGTGCACTGTACTTAAAATGCACACTTATTGAATTATGAGCTATTCAGACTTATCCAAAACATTTATAATGCCTCTGATAAGGTAGGAAATATTTTAAAACTGCAAAAACTGATTTGGGATTTCTGTAAGTCAAATATTCATGTTCCAAAAAGTTTAAGTTATCAGAAATTTAATACTTAAATATTAATTTAATAATAATTTAACATTAATGAAATGTTTAATAATCATTAATACAATAAATAATATAAGTAAATTATTATATATTATATTTTATATATGAAGTAAATATAATTGTATCATATTTTCATACTATTTATTTAAAATACTTAATATTTAAAATTTTATATTTACATCATTGTAAGAAAATAGTTTAATATTCGATATTAAATTTTACAAAAATAACTTGAATAATTTAATTGCAATGAAGCCCAAAGGGATACATGATATTCACAGAAGTCAGCGTATTTGTTACTTCACCATGAATTATGGGCCCAAAAGAGACAAATACAATTTCAATCTGGTGATACATGAAACATGATGTATAAAGTTTCAGATTGAAGTGTCACACTGAATGACTGGATTTTTACTTCTACTGGTTTATTTCAAACTATTTTTGAAGGAATCCTGAATGAGAGATTCCATCCATAAGTCTTTCGAATGCAGGACACCATTATTCTGGAGAGCATTCCCTGTTCCTCTCCCACAGCTCTTTCCTGAAGCCTGAGCAGCAAAGGAGGTTCTGGGGCAGCTGACTGTGAGCCTCCTCACATACTATCTAAGTCTGGTTGTTCCCAGGAAACTGAGAATTAGAGCTGTTTGTTTTATAAAAATACAGATCTGTATCCATGGCACAACCAAAATGTAACAGAGAGGAATTAGTAATTCAAAATATAAGTGAATAAGCAGAGATACAAGATTTACAATTTGGAGTAAATGTTATTAATTTAAAAGATTGTGCACAGTTCATTAAAGAAAAGCTATAAATGGATACTTGTTAACATGTGAGGTATGGAAAATTAGCGAAAAACATCAATCTATAATTGACATGAGTGGGTCCTCAAATCACTGCTCCATGTGCATATTTAAATGTTATCATCTGCCCATTTGGACGTGACAGGCTGAGCAACCTATGGAGCAAGAATCCTGAAATTAAAGTACCCTTTACATAATCACCTAATACCAAAATCTGAGGGCATATAATGCATATTAATTTAATTAGGCTTTATGATGCTGAGCTCTATTTCTCATTATTTGACCTTTTTCTATTTTCTGTATAGAATATGGGAACATGGACACTCCCCAAATTTAAATATCATGACTATACAGATTTAAATATCCATATCCATATTTAAATATCATGACTATATGGATTGACATGCAAGCAGTTTCTTATTTTCTGTTGCTATAAAAGGAGTGTCCCTTTTCAAATCTACATATTTATGGTTAATTATAATGGCACATATGAAAATATATTAAATTCTGCATTTTGTCAAGGTATTATCCTAATGATTAAGAACTGAAAAAAAAACTTTTATGGTGGAAAAATCTTATAGGAATTTTTATAAAGCAGTCTATATCTTTTTAAATAAGATGTGTATCATGATGGATTTAAAACTTGGTAAAATATGTAACAAACAGTAAAGAATGAGTAAATATAGGAGTGTAATTTAAATTTCCTTTTTTAACCTAAATTTTCTATAGCGTATTATTTTTAGAGTAAGAAAAAAAGACTTATTTTTAGATTAATCATACCTATGTATCTACTTAGATTTCTTAACACCTGTGGCAAAAAAAAAATTTCTAAAAATATATAATTACTTTCACATGTGCATCATTTAAAACAGTCGCTTTTGTTCAGAGTTCCTGACTGCATTCTGTGGTCCAGTGTAGCAGAGATGAGTCACAGTGAGCAGAGAGGATTATGGGGTAATGGAAGGGGCCCTGGGCTGCTGGTGGAAGGGGCCCTGACTTGTGAGCAGCCTCCTTGCTGAACTCCACTGTTTCCTATGAGCTGCACCATGAAAAAATGTTGCAATGTGTTGGTTAGATTTCTTTGCCTCTGTCCCTGGAATGTCACCTCCTGACCCCAACTAAATAAGTAAATAAATTCTGTCCTGAAAAATTACCCTTCTGATGTGAAAATCAAGAGGCACTTTCCAAATCAGAATGAATAGAGGGCTGATATATCAACATTTACAAGCAAAGAGTGAAACCATCTTGAATGTGAAGTGTATTCTTGAATTAATGCTTGCTCAATGATGCCAGAAAATGGCCACAGATCCTGGTGGCCAAAGAAAAAGTTAAGACCCTAAAGTGAAGTCTACTTGTAGGCATAAATGTGTCTAATCTTTCAACATTAAGAATATGGCCAATTTGGCTGAAATTTTAGGTAGTAAAAGTTATTACTTAAAATTTCCTGCCTAATATAATTCTTACTCTGTCCAGACAGTCAAACCACTATCCACATTTTCTTCATTACTTTATTGAAAAGATTTACCAACTGCTTTCTGTGTGCAGAGAATTGCTTGTTGGTAAATTTTAATTTAACCCAGAATAAAAGCTAGTGCTTATGAGCAGGAGTAGCTTATAAAGTGATAGAGGCTGTTTGTCTCTAGACTTGGCAGCAGCAGAAGAGCTCAACACCCAGGAAAGCCCACAATAGGTAACAGAGGTGAGCCCAGCTCTCCTTATGATGGCTCCTGCACCTCCATTAGAAGGTCTGAGAAGTAATAGTTTGTATTCACACATTTTTCCCTATTGCCTTAATTACATGGCATTAACATTTTAAATGTAAATAATTGAGAAATAGATTGCCTACATGGGAAAAGAATCTAAAAAAACCCAAAGAGTGGATATATGTATAACTGATTCACTTTGTTGTACACCTGAAACTAATACAACATTGTAAATCAACTATACTCCAATAAAATTTTTTTTAAAAAAACAAGAAAGAATAAAGAAATACGACAACTAAATGCAATGTAGTACTCTTGATTGAACCGTGGGACAGAAAGAAAATATTGATGGAAAAAGTAGTAAAATCTAAATAAACTCTGGAGTTTATTTAAAAAAATAAAAAAAGAAATATACCCTATTACCAACTATGCAGTCAGATATCATCAAATTCATCCCTGCCATTGATTTCAGTGCATGCAATTCTGTAGAGTAAAGCTCATAGGGGATTTCCCTCAAATTTATGTGCCATGTGTAAAAAACAATGACTGTATTTTGCAAATAAAAATTCCATTTTAAAAAGTGATTTATAAATAAAAATATATCTTCTCATTAGAATGTAAGCTTTAAGTGATTGTTCACTGCAGTATCTCCAGGATTGAGAACAATGACTTACATGTGTTAGCCATTACACAAATATCTGTTACATGAGTAATGTTCTCTGACCTTCTACCAAATCACATGGTTTATAGTCTGGCACAATTTTTATATGTAGGAATATGTTTCTCAACAGTAGACAGCAGGAACCAGGGAGGGACAATATCTATCATGTACACCATCATATTCCTGGAGACTGACAATACCTTTGTGCACGAAAGACAAATGTGCATTTTTACTATAAAATGGAGATAAAATACTTCAAATTTCAATATATTATAAAGAAAAAAATAAGAAAATATACGTAGGTACTCAGCTTATGGATAGCAGTGATTGTGATGGTGGCTTATTTTTATGCTCCTACTTCTGAGTTGACCTCATGAGAGTTACCAGAGAAGTGAGTTGATTTGGTACCTGTGGTTCCAAGTAAGGTGCACTACTTTTTCTCTGATGTCTGGCCCTTCCCTTCCCTGTCCTGATGGAGCACTACACCATCATGTGGAGACCTGAACACAGGAAATGTTCATCATCTCCTTTACTGCTCCTCATAAAGAGGAACAGAGTGGTCTTGGTATTATTTTAATAAAAATCCAGGACTTAGGAACATTTAAATGAATGTTATTTTTCAAGGCAGTCAACTGGTGATGCTGCACATATATTTTCAGGAACCAGAAACTACACTTCTAGAGTGATGTACTATATTGATATATCATAGGCACTCAATAAATCTTACTGAATTGTTAACTTTAAGTGGTTTTTAAATTAAACAATGTAATTTTGAAATTAATTTTATAGACTGATATTTTTATTGACTATTAATTCTTATGAGTCAATCATTATTTAGCACTTTCAGGAACTACACATGCTATAAAAATAACTTAAGAGTTACAATTTCTGCCCTTCAAAGTTTTTAAATCTTTTAACTGTATGATCATTGTGATAGCAGAAAGACAGCATTGCTGTCATATCAATGAGTCAGACAATGGACACAGTGAAACGTCTAAGAAAGACACTACTCTTAACGTTCACTGTTGCTGTTGAAAGTTTTCTATGATTGTGATTAATTGCTTTTGAAATTTTGATCAAAATGGATCAGTCCAAGTTTCTGGCCCTGGCTCTCTATATCAAACCTCACCCTGGAATTACATAAATCAATGTAGTCTAGACTTCTGTAAAAACTGGGGGAGAGAAAGGTAGAAGTAATTTCTGAGTTGTCAGTGACTGATGGATGTTTTGATTTCACAGTTTTAGTAAAGTAAAGGTCTTACCGTAGCTGTCATAGGCATCCTCACTTACTCCATGACCATAGTCATAGTACTCAGGCACACTGCAATAGATTTAGACAGCGATCAATGTTACTGTATTCAGGAGGAGTCAACCCAAAACTTATATGGAATTTGAATGCAAAATGTGTGCTAAGGTAATATTCCCAAGAATCTCTAGGCATAAATCACATATTTGAACATAAATAATAATAGAATAATATTGAATAATAGAATTCAAAGAAGAATATTCAGTAAGAAAAATACAGGTAATTGACAAAGAGTGCTATGATTTTCTCACCCCACCTCAGTACTTTATCTCTATCCTCCAATTATATAAATCAAATTTCCTCTAAAGCACAATTATGATACTTCAAGAGGAGAGTTATAAAAGGTCTATTTCCAAGAAAAGTGCTACATAAGATGACAATCTGGTCAATTGTGTGTGGGTTTTAATGCAATTACCTTAAGAAATATACATCAATTTCATCTTCACTTCCAAACACTGAAATTATATTTATACTCCCTTCCAACTCTTCCACAGTATGTCCCTAGGCTTCTCAAATACATAAGCTATTTCTTCTCAGTTAATATCTTGCTAGATGCTTAGCCTAATGTTACCAAGTCATAATTTTAAAAAACACTATACAAAGAGTGGAAATTATTTTAATTTAGCTTAGTATTTGGATAATTAATGCATATTTTAATTTTATTTAGGGATCTACAAATATTTGTGATAAACTGTATTTTTCACTCAAATAAGCTCATTCATTTAAAGTTCTCTACCTCATCTATACAATGGAATATTACTCAGCCATAAAAAGAAGTGAAATTGAGTTATTTGTAGTGAGGTAGATGGACCTAGAGTCTGTATACAGAGTGAAGTAAGTCAGAAAGAGAAAAACAAATACCGTATGCTAATACATATGGAATCTAAATACCGTATGCTAATCTAAATACCGTATGCTAATACATATGGAATCTAAAAAAAAATGGTTTTGATGAACCTAGGGGCAGGACAGAAATAAAGACTCAGACCTAGAGAATGGACTTGAGGACATGGAGAGGGGAAAGGGTAAGCTGGCATGAAGTGAGAGAGTAGTACTGACATATATACACTACCAAATGTAAAATAGATAGGTAGTGGGAAGCAGCTGCATCACATGAAGAGATCAGTTTGGTGCTTTGTGACCACCTAGAGGGGTGGGATAAGGAGGGTGGGAGGGAGATGCAAGAGGGAGGGGATATGGGGATATATGTATATATTTAGCTGATTCACTTTGTTGTACAACAGAAACTAACACAACATTGTAAAGCAATTATACTCCAATAAAGATGTTAAAAAAACAAAGGAGATGACTCCAATGGAATAAAAAGAAAATGTTCAAATTCTTTTACAAAGTAATTAAAACAATGAATCAAAACCTGACAAAAGTGCAAAAAAGAAATGGATAGTTCAAATCAGAATCTGATCATATTATTGAATTCACTGGACTATCTGAAAATAAGATGAAAAGATGATTAGTTAAATTTTTTTTTTTTTTTTTTGCGATACGCGGGCCTCTCACTGTTGTGGCCTCTTCTGTTGTGGAGCACAGGCTCCGGACGCGCAGGCTCAGCAGCCATGGCTCACGGGTCCAGTCGCTCCGCGGCATGTGGGATCTTCCCGGACCGGGGCCCGAATCCGTGTCCCTTGCATGGGCAAGTGGACTCTCAACCACTGCGCCACCAGGGAAGCCCCTGTTTAGTTAAAATTTACATCCATTCTTCTTTTCTTTTATTTTTTTCTGGATTTAATGAGGTATAATTGACAACTAAAAAATTTTCTAAATGTAAGTTTTACATCATGATGTTTTGATTATATATACATATATGTGTTGTGAGATGATTACCAAAATTAAGTTAATTAACATAGAAAAATAAAGTTCTCTGCCTGAACCTTAATTTATAAGCTTATATATTTATACATATATATTTACATATATAATTTGTATATATAAATTTATAAATTATATCAAGATATACTAATTCCTCTAAGAATATAAAAGTGTGGCAAGAAAATGGCTTAATATCAAATTGCATAAGGGCTGAGGATGGGTGATAGATGCCAAAGAGTTAGGTTGGAAGGAAGAAAGAAAGGCCTAAAATTATTTGGTTGTTATTATCCTTCAAGGCAATCCCATATGTCTCATTATATTAAATACTTGAGATTTCATTGATAGTAAGGAAAGAGAAGCAAAAAATAAAATAAAAGTCTGTATATTAGAGATGAAAAGAGAGATGGACAGAAGTTTGGCCATTTTTATCTTTCTGGGAGGCAATTGATAATGCACTAATTCAATTTCAGTGTAATGTAGCTGGGATAAAAAAAGATAACCTGGGCTTCATTGCCCAGGATAATTATATAGAAATTCTCTAAGAAAAATATGGTAGTAAGTTTTTCTCTCCATCTTTCTAAGACTTGAGATTTCAGAAGTCTAAAGTCATTGACTGGTGGCTGGACGTTTATCTTAATAGAAAAGATGCAACACAATTGAGAACCCTCACATATGTATAGCCAAGTCCTGAAGTTTTTTCACTGATTTCCGGGATGATCAAGAATTGGCAGTCATGAGAATGTGATTAACAAGCAGCATTCCCGTGTATCAGGATGAAGAGAAAATGAGGACACTGAGAGTAGCTTTTCCCTGCCTTCCTCACAATCAGTAAATTTCTCATGAGTAAGCCTGATTATGTTTCCCAAAGTGTGTTGTATGAACACTAGTAGCAAAAAACACTATCTAGTAGCATTACTATGTTTCTAAATGGATTTCAACTTTGATTTCAATTGATGAAGCTGAGAGGGAAAAAGAACAGTAGTGAGAGAGACCATGACAGGGAAGCTGTTATTGTCTACCATAAATGATACATACACACCAAGAGGGAATTTTAAATTTCAAAACTCTAAAAGGGGAAAATGAAACATACAAGACATTTGTAAAATAATGGATAATGCAAAATAATGGATAACAATCTTAATGGACTCTTCCAGAGTCCATACCTTTGCTTATCCAAATATTACTTCGCATTTCTCCCAGAAGAAAATATTTTATGTGGACAAATGGCCACACAGTGAGTGAAATATACTCCTCAGCCATGCTTGCAGCTAGCTGTGCCCTTGTGGCTGTGTCAGGAAACACGGGATGTGCACAGAAGTGAGGGTATCAACCTTGAGTTCATTTCCAAATGAAGAACAAGCTCCTCATCTTGGACTTGTTCACAGTCACCTCCTCAGATGGTAAAATGCACTCAAAGTGATGATCTAGTATCTACCATGCAAATACAGATAATGCTAGAAAGTCCTGCACTGTAGCATGGGAGGAATTTGTGTCTAAATGGTCACGTTGGAGCAGACTTACTCTAAATCACTGCCTACCTCAGGGATTGTTATGAGGGAAAAAATAACTTTTTCTCTTTTTTGAGTCACTGATTTTTGAATCTCTGTTACAAAAATTTAGTCAAAAATAAAAATAAGTATGTAGGGGTGTAGAACTGCCATTAAAAATCTCAAAATATGGGCTATTAGTTCACTGGGAGGGTGGAAAGTGTAAGGAAAAAAAATACTGTAGGATGGAAAGCTGATGACCTTTGTCATGCCATCACCAGTGAAAACCTGAAAGGCAGGCTATAAGCCCAGATCTATTTTGGCACTATGGGAAAAAGCTGGACAAAGCCCAACTGTTGACAATCCTTGCTGCTTTTAAAAAAGGTTTAAAGAAGTTATGAGCTCAAATAAGAATGGGCCATTTTTCCAGAAGAAACAAAATTGAATAGAGCTTTGCTACGGGAAGTTATCTCTGCCTAATTTATGTGTTAGTTCTATAATTTAAAAATGGGAGAAGGTTCAGAAATTTAGGGCTTAACAGGATTAGAGAAGTCAACTGTTTCTGCATTCCAATAGCAAGAGACAATGAGTGTTGTTCAAAGATACCCTTACATCTTCCCATTAGACTTTGCTACAATATACAATCCCAGGGGCAACCCTTGGGTCCCCAAACATGTATGGAAGCATGTTGCAAAAATTGTGAAGTCCCAATGAAGGCATGCTCTACTTTAATCATTTCAGATATGCCCAGAGATAAGACCATTTATCCATAAGGATAAGGAAGGACCTTCTGCTAAATCTGGCTTAACTCCCAGGAAAGAGAACCAAGATTGACAGATGCACTCACCAAAAAATTTATTTCAGTGCTGTTGCTTAGATGCCTCTTAATCTCTGCTTAGCAGGATTTTGTAACTGTTATTGCCTGTGGAGTGTTTCCCAAAGGACCTTTCTATTGTAGTTATTTTATTCCTTTTACACTAATTTATATTGCATATTTTGTATGGGGAAGAAGGTCAAGAACAAGAAAGATATTCTGTCTATCATTTTATAGGTTGTGAGACTTGAAAGAACCATATGAAGACCTAATCTTCCCAGACTCTAGATTTTGATCTGGTTGCAATAATTGGAATTGAACTTGGATTTTCTCTTTTAAGCAGAATGTAGGTATTTTTTTAATGTTTCTTTGTTTGAATGAGAAGACGGGTATTCACTCATATTTGGATGATGAGAGGGCTGGGCCCCAGAAGACTTCAAGCTGTTCCAAAATCCATTTGGCTCTTCTTTCAATAAGAGAGACTGACAATCTCAAGACTACATTTCCTAATATTCCTTACATTTGAGTGTGACCATGTGCAGAGTTATGTATACCAATTATTCATGATTTTCATAAAGTTAAATTCACTGTCCTCTACTTCTTTTCAGCTTTCATGTAACTGGCTGCAAACGTCAATGATTGGAGCCACTTTGGAAGACATTAACGATGGTGTAATGGACAGTATCTTACTATTTTCCAAAATTTGTTTGTTGAAATCTCAATACCCATTGTGATGGTATTAAGAGATGAGACATTTGGGAATTAAATTAGATGTGGAGGGTGGAGCCCTAATGAATGCATTAGTGCTCTTAAAAAGCGGGACCCCCAGAGAGATCTCTTGCTCTCTTTCTACCATGTGAAGATACAAGAAGACAGCAGTCTGCAACCCAGAAGAAGGCTTCACCAGAACCCAACCATGCTGGCACCCTGACCTGGGACTCGCAGCCTCCAGACCTATAGGAAATAAATTTCTCTTGTTTATAAGCCACCCAGTCTATGGTATCATGTTATAGCAGCCTGAACTAAGACAGATGGCATTCCACTAACCTGGAAGCCTGAACGGTGTCATGGAGTAAAGTCCACCTACTTGCCTTGCTTTATTATGTGTGAAGGAGATAAATGTTTCTCTGTTTGGGCCACTGAATTGTGGATCTCCTTATAATGGAAGCTTATCCCATATCCCAAATAATACAGTTGGCAATTAAAGCAAACACTTGAAGATGAACAGTTATTCAGTAAATATTTGTTCAATGAATAAATGATTAAATAAAAGAATTCAAAATAATAGAACATTTTGCTAAAATATCATTATAAAATTTTGTGTACGCTTCAGAAGTGATGTTTACTTACATCAACAACCATGGGAACAATAAAGAAGAAAAACAAACCACAGGGACAATAGCCAAGATATGGAAGCAACCTAAATGTCCATTAACAGATGAATAGATAAAGAAGATGTGGTATATATATGCAATGAAATACTACTCAGCCATAGAAAAGAATGAAATTTTGCCATTTGCAGCAACATGAATGGACCTGGAGGGTGTTATGTTTAGTGAAATAAGTCAGACAAAGACAAATACTATGTTTTCACTTATATGTGGACTCTTGAAAAAATTTTTAAAAAACAAACAAATACAACAAAACATGAACATACTCACAGACACAGAGAAAAAACTAGTGGTTACAAGAGAGGAGAAGCATGGGGTATAGGCAAAATCAGTGAAGATTATTAAGAGGTACAAACTGATGTAAAATAAGTTACAAGAATGTAGTGTTCAGATGATGGAATACAGTCAATATTTTATAACAACTTAAATGGAGTAAATCTATTAAAATATTGAATTACTATGCTATATATAAATTGAAATTAATATAATATTGTAAGTCAAATATAATTCAATAAAAAAAGAAAAATAATCACTCTTATTTTCTAATATGAATGAAATTCAGGTTAAAAGTTTAAAACTATTGTAACTGACCTATGCATGTGTAATTTTTATATTGTTATATTATTTTCCATTTTAAAAGCATATATGACTTGGCTAGAAAAAGTAAACTATGGTATTAGCTCTATGACTTTCATTTCATTATTTCATAAAGCCATATTGCATTACTTTTGTTTTAATTTATCATGTTATTTAATTATGTTACGTACAAGTTAAAAGTGGTCAAATGAATTCAAACACAAGTTATTTAATTTGAATGGACATTATTATTCTATTTTATATTTTAGAAACTATAGCAATCAAGGTTTGTAAACACACTGTTACAATTAGAGAGGTGTTAATTAAAATTATGACAATTATTTGTGGTTTGGAATATAATTACTCTGGTAGTTAGATATAATTTTCCTAGGAACTGGTGTATATATATAAAATCAGGATAGAACATGTTAGCTGCATTAACTCATTAATCCATGTCTAGTTATTCATAAAAAATTCTACACAACATTTTGTCTTTTTGAAATCAAGACTTAGACACTAATAAACATTTGGAAAAAATAAATAAACATTTTGGCAGAAAAAAATACCAGATTAATTAATTAATGATTGATTGTAAAATTTGAAAGAATCAGAGATGGAAATTTTCAGTTCTTTTTTGGAAGAAGGGCATTTTACCTTAAATAGGCTATGTTAGCAGTTTACTAAGACAACTAATTAAATGGAAATGAACACAATAGAAAAAACTAGAATGAAATTTGGTTTCTAGGAAACCAAATAATACCTTCACCATAATCAAGCTATTTTTGAAGCAAGTGAGTCCGCCTGTGCCATGCTGACACTGCCATTTCCATCATGCTTCTCATCCAGCACTTGGTGCTCATGTTTCTGTGGTCACAGCACTGATGCTGGGACAGACCTGTTCACAGGTCAGTCAGACTAACCAAGCTTGTAAATGAAATCTTTTAGATGTTCAATTATTGCAAAAAGAGATCTATGTTCCATAGGATGTGCTCATATAATCAAACCAGTTAGACCTATAAAGTGTGGGGGGGAACAGAGGAAGCAATTTGTTAAACAACAACACTTTGCTTAATTTTTTTTTAACTATCTACTTTGGTAGCATATAAAAATTATCAGGGATGATTAAACACTTTACAAATACACCAGAGATTGTTGTGGCCTGGTAAGATTAAAACTCTCACATTAATAGTTTCCAGTTTATTTTGTTTATGTATTGTGTCCTTCATTTCAACCTTTTTCTGGTTCTTGACTAAGCTGTAGATTTTGGGGTATGAAAGTAGGACAAATAGATGAGTGTGAGTTTCAATTAAAGATTTATTGATTATTTTCTGAATTGAGGAGAAGTAAAAACTACAAAATAATATTTCAGAGGAAAGGATAAAGGGATTTAATTACTGTATTAATATGAAGGAAACATAACTACCCAACTATTCTTAGCACTTAAGTGGGTTCTCTTAATGTTTGTTCTCTTAAGCATTTGATCTGCAACTTTGTTATACTGTGCATTTACACTGTATTTCCAGAGATATTTGTTAAGTAAAGATAAATTTACAGCCCAGCCCCCACCCTGAAATTGCAAATTGATAGTTCATTTTTTAAATCCACTTATATGATGATCAAATCCTTCTGTTAAATTTCATAAATCTTCATGAAAGTTCCATTTACAAAGCTGGGAATCTAGTGTGTAGATTAATGAGGGCAACACATAGGTTCATGAATCAGTTCTCACCACCAATGACAACCTCCCTCAGTGTTATTCAGGACATTAACCAAACATTGGTGGGAAGGAGGCATGAGAGACCCTTCACCAAACAGCTCAAGACTCCACAGCTTTCTTCAATGTCATGTTACCTACTAATTCTCATAGCTGTTCCCAGATCTTCCCTGGGGGAGGGGGAGACATCTCCTATTATTAACAGCACTGAAAATGAAGCTTGCCAAAATAGGATCAACTTTATGCTTACATTAGAGAATATGACCTATTTTCAAATAGGTTCTTAAAAATGATTTTCATTTGTTCATATTTTCTAGGACAAACCTTACCTTCCCACAGAAACTAGCTGCATTGTCTCTCCTCTCTCACTTCTCAATATATTCTTTCATTTTCATTATTCCTGGCTACACATGTAACAGTACAATAACCATTAAAAAACACAGCAGATACATATAGATATTCAGTCTATTTTGTAAAACACTAAAAATCAAACAGGTGGCACTGAAGCAGCCCTCATGGAAATTACAGTCAAGCAGAAAAGCAATTACACAAGAGATAAGGAGTGACTCACTTTTTTTTCATTCATCAAACCTTGAAAAGAAAGAGAAATTAACTACTCAAGTGAAATGGAATGAAGAAGACTGACATGTATGGCATCAGCACTAATCAAGTCTCAGAGGCAAGAAAAAGCATGACCTGAGCAGCTATTACTTCAGAGCAGGAGGGGGCGAGTGTGAGTGAGACAGGGCTCAACAACAGATATGATAAATAGGCAGGGGTCACATCTTGAAGGACCTTTATTAGTCATGGTCAGGAGTTTGGATTTTACCTTACAAGGCATTGAAGACAAGGAATGATTTAAGAAGGAGACAGGAGGAGCTTCAAGATGGCAGAGGAGTAAGACATGGAGATCACCTTTGTCCCCACAAATACATCAGAAATATGTCTACATGTGGAACAACTCCTACAGAACATCTACTGAACGCTGGCAGAAGACCTCAGACCTCCCAAAAGGCAAGAAACTCCCCACATACCTGGGTAGGGCAAAAGAAAAAAGAAAAAACAGAGACAAAAGAATAGGGATGGGACCAGCACCAGTGGGAGGGAGCTGTGAAGGAGGAAAGTTTTCCCCACACTAGGAAGTTCCTTTGTGGGCAGAGACTGTGGGTGGAGGAGGGGAGAAGCTCTGGAGCCATGGAGCAGAGGTCAGCAACAGGGGTGCAGAGGGCAAAGCAGAGAGATTCCTGCACAGATGATCGGTGCCGACCAGCACTCACCAACCCGAGAGGCTAGTCTGCTCACCCGCCGGGATGAGTCGTGGCTTGGAGCTGAGGCTCGGGCTTCGGAGGTCAGATCCCAGCGAGAGGACTGGGGTTGGCTGTGTGAACACAGCCTGAAGGGGCTAGTGCACCACAGCTAGCCGGGAGGGAGTCTGAGAAAAGGTCTGGAACTGCCAAAGAGGCAAGAGACTATTTCTTGCCTCTTTGTTTCCTGGTGCACTAGGAGAGGGGATTAAGAGCACTGCTTAAAGGAGCTCCAGAGATGGGAGCAAGCCGCAGCTATCAGTGCAGACCCCAGAGACAGGCATGAGATGCTAAGGCTGCTGCTGCAGCCACCAAGAAGACTGTGTGCAAGCACAGGTCACTATCCACACCTCTTCTCCTGGGAGTCTGTGGAACCTGTCAATGCCAGGGTCCCGTGATCCAGGGACAACTTCCTTGGGAGAACACATGGCATACCTCTGGCTGGTGCAACGTCATGCCAGCCTCTGCCATGGCAGGCTCACCCTGCACTCCAAAACCCTCCTGGTCTGAGTGAGCCAGAGCCCCCGAACCAGATACTTCTTTAACCTCGTCCTGTCTGAGAGAAGAACAGACGCCCTCAGGCTACCTACATGCAGAGGCAAGGCCACATCCAAGGCTGAATCTCAGGAACAGTGCAAACAAAGAAGAGAAAAGGAAATCTCTCCTAGCAGCCTCAGGAGCAGTGGATTAAATCTCCACAGTCAACTTGATGTACGATGCATCTGTGGAATATCTGAATAGACAACGAATCATCCCAAATTAAGGAAGTGAACTTTGGGACCACCAATATATATATACATATATATTCCCTTTTTCCCTTTTTGTGAGTGTGTATGCATATGTTTCTGTGTGTGATTTTGTCTGTACAGCTTTGCTTTTACCATTTGTCCTAGGGTTCTGTCTGTCCATTTTGTATTTTGTTTTAGTATAGTTTTCAGTGCTTGTTATCATTGGTAGATTTGTTTTTTGGTTTGGTTGTTCTCTTCTTTTTAAATTATTGAAAGAAATTTTTTTAATAATTATGTTTTGGTTTTTATCTTAATAACTTTTAAATTTTATTTTATTTTATCTTTTTCTTTCTTTCTTTTTTGTTCCTTTTATTCTGAGCTGTGTGTATGACAGGCTCTTCGTGCTCCAGCAAGGTGTCAGGGCTGTGCTTCTGAGGTGAGAGAGCCAAGCTCAGGACATTGATCCACCAGAGACCTCCCAGCTCCACGTAATATCAATGGAGAAAATCTCCCAGAGATCTCCATCTCAACGCCAAGACCCAGCTCCACTCAACGACCAGCAAGCTACAGTGCTGGACACCCTATGCCAAACAACTAGCAAGACAGGAACACAACCCAACCTAAAATCATAATAAGGTCACAGACACCCCAAAACACACCACCAGACGTGGACCTGCCCACCAGAAAGACAAGATATAGCCTCATCCGCCAGAACACAGGCACTACTCCCCTCCACCAGGAAGCTTACACAACCCACTGAACCAACCTTAGCCATTAGGGGAAGACACGAAAAACAACAGGAACCACGAACCTGCAGCCTGTAAAAAGGAGACCCCAAACACAGTAAGTTAAGCAAAATGAGAAGACACAGAAACACACAGCAGTTGAAGAAGCAGGTAAAAACCCACCAAACCTAACAAATGAAGAGGAAATAGGCAGTCTACCTGAAAAATAATTCAGAGTGTTAGTAAAGATGATAGAAAATTGTGGAAATAGAGTGGAGAAAATACAAGAAATGTTTAACAAGGACTTAGAAAAACTAAAGAGCAAATAACAATCATTAACAACACAGTAAATGAAATAAAAATTCTCTACAAGGGATCAATAGCAGAATGACTGAGGCAGAAGAACGGATAAGTGAACTGGAAGATAAACTAGTGGAAATAACTACTGCAGAGCAGAATAAAGAAAAAAGAATGAAAAGAATTTAAGACAGTCTCAGAGACCTCTGGGACAATGTTAAATGCACCAACATTCAAATTATAGGGATCCCAGAAGAAGAAGAGAAAAAGAAAGGGACTGAGAAAATATTTGAAGAGATTATACTTAAAAACTTCCCTAATATGGGAAAGGAAATAGCTAATCAAATCCAGGAAGCATAAAGAGTCCCTTACAGGATAAATCCAAGAAGAAACACAACAAGACACATATTAATCAAACTATCAAAAATCAAATACAAAGAAAAAATAGTAAAAGCAGCAAGGAAAAAGCAAAAAAAAAAAAAAAAAAAAAAACAATGGAATCCCAATATGCTTAAGAGCTAATCCTTCAGCAGAAACTCTGCAAGCCAAAAGGGGCTGGCAGGACATATTTAAAGTGATGAAAGGGAAAAACCTACAACCAAGATTATTCTACAAAGCAAGGATCTCATTCAGGTTTGATGGAGAAATTAAAACCTTTACAGACAAGAAAAAACCAAGAGAATTCAGCATAACCAAACCAGCTTTACAACAAATGCTAAAGGAACTTCTCTAGGCAAGATACACAAGAGAAGGAAAAAACCTAAAATAACAAACCCCAAACAATTAAGAAAATGGTAATAGGAACATACATATTGATAATTACCTTAAATGTAAATGGATTAAATGCTCCAACCAAAAGACATAGACTGGCTGAATGGATACAAAAACAAGACCCATATTTATTCTGTCTACAAGAGACCCACTTTAGACCTAGGGACACATACAGACTGAAAGTGAGATGGCAAAAGCTATACCATGCAAATGGAAATAAAAAGAAAGCTGCAGTAGCAATTCTTATATCAGACAAAATAGACTTTAAAACAAAGACCATTACAAGAGACAAAGAAGGACACTACATAATGATCAAGGGATCAATCCAAGAAGAAGATATAAAAATTGTAAATATTTATGCACCCAACATAGGAGCAACTCAACACATAAGGCAAATACGAACAGCCATAAAAGGGGAAATTGACAGTAACAAAATCATAGTAGGGGGCTTTAAAACCCCACTTTCAACAATGGACAGATGATCCAAAATGAAAAGAAATAAGGAAACACAAGCTTTAAATGACACTTTAAACAAGATGGACTTACTTGATATTTTTAGGACATTCCATCCAAAAACAACAGAATACACTTTCTTCTCAAGTGCTCATGGAACATTCTCCAGGATAGATCATATCTTGGGTCACAAATCAAGCTTTGGTAAATTTAAGAAAATTGAAGTTGTATCAAGCATCTTTTCTGACCACAATGCTATGAGACTAGATATCAATTACAGGAAAAAATCTGTAAAAAATACAAACACGTGGAGGCTAAACAATACACTACTAAATAGTCAAGAAATCACTGAAGAAATCAAAGGGGAAATCCAAAAATACCTAGAAAAAATGACAATGAATACATGATGACCCAAAACTTATGGGATACAGCAAAAGCAGTTCTATGAGGGAAATTTATAGCAATACAATCCTACCTTAAGAAATAAGAAACATCTCAAATAAACAACCTAAACTTACACCTAAAGTATCTAGAAAAAGAAGAACACCCCCCCCCCACAAAGTTAGCAGAAGGAAAGAAATCATACAGATCAGATCAGAAATAAATGAAAAAGAAATGAAGGAAATGATAGCAAAGATCAATAAGCCAAATGATGGTTCTTTGAGAAGATAAACAAAATTGATAAACCATCAGCCAGACTCATCAAGAAAAAATGGGAGAAGACACAAATCAATGGAATTAGAAATGAAAAAGGAGAAGTAAGAACTGACACTGCAGAAATACAAAGAACCATGAGACATTAATACAAGCAACTATATGCCAATAATGGGCAACCTGGAAGAAATCAACAAATTCTTAGAAATGCACAACGTTCTGACACTGTACCAGGAAGAAATAGAAAATATAAACAGACCAATCACAAGCACTGAAATTGAAACGATTAAAAATCTACCAACAGGACTTCCCTGGTGGCGCAGTTGTTGAGAATCCGCCTGCTGATGCAGGGGACATGGGTTTGTGCCCCGGTCCGGGAAGATCCCACATGCCATGGAGCAGCTGGGCCCATGATTCATGGCTGCTGAGCCTGCGCATCCAGAGCCTGTGGTCCACAACGGGAGAGGCCACAACAGTGAGAGGCCCGCGTACCGCAAAAAAAAAAAAAAAAATCTACCAACAAAGAAAAGCCCAGGACCAGATGGCTTCACAGGCGAATTCTATCAAACATATAGAGAAAACTTAACACCTATCCTTCTCAAACTCTTCCGAAATATAGCAGAAGGAGGAACACTCCTAAACTCATTCTAGAAGCCACCATCACCCTGATACCAAAACCTGAAAAGATGTCACAAAAAAAGAAAACTACAGACCAATAACACTGATGAACATCTTTGCAAAAATCCTCAAAAAAAATACTATCAAACAGAATCCAACAACACATTAAAAGGATCATACACCATGATCAAGGGGGATTTATTCCAGGCATGCAAGTATTCTTCAATATAGGCAAATCAATCAATGTGATACACCATATTAACAAACTGAAGGAGAAAAACCATATGATCCTCTCAATAGATGCAGAGAAAGCTTTCAACAAAATTCAACACCGAGTTATGATAAAAACCCTGCAGAAAGTAGGCATAGAGGGAACTTTCCTCAACATAATAAAGGCCATATATGACAAACCCACAGCCAACATCATCCTCAATGGTAAAAAGCTGAAAGCATTTCCACTAAGATCAGGAACAAGACAAGGTTGCCCACTCTCACCACTCTTATTCAACATAGTTTTGGAAGTTTTAGCCACAGCAATCAGAGAAGAAAAAGAAATAAAAGGAATCCAAATCAGAAAAGAAGAAGTGAAGCTGTCACTCTTTGCAGATGACATGATACTATACATAGAGAATCCTAAAGATGCTACCAGAAAACTACTAGAGCTAATCAATGAATTTGGTAAAGTAGCAGGACACAAAATTAATGCACAGAAGTCTCTTGAATTCCTGTTCACTAATGATGAAAAATCTGAAAGTGAAATTAAGAAAACACTCCTATTTACCATTACAACAAAAAGAATAAAATACTTAGGAATAAACCTACCTAAGGAGACAAATGACCTGTATGCAGAAAAATATAAGACACTGATGAAAGAAATTAAATATGATACAAATAGATGGAGAGATATACCATGTTCTTGGATTGGAAGAATCAACATTGTGAAAATGACTATACTACCCAAAGCAATCTACAGATTTAGTACGATCCTTATCAAATAACACTGGCATTTTTCACAGAACTAGAACAGAAAATTTCACAATTTGTAGGGAAACACAAAAGACCCCGAATAGCCAAAGCAGTCTTGAGACAGAAAAACGGAGGTGGAGGAATCAGTCTCCTGGACTTCAAACTATCCTACAAAGCTACAGTAATCAAGACAGTATGGTACTGGCAAAAAAACAGAAATATAGATCAATGGAACACGATAGAAAGCTGAGAGATAAACCCACACACATATGGTCACCTCTCTTTGATAAAGTAAACAAGAATGTACAATAGAGAAAAGACAACAGCTTCAATAAGTGGTGCTGCGAAAACTGGACAAGTACATGTAAAAGTGTGAAATAGAACACTCCCTAACACCATACACAAAAATAAACTCAAAGTGTATTAAAGACCTAAATGTAAGGCCAGATACTATAAATCTCATAGAGGAAAACATAGGCAGAACACTCTATGACATAAATCACAGCAAATCCTTTTGACCCAGCTCCTAGAGAAATAGAAATAAAAACAAAAATAAACAAATGGGACCTAATGAAACTTAAAACTTTTGCACAACAAAGGAAACCGTAAACAAGAGGAAAAGACAACCCTCAGAATGGGAAAAATATTTGCAAATGAAGCAACTGACAAAGGATTAATCTCCAAAATTTACAAACAGCTCATGCAGCTCAATATCAAAAACACAAAAACCCAATCCAAAAATGGGCAGAAGACCTAAATAGATATTTCTCCAAAGAAGATATATAGATTGCCGACAAACACATGAAAGAATGCTCAACATCATTAATCATTAGAGAAATGCAAATCAAAACTACAATGCGGTATCATCTCACACCAGTCAGAATGGCCATCATCAAAAAATCTACAAACAATAAATGCTGGAGAGGGTGTGGAGAAAAGGGAACCCTCATACACTGTTGGTGAGAACGTAACTTGATACAACCACTGTGGAGAACAGTATGGAGGTTCCTTAAAAACCTAAAAATAGGACTACCATAAGACCCAGCAATCCCACTACGGGGCATATAACCTGAGAAAACCATAATTCAAAAAGAGTCATGCACCATAATATTCATTGCAGCTCTATTTACAATAGCCATGACATGGAAGCAGCCTAAGTGTCCATCGACAGATGAATGGATAAAGAAGATGTGGCACATATATACAATGCAATATTACTCAGCCATAAAAAGAAATGAAATTGAGTTATTTGTAGTGAGGTGGATGGACCTAGAGTCTGTCATACAGAGTGAAGTAAGTCAGAAAGATGAAAACAAATACCGTACGCTAACACATATATATGGAATCTAAAAAAAAAAAAAAAGTTCATGAAAAACCTAGGGAGAAGACGGGAATAAAGACGCAGACCTACTAGAGAATGGACTTGAGCACCCGGGGAGGGGGAAGTGTAAACTGGGACAAAGTGAGAGAGTGGTAATGTATATATGGACATATATACACTACCAAGTGTAAAATAGATAGCTAATGGGAAGCAGTTGCATAGCACAGGGAAATTAGCTCAGTGCTTTGTGACCAGCGAGAAGGGTGGGATAGGGATGGTGAGAAGGAGGGAAATGAAGAGGGAAGAGATATGTGGATATATGTATATGTATAACTGATTCACTTTGTTATAAAGCAGAAAGTAACACACCATTGTAAAGCAATTATACCCCAATAAAACTGTTAAGAAAAAAAAAGGACAGACATACGTATATTTTGCCTTAAACAAATTCTTCTGTTGGTGGTGTCTTTTGTTTTAGTTGCTGTATCATCAGCACCACCTACAGTATCAAGCACATAGTAGGCACTCCACAAATAATTATTGGATAAATGAATGCATGTAGAATGGATATTTCTCTTCACAATTGCTGTCTCCCTTGTGTTTTTCCATCTCTATTTCCTTTATATCCATGAGCTTGGGTTTTTCTGTTACATTAAAACATGTGTGAGCAAATTCAGATATTAAGATAAATTATTTGAACATAATTCACAATTTATTTCATTTCATTAGATGTCACATTCAGTATCTGCAGTCTGAACTGCTAAATGTGTAACTTTTTTTTTCTTCCAACTTTGTAGAGATTAAAAGGAAAGAAAAGAGGATAATTATGGGTTAACCTCAGTCAGCAGTTTAAAAAAGTATTTTGGAAGATTTGGTGGATCTTGAGAGCAATACATAAATTAAATTGGACGTTTTGGAGGCCCAAACTCAAATGCATAGATTATAAAGTAGCATGACTTGCTTAATTCCCTTTTTGCTAATGTTTTGATAACATTTGCAGTGAAAGACAGAATCAGCATCTATTAAATGCTATCAATATTTCTTTATTGATTTAAATCTTCTTTTCTAACTTCCTCACCACTTCCACCACCTGATTTTTAGAACTGAGACATTTAAAACGGAAAGGGGCCTTAAACAAGAAATTAGGTCCTTTGTCTCTTTGAAATTCTTCTCCTACCTCTCCCTCCCAAAGGAATAATGACTCTAATAACCATAAAAACATACATCTAATACTTTTGTAACACTTAATACATTCCAAATACTGCTAGGAGTTTACATACCTTGTCATATTTAATCATCACAACAATTTTTGAGTTGGTGGTGTTGGGCAAAATACAGAATAGGAAATCTAGGTTTATCTGATTAAGTTACTTGTCCTAAGCTAACCAGGCCTTTGGTGGTAAAGTTGGAATTTGAACCTTGGTGTATCTGATGACAGATCTCATGTCCATTATATCTATTCAAATAATCATTATCAACTTTATCTACATAATACCAGACAAAAAGAAAGGAAATAATTTACTTAACATCATTTTGATCTTGAACTAACTGTGATTAGGAAGATCAGATGCGTTATGAGCACTCCTCTACATTTACCTGTCCTCCTTCTTCTCAGAAAAATCCCAGCTATGGTCAAGAACAAGAGCCTGACACAAGCACACTAAATTCTTGATGCTCTCTTCATCCCCTCCTCAATTATTTCCTCCTCTAAGAAGCATTCTCAGATCCCAAATAACCCTATGATGTGTTCTCACAACTCTATTTACCTCTCACATATAGCACTGTCATTTTTGCAATTTCACTTTTATATGTGCTTTTATTTACTTGTCTCTCTTCCCAATTAAGATATGATTTCCAATATTCAGGGCTATTTGGACTATTATGTATTTACAGGGAGTAACCTAGTGCCTGACTCATAGTAAATGCTCTAGAAATGTTGGCCAAATGAGTGAATTGATGTCTTGGAACTGATGAGCTTTATCTTCATTCCAATTTAAACAGCTACCTTCTAACAGGTAGGCATCATCCAACAATCCATTGCATTGGTTACCATTAATCATTCCCTGTGTACTCACCCCTTGACTCCCCTTTCTATTTGGAGAACCTAATGCTATCATATTCTACTGAGCCCTTAGCATTCAGCTCTATTTAGAACAAGGTCTCCAACTTCCTTTACCAATTTCCTTGGTCCTTCTTTGACATAACTTTGATTAGAGTTTATCTATCTGTCTATCTATCTATCTATCTATCTATCTATCTATCTATCTATCTATTTATCATCATCTAGCTATATACCTAAAGGTTTTGAGAGGTTTGTATCAGGAAAAGTAGATTTGGTGTTTACTTAGAAAACTTCTAGGTAGCATAATAAAAGATTCTACTCACCTACAAAAGAGTAGAACACAGGTCAGGGGACTTAGATATGATGACTTTAAGCCATGCTAGTCAGTATAAGCCTGGGGTTTTAAATTATAGAGATTTTGAGTTTATTATTCTTCTTTTCAACTTGTCATGGGACTGAGGAACAAAAACGTTGCCTTCTATTTACTTAGAAAATTATGACTACATGAAATCATTTGATAAATATTTACTGAGTACCAGTACCATCCTGGGGATTCAAAGAGGAAAGTTACATTAACATATTACTTAGATATGTCATAATAATAAATATAAGCACTGCAAGAAAGTATAAATAGATCAACACTGTGGATATTTTCAACCTACTTTCTCTCCATTTATCAAAAAAAATCTACTGAGAACTTATCATGTACCAGGCACTGTTCTAAGTGCTAAGGAATACAGCAGTGAACAAAATAGACAAAGAGGCCTGCCCTCATGGAGTTCAGAAGTAAAATAAAGGCTAAGTTAAATAATTACAAGTGCCAAGGAGAAAAGACTAAAGTGGAAGAAGAACATCAAGTATTTGAATAGGGGATAGAATTATAGTTAAAGTGGTCAATAAAGGCTTTACTGTTACATCAACATTGAACAAACACCTGAAGGAGATAAAGGAGCAAGACAGAAATTTAGGGGAAGAGGATTTCAAACAATAGGAAAATATAAAGACCATGAAGTAGGTGTGTGCTTAGGGCATTTGAGGAATGGCAAGGCAGCCAATGTGTCAGGGCAGAGGCAAGTTTCAGGAGATGAGGTGGGAAGGAACAGGTTCATACCCGCCCCTATATGTGGTCTTTCCTAAGGCTGTCTCCTGAGCTCACTTCCTTGTTTTCTACATTCCTCACTTTTACTTCAGATCCATTCCCAAGACTCCACTGATCACAAACTAAATAATGTCTATAAAGAAATTCCTAATATAAAAAAAGCGATTGTTAGAATCTCCACATTAACATCAAGTAGCACGACTGTTTTAAAGTATTAGTTATAATATCGTAAAGGTTAAGATGTATATCTTCATCCAAATATTAAAAGCTAATTATTTAATTTATACGTAAAGTAACATAGTGATTTAGAGAAGGCATTATTTGAAAGCAACAAAATGTGCTTGAATTTTGATAACAAACTGTATAAATGAGTGGTGGTCTTGGAACTCACTGTCGTGAGTAATACTATAAGTAAATAGGAGTGAAGACATAATATTTATTGCGTTGCTACCAACTAATTTCAAGATTTTAAAAATGAAATACTCTTAATTATTAGAACAGATGTATATAAAATAGTTTGATACATTCAGTCATAACGCAAAAGAAAGCATAGAAAAGAAAACATACACCACATGTAACTGAAAATTATGAGGGAATTCATATATAGTTCAAAACTCTTAATCTCACATTTTTAGAATTAAAATCACAGGTACCAATACCATTGGAGTTAGTAAGAGATTTAAATATGAAAATTGTAGAGTTTAAATTACTTAGCCACCATTATGTGTATATATTTTATACATGTCATTTTCCATTCAAGAATTTTTCAGCTTAGAAATTGGCCTTCATTCTGAGGACAACAGGAGAATTAAAACATACAAATTAACCTTTCTGAAACTAGAAATTTGTGTTCACAAATATGACTGTTTTCTTTGTTGCAACTTCACTATCAAAACTTGGTATAAATATAAACCATATCAAACCCTTAAACTCTTCTGCATGTCTTTTATTTCATACATTTTATGTACAGAAATAATCAAAAAAGATTTTTCAATGAAACTCAAAATATTTTTATTCAAAAATTGGAACATGTTGATCATTTTCTGTGTGCGCTCAAAATATTAAATGAAATATGTTCCTTTTTGTAAGTCTGCGTTTCAGCTAAAATGCAAATACCCTTTTCCACATTCTAATATCATTCTAATTTTCACAGATTTCTAACATAAGGAAAGAGCAATGTCTTAGATACTATATTTCTAAAATATCTTTGAAAATCCATCAAGATTCCATAAATAGTTTTAAAGTATCTTTGAAATTTCCATTGTATTATTTATTTGTTTATTCATTGCATTCAAACAATAGTGTTACACAGAAAACAGTTATAAAGCAGCCATGTTTGTGTATAAATATAGTATAAATTTGTGTCTTCTAAAATTAATCAGTAAACTAAATACATTAAACATAGATGTATAACACATAGATAGATAACACAACAAAGCTCTGCAGTTGTTTTTCTGACCAGTTTGTTTTAAGAAAGTCACGGCTATAAGTATGCCACTCAAAGGTAACTCATCATGAGACAGAAAAAGTCACAAACTTAAGAGTATAGAAGAGTGAGGTAGCCATTCTCTGATCCATTTGGAGGAAAATCAGTATGTCTTATCAAAAATGATACAGAATACAGAAAAATAAGGTATTTGAACTGCAAACCGAGAGCTACTATTTTTCGTTCTTATTGAGTGTGTCATATTGGACAAGTCAATTAATCTCTTTGAACTCCAGTTTTTTCACCTTTATGGCAATAATGATATTTACCTCAAGTATTAATAAGAACCTGTGACAGCCCCATGATAAGTGCCTAGGACATGGCAGGTGCTCAGTAAATACTAATACTGGGTGGTTGTCCAATCAATGAAGGCATAGATATAAAGACCCTCTTTTTCATATTCATAAATGTTACAGTGCTGATAGAGATTCCATCTTCTTCAAATATGCTGAAACATGAAATAGCCACATATACCCTCTTAAGTTTCAATTGATGGTGTTTACTGTTCACAGAGTAAAATATAGGATGATTATTCATGAGGGAAGTGACATATTTGTTCTGCTCGTAGGTTAAGATAGATGATATATATAAGGCATCTAGTGTAGAATTATGATCAGCTTTGCAATGATCCCCTTTATAGAAAATGGATCTTTTGAGAGTGCAGCCTCATGCCCCAAATGAGAGAGAAAAACATTTAGATAATATTCTTTTATTTTCATGATTCAGCTCTGTGCATAAATTTGTGCAAATGGTCTTTTTTATACACTCTTTAATCATTTTTTTTCTAATTCAGCTTATATTTTTGCTTACTTTGACCCTTTATTACATAAATGAGGGGTGAGAAATTTTGTAAAAAAAACATTAATCTTCTGTTTTATTGTGTGGAATTATCATTAGAACATAGCAATTATTTTCTATAACTAAGACCTTCAACTGACTAATTAGGCTCAATGATACATGATATTAATAAATGAACTGTTATATTCTTTTGGTACAAATACACAGAACCCTAGCTTGAAATGGACATAATTTTCATGGTACACATGTATTTTTTGGTTGAATCATAATTCATGAATATCAGTAAGATTTCAGTGTTGTAAAAGTCAGTATAATTTCTAATTATTCCAATCCTTAATCTAGTTGACTGAGACAGAATTCAGTGGTGTAAGCTGCACTATAGTTATGCATTAATGATGATTTATATTCTTCTCTACTCAAATCACAAATGAAATGGTACTTGCTTTGTGTAATGTTCCAGGACAACTTGTTACTTATTAAAGGGTTATTTTCATGCACCAGACCTTGGAAATTCAAATAAGTAATAGAGTCTGGGGAAAGACTATATGAATTGATAACAAGGATTCTACTTTTACAAGTCTTTTCTTTACATGAGGAAGCAAGGCCACATTCATCCAGAAACTCTAAGCACATAACATAAGTCAGGTGCTGTCTCCATGCACCATCAGTGTGGCATGCTTTAAATTGAATTATAATTATGTATTTTCATGTCTTCCTATTCTCTAATTCTTAGACTGCGTGTGAATGGAAATTCCTTAGCACAGTACACAAGTCCATTTTCTATCTATGTTCTAATGATCTATGCAGCCTGTTCCCTATTACCATGCCCCATAACCTGACATGGTAGAGTGTCTCCCAAAGTCACAAATCTTTTCAGGACTCCATGCCCCTGACCAGGGTTATTCTTCTATCTAGATGAAAATTCCTCTACTTCTTCACATAGGAAGGTATTCATCCTCTTCCTGGGATCCAGTTCAACAGTCAGTATCTTATTAAAGCTTTACTCAAACTCCCAGGCAAGGCGTCAGCTCTCTCCAATTGCCTTCTGTAAGAACTTGCTCACATCTTCATGTAGAACAACTCTCATTGTGCCAGAACTCCTTTTTTTTTTTTTTCAGATCTCTCTGTTTCTTCCTCTAGCACTATGGTTCTCAATATCTAGCGTGCTTAAGCATCACAAGGATACTGTGCTAAAAATGCACAGTATGAGCATATTATGAGCCCCATTCTTCATATTCTGAATCAGCTGGCCTCAGCAGGGGCCCAGAAATCTGTTATTTCACTTATAGGTGTTTCTGATGCAGAAGTCCAGGGTCACACTTTGTAAACAAACAAAGAAACAAACAAAAAATACCTACACTAATTGTGAATAAATCAACGTCTAAGCAATGTTATTTGTTCTGAATACATAGTTCCAGAAGAGTAATGTTTAATGACTGTTCATTGAATAAATGAATGAGTAGTTTTAAAATACTACATAATTTCTTTGTGAATAATTTGTAAGGTACTTGACAATACAGCCATGTAGTTTCATGGCTATGTCTACAATTGTTCTCATGGAGTTTTAATTAGTGGTCAATGTCAACTTAAAGTGTGTTACTGAATTTTTGTCCTTGGCACCGTATGTTTTTCCAAATCTTTTTGAAAAGTACTTAATAAAGTAATACAAGATGTGTTAGGAAGTATAACTAATATGCTGGTTTTAAGAATTAGTGTTCAAAAAAGTAGCTAAAAATCAACAACAGAAGGCTAAAAGCAAGGTTAACAGTCACAGAGATCAATGTACATTTCTGCATTTATTAAAAAAAATTAATTCCAAAGATGCAGGATGGTGTTAGAACTGGCTCAACAACAGTTTATTTAGAAAGAACCTAGGTTTTCAGTTGAAAACAAATTCAATAAAACCCAGTAATGTGACATAGCCACTTAGGAAAGCCACATGGTCAGATGATGTTGAAGAGCTTTAAAGCAAAAAGCACAGGATATAATAACATCATTTCTTTGTACCAGTCAACTCTCATCTAATAAAATGTACCTCAAGATCACTGTGCCACACTTTAAGATGAACACTTGGACAACAAGAATGTTTTCAGAAGAGAACAACTAGGGTATTTGGTGAAATAAGAATCATGATACACAAAGAACAATTGAGGAAAACATGCCTGTGTGGTGGGCATTCATCCTGGATACTGGCGTGTTACTGGTACGATAATATTGCTTAACAAACAATCATAAAATGTTAGCTTTACACAAAAATAAGCAATTATTTAGCTCTTGTGTTTTGGCTTGGCTGGAGGTTTGCTGCCCCTAGGCTGGACTTGTTGGGAGCTCTGTTCCAAGTTGTGTGTGCGGCTGGGCTTTGCCTCCCTGAGGTCTGGGCTGTGTGTGTTCACTCTGGAGCTCAGACTAAGGGCACAGCAGTTACCTGGGGAAGCTTTTCTATCACAGCAACAAGAGGGCAAGTGGGAAACACACAGTCCTCTTAAGGTCTAGGCTTAGAAATGTCATTATTCTGTTAGTCAAAGCAAGATACATGATGGTGAGGAATCAGGAAAACGTATTCTGCCACTTTTTTGAGAAGGCCTGAAAAATCACACAGCAAAGGGTGTGAACACAGGAGGTGTGAAGAACTGTAGTCAAGAATGCACTCTGCTACACCCTGGATTGGATATCATTAGAGGAACATTATCTTCATAAAGAAAGGCTGAAATGTGGAAGAAAGCTAGATTCACTATGTGTAGCTTCACAAAGCCAACTAGTGATCAGTGAATATAAATAGAGATTACAGGATAGGAGATGTTACTTCAGTTTAAGAGTTTCCTAATAAGCTGAAATGTTTAAAAACTGGAGTTAAAGGGAAACAATATGGCATTAGAATAAGGGTCCAGTCTTTGGAATTGAACAGGAATCAGTTCAAAACTTGGATCTTTTGACTATTAAACTATAAAGTCCTGGGAAAGGTAAACATTCTGAGTCTTAGTTTATTTACAACATGAAGATAAAACTATCCACCTCATTCACTAATATTTATGCAGTACCTAATAGAGGCATCTGCACATAGCAACTTCTCTGTATTCTGGCTATTATTATTATTATTATTAGAGTCTTACTATCTTTAGAAATGGTCAAGTGTTCCTTGACTAGCCCTTCGGACTCTTCTCTTGCCTCTTTGCCACATCTCCTATAATTCAATATTACTAAATATTATACAATATAAGAATACAAGTCCACAATTACACTTGAATTCTAAATCCAAGAGCTTTGACATCAAATTTTTTTTCTTTAATTGGGTGTGTGAAATCATTAAGTAACAAAATTCTGACCTAAAATAAGAATCTATTTAGAGCCATTTATATCCTGCTAAGTTTAGTTATTCATATTTCAATACAATAATATATTTTTGGCCTAGATGTCACTGGGGGTGATATGCAATATATAGTACATGCACTGTATTGCCTTTTTAAAATACAAACAATTCTGAATATGAAACATCTGGTTCACAGAATTGCAACTATAGGATTGTGAACCTGTATTTAGATGCACCAAATTGTTTACTATTCTACTTCCAGCACCTACAAAACAGCAAGTCCTTAATAAACACATTTAATGAAACAGTAAAATAAGATATTGCAAATACTATACTAATTATTAAAAATGAATAATATCTATATCTTATTTTAACTCTATTTCACGTTCATCTGAGATAAATTCTATTCCCTTTTCTGAAGTCTTCCCAGGATCAAAAGTGTTTTGTTTTTGGTGTTCCCACCCTATAACAAAGTTCACAGATCCACATTTTTTTATCTTGACCATGGTATTACAAGAGAAATATCTCCCTTCTTTCATTACTAGTGTGAAAGTGCAAAAGATCAAGACCTGGAAGGTTTTTGTTTTCGTTTTCTTTTAAGTGCAAATTGACTAAGAAACCAAATAAAGCAATGAAAGAACACAAACGTTTTTCAGGAAAGGGGCAAAATAGCAACAAATGGAGAACCTACTGACCGTAAATGACCAAATCAGCCTGATGTGGAAAAAGGATGATCATAATTTTCTCCAAAGTTGACTAACTTCTAGATTTGATGACAAACCCAAATTCTAACCAAATACCATTCTTTTCTTATTTCTATGTGCCATATCCAGGCTTTCCTGTTCCCTTTCTATCATATTAGCTAAATGCCCTGCCACTCCCAACTATTTTATAATCTCACCTGAAGGACATGTGATCCTTTACTAATAAATCATATTTTCATTTCTTTGTCTTTGCACACAAGGATAACCTTGCCTGAATAAAATTTATTTCCCTGGTTAAATGGCAGCTTGGCATCAGTTCTTCTGAGAAGACTTTTGGTACTTTTTCTTAACCCTACAGTTAGATGGCCTCCTACGTACTCTCAAATCCTCTGGCACATCCTTCTAGCATAGTACTCATTACATGCTATGCATTTATTTGCATGTCTATCTTCCCTAATCGTCTCCAAATAGACCACTCCTGGATTTTAGAACATCTGTGAACAGACCATATACTGCTCTCAGTTAGCCGTTTTGAAGGACTCCGTGTTACTGTGCCCTTGGAAGCATTTTCTGGATATGACTTCTTCTCTATCTTGATTATTTGGCATAGAGCAGAATTTAGAAAAAATGGCCATGGCTACTTAACACTAGTCTCTAAAGTGTTTAATTTAAAAACATTAGTTGCCAGCATGTAAAAATTAGGAAAACATGATGTGTCAAGCTATATTTTCTGAAAATGTCCACAATAAAATTTTTCATCCTTGAACCATGCCAGTAACCATTGTATGGTGATGGCTAACACCCCTTCTCTTGAATCTGGCTGGACTTGTGACTTGCTTGTAACTAACAAGTAACAAACAAGGATGAGGCTAAGTCATAAAAGGCAATGTAACTTCTATTTTGTTCTTTGGAATACTTATATATGCTGCTCTGACCTGCCATGCTATGAGGAAGACTACGTGACATGGAGAGCACTAAGCATGAGTATTCCAAACAGCAGTTCCAATTAAGATATCAACTGACATCTTGCATCAACTGCTAGGAGAAGAACCTCCAGATGATTCCAGCTCCCAGCCATTGAATTAACCTTACCTTTTTAGACTTCCCAGCTGAGGCCCCAGACATAGGAAAGTAGAAAAGGTCACGCCTATTGTGCCTTGTTAACATTCCTGATGCACAAAATCCTCAAGCATAATAAAGATGGTTAACTTGTACCACTTGGTTTTGAGGTGGTTTGCTATGTAGGAATAGTAACAAGAAAAGCTAGATTTCCAGATTTTCTTTGGGGGAAAAAAAAGAACACTACTAGGCCCTTTACCGAATGTGGACTACATGGCTACAATATCCTAAAGTTGAGCAGAAGATAGTTGCTTTAGGCAGGGCACACACTTTCCAGTTTACCACAGGCTTATTTTAATACCTTGATAGTTACATACATTCATGAACATTCATGACCCTTAAGTATGTTGATTAACTATCTGTTAAATATATTTCTTTCTTTTGGTGGAACTAAACTTCATGTTGGGGTCTTTAACTTGCCCTAACACTAGGCCTTTTGCAACATGTCAGGTCCTTCAAGAGTCTAAGGTGATCTAACACTACCCATTTCTGAAGCTCTGATTGTATGTGATTTGCCTAATACTTTCCTGTTTCCTGTTGAGGGGTGTCTACAGATCTAAACGAATTTACTGAGGAGAAATGCTGTCATGTCCTGATCTCAGTAAATAATTGAGCAGGTTTCAGTTACTAACTGGACACTTCTTTAAGTTCTTTTTTTAATGTATTAAAAAATTCTTTATCGAATTTGTTACAATATTGCTTCTGCTTTATGTTTTGGTTTTTTGCTGCGAGGTATGTGGGATCTAAGCTCCCCAATCAGGGACGGTACCTGCACTCCCTGCATTGGAAGGTGAAGTCTTAACCACTGGACCACCAGGGAAGTCTCCCTTAAGTTCTATTGGCAACTTGTCATTCAAAAGATCAGGGAAAATGATTTTTCTAACTCTTCTTATTAGAGTCTTACAAAACGTACTTTAATGTATATTTTTATTTTTTACTTATTTATTTTTAACATCTTTATTGGAGTATAATTGTTTTACAATGGTGTCTTAGTTTCTGTTTATAACAGAGTGAATCAGCTATACATATAGATATAACCCCATATCTCCTCCCTCTTGCATCTCCCTTTCACCCTCCCTAACCCACTCATCTAAGTGGTCACAAAGCACAGAGCTGACCTCCTCGTTCTATGCAGCTATGCGACTCTGGGGCTGCTTCCCACTAGTTATCTATTTTACATTGGATAGTGTATATATCTCCATGCCACTTTATCACTTCATTCCAGCTTACCCTTCCCACTCCCCATGTCCTCAAGTCCATTTTCTATGTCTGCATTTTTATTCCTGTCCTGCCCCTAGGTTCAACAGAAGCATTATTACTTTTTTTTTTTTTTAGATTCCATAGATGTGCATTAGCATACGGTAGTTGTTTTTTTCTTTCTGACTTACTTCACTCAGTATGACAGACTCTAGGTCCATCCACCTCACTACAAATAACTCAATTTCGTTTCTGTTTATGGCTGGGTAATATTGCATTGTATATGTGTGCCACATCTTCTTTATCCATTCTGGAGATTAATCTTTTGTCAGTTGCTTCATTTGCAAATATGTTTTACCATTCTGAGGGTTGTCTTTTCATCTTGTTTATGTTTTCCTTTGCTGTGCAAAAACTTTTAAGTTTCATTAGGTCCCATTTGTTAATTTTTGGTTTTATTTCCATTTCTCTAGGAGGTGGGTCAAAAAGGATCTTGCTGTGATTCACATCATAGAGTGTTCTGCCTATGTTTTCCTCTAAGAGTTTTACAGTGTCTGGCCTTAAATTTAGGTCTTTAATCCATTTTGAGTTTACTTTTGTGTATGGTGTTAGGGAGTGTTCTAATTTCATTCTTTTACACGTAGCTGTCCAGTTTTCCCAGCACCAGTTATTAAAGAGGCTGTCTTTTCTCCATTGTACATTCTTGCCTCTTTTATCAAAAATGAAGTGACCATATGTGCCTGCGATTATCTCTGGGCTTTCTATCCTGTTCCATTGATCTATCCATCTGTTTTTGTGCCAGTACCATACTGTTTTGAATACTGTAGCTTTGTAGTATAGTCTGAAGTCTGGGGGCCTGATTCCTCCAGCTCTGTCTTTCTTTCACAAGATTGCTTTGGCTATTAGGGGTCTTTTGTGTTTCCATACAAATTGTGAAATTTTTTGTTCTAGTTCTGTGAAAAATGCCATTGGTAGTTTGATAGGGATTGCATTGAATCTGTAGATTGCTTTGGGTAGTATAGTCATTTTCACAATGTTGATTCTTCCAATCCTAGAACATGGTAAATCTCTCCATCTGTTTGTATCATCTTAAATTTCTTTCTTTAGTGTCTTATAGCTTCCTGCATACAGGTCTTTTGTCTCCTTAAGTAGGTTTATTCCTAGGTATTTTATTCTTTTTGCTGCAATGGTAAATAGGAGTTTCCTTAATTTCTCTTTCAGATTTTTCATCATTAGGGTATAGGAATGCAAGAGATTTCTGTTCATGAATTTTGTATCCTGCTAGTTTACCAGATTCATTGATTAGCTCTAGTAGTTTTCTGGTAGCAAGTTTAGCATTCTCTCTATATAGTATCATGTCATCTGCAAACAGTGCCACTTTACTTCTTCTTTTCCAATTTGGATTACTTTTATTTCTTTTTCTTCTCTGATTGCTGTAGCTAAAACTTCAAAACTATGATGAATATTAATAGTGAGAGTTGGCAACCTTGTCTTGTTCCTGATCTTAGAGGAAATGGTTTCAGTTTTCACCATTGAGGATGATGTTGGCTGTCGATTTGTCATATATGGCCTTTATTTTGTTGAGGTAGGTTCCCTCTATGCCTACTTTCTGTAGGGTTTTTATCATAAATGGTGTTGAATTGTGTCAAAAGCTTGTTCTGCATCTATTGACATGATCATATGGTTTTTCTCCTTCAATTTGTTAATATGTGCATCACATTGATTGATTTCTGTATACTGAAGAATCCTTGTATTCCTGAGATAAACCCCACTTGATCATGGTGTATGATCCTTTTAATGTGCTGTTGGATTCTGTTTGCTAGTATTTTGTTGAGGAGTTTTGCATCTATGTTCATCAGTGATATTGACCTGTAGTTTTCTTTCTTCGTGGCATCTTTGTCTGGTTTTCATATCAGGGTGATGTTGGCCTTATAGAAGGAGTTTGGGAGTATTGCTCTCCCTTGTATATTTCGGAAGAGTTTGAGAAGGATAGGTGTTGAGCTTCACTAAATGTATGATAGAATTTGCCTTTGAAGCTATCTGGTCCTAGGCTTTTGTTTGTTGAACTATTTTTAATCACAGTCTCAATTTCAGTGCTTGTGATTGATCTGTTTATATTTTCTATTTCTTCCTGGTTCAGTCTTGGAAGTTTGTGCTTTTCTAAGAATTTGTCCATGTCTTCCATATTGTCCATTTTATTGGCATATAATTTCTTGTAGTAATCTGTCATGATCCTTTGTATTTCTGCAGTGTCAGTTTTTACTTCTCCTTTTTCATTTCTAATTCTATTGATATGTCTTCTCCCTGTTTTTCTTGATGAGTCTGGCTGATGGTTTATCAATTTTGTTTATCTTCTCAAAGAGCCAGCTTTTAATTTTTTTGATCTTTGTTTTTGTTTCTTTCATTTCTGTTTCATTTATTTCTGATCTGCTTTTTATGATTTCTTTCCTTTTGCTAACTTCAGGATTTATTGTCCTTCTTTCTCTAGTTGCTTTAGGTGTAAGTCTAGGTTGTCTATTTGAGATGTTTCTTGTTTCTTGAGGTAGGATTGTATTGCTATAAACTTCCCTTTTAGAAGTGCTTTTGCTGCATCCCATAGGTTTTGGGTTGTTGTGTTTTCATTGTCATTTGTTTCTAGACATCTTTTGATTTCCTCTTTATTTCTTCAGTGATCTCTTGATTATTTAGTAGTGTATTGTTTAGCCTCCATTTGATTGTATTCTTTACAGATTTTTTCCTATAATTTTATCTAGACCCATAGCATTGTGGTCAGAAAAGATACTTGATACAATTTCAATTTTCTTAAATTTTCAAAGGCTTGATTTGTGACCCAAGATATGATCATCTATCCTGGAGAATGTTCCATGAGCACTTGAGAAGAAAGTATATTTTCTTGTTTTTAGATGGAATGTCATATAAATATCAATGAAGTCCATCTTGTTTAATGTGTCATTTAAAGCTTGTGTTTCCTATTTCTTTTCATTTTGGATGATCTGTCCATTGTTGAAAGAGGGGTATTAAAGTGCCCTACTATGATTGTATTACTGTCAATTTCCCTTTATGGCTGTTAGCATTTGCCTTATGTATTGAGGTGGTCGTATGCTGGGTGGATAAATATTTACAAGTGTGATATCTTCATCTTGGATTGATCCCTTGATCATTATGTAGTGTCCTTCTTTGTCTCTTGTAATAGTCTTTATTTTAAATCTATTTTGTATGATATGAGAATTGGTACTCCAGCTTTCTTTGATTTCCTTTAGCATGGAATATTTTTTTCCATCCCCTCCCTTTCAGTGTGTCAAGTGGGTCTCTTTTAGACAGAATAAATATGGGTCTTGTTTTTGTATCCATCCAGCCAGTCTATGTCTTTTGCTTGGAGCATTTAATCCATTTACAGTTAAGGTAGTTATCGATATGTATGTTCCTATTACCATTTTCTTAATTGTTTTGGGTTTGTTATTGTAAGTCTTTGACTTCTCTTGTGTTTCCTGCCTAGAGGAGTTCCTTTAGCATTTGTTGTAAAGTTGGTTTTGTGGTGCTGAATTCTCTTAGCTTTTCCTTGTCTCTAAAGGTTTTTATTTCTCCATTGAATCTGAATGAGATTCTTGCTGGGTATAGTAATCTTGGTTGTAGCTTGTTCCCTTTCATCACTTTAAATATGTCCTGTCACTCCCTTCTGGCTTGCAGAGTTTCCTGCTGAAATATCAACTGTTAACCTTATGAGGATTCCCTTGTATGTTATTTGTTGTTTTTCCCTGGTGCTTTTGCTATTTTTTCTTTGTGTTTAATTTTTGATAGTTTGATTAATATGTGTCTTGGCATGTTTCTCCTTGGATTTATCCTGTATGGTACTCTCTGTGCTTCCTGGACTTGATTGACTATTTCCTTTCCCATATTAGGGAAGTTTTAACTATAATTTCTTCAAATATTTTCTCAGTTCCTTTCCTTTTTTCTCTTCTTCTGGGACCCCTGTAATTCAAATGTTAGTGTATTTAATGTAGTCCCAGAAGTCTCTGATACTGTAGTCAATTCTTTTCCTTCTTATTTCTTTATTCTGCCCTGTGGTAGTTATTTCCACTATTTTATCTTCCAGGTCACTTATCCATTCATCTGCCTCAGTTATTCTGCTATTGACTCCTTCTAGATAATTTTTAATTTCTTTTATTGTGTTGTTCATCATTGTTTGCTCTTTAGTTCTTCTAGGTCCTTGTTAAATGTTTCTTGTATTTTCTTCATTCTGTTTTCAAGATTTGGATCATCTTTACTATCATTACTCTGAATTCTTTGTCAGGTAGACTGCCTATTTACTCTTCATTTGTTTAGTGTGATGGGTTTTTACCTTGCTCCTTCATCTGCTGTGTGTTTCTTACTCATCTCTTTTTGCTTAACTTACTGTGTTTGGGGTCTCCTTTTCACAGGCTGCAGGTTCACAGTTCCCATTGTTTTTGGTGTCTGCCCCCAGTGGCTACGGTTGGCTCAGTAAGTTCTGTAGGTTTCCTGGTTGAGGGGACTGGTGCCTGCGTTCTGGTGGATGAGGCTGGATCTTGTCTTTCTGGTGGGCAGGTCCACGTTTGGTGGTATGTTTTGGGGTGTCTGTGGACTTATTATGATTTTAGGCAGCCCCTCTGTTAATGGGTGCGGTTGTGCTCCTGTCTTGCTAGTTGTTTGGTATAGGGTGTCCAGCATTATAGCTTGCTGGTCGTTGAGTGAGCTGGGTCTTAATGTTGAGATGGAGGTCTCTGGGAGACCTTTTGCCATTTGATATTTCATGGAGTCAGGAGGTCTCTGGTGGACCAATGTCTGAACTTGGCTCTTGCACCTCAGAGGCACAGGTCTGACACCTGGCTGGAGTACCAAGACACTGTTAGCCACATGCCTCAGAAGGAAAGGTAGAAAAAGAAAAAATAAATAAAATAAAGTAAAATAAACTTATAAAAATTAAAAAATTATTAAAAATTAAAAAAAAGTAAAGAAAGAGAGCAACCAAACCAGTAAACAAATCCACCAGTGATAACAAGTGCTAAAAAATTTACTAAAGCAAAAAAAAAAAAAAAAAAAAAAACAACAACAAATGTACAGAGAGCACCCTAGGACAAATGCTAAAGCAAAGCTATACAGACAAAATCCCACAAAGAAGCAGACAGATAAACACTCACAAAAAATAGAAAAAGGAATGAAATGTATATATCTCTCTCTATATATATAAAAGGAAGAGAGAAAACAAATCAATAAAGAAATCTACCAATGATAATAAACTCTAAATACTAAACTAAGATAAACATAAAACCAGAACAAATTCCGCGCAGAAAGCAAACCCCAAGTCTACAGTTGCTCCCAGAATCCACCATCTTGATTTTTGGATGATTCGTTGTCTATTCAGGTATTCCAGAGATGCAGAGTACATTAAGTTGATTGTGGAGATTTAATCCACTGCTTCTGAGGCTGCTGGGAGAAATTTCCCTTTCTCTTCTCTGTTCACACACCTCTTGTGGTTCAGCTTTTGATTTGGCCCCGCCTCTGCATGTAGGTCACCTGAGGGTGTCTGTTCCCACCCAGACAGGACACATTTGAAGGAGCAGTTGATTAGGGGGCTCTGGGTCACTCACACCCCACGGGGAAGGAGGGGTATGGAATGCAGGGCTAGCCTGCTGTGGCACAAGCCAGTGTGACATTGCAACAGCCTGAGGTGCACTGTGTGTTCTGCCGGGGAAGTTTTCCCTGGATCACGGGACCCTGATGGTGGCGGGCTGCACAGGCTCCCAGGAGGGGAGGTGTGGATAGTGACCTGTGCTTGCACACAGGCTTCTTGGTGGCTGCAGCTGCAGCCTTAGCATTTCATGCCTGTCTCTGATGTCTGTACTGGTAGCCGCAGCTCCCGTCTGTCTCTGGAGCTAGTTTAGGCAGTGCTCTGAATCCCCTCTCCTTGTGCACCCTGAAACAATGGTCTTTTGCCTGTTAGGCAGTTCCAGACTTTTTCCTGGACTCCCCCTCAGCTACATGTGGTGCACTAGCCCCCTTCAGGCTGTGTTCATGCAGCCAACCCCAGTCCTCTCCCTGGGATCTGACCTCCGAAGCCAGATCCCCAGCTCCCAGCCCCCACCTGCCCTGGTAGGTGAGCAGACAAGCCTCTCAGGCTCGTGAATGCTGGTCAGCACCGATCCTATGTGCGGGAATCTCTCCACTTTGCTCTCTGCACCCTGTTGCTGCACTGTCCTCTGTGGCTCTGAAGCTTCCCCTCCACCACCCCCCATCTCCACCAGTGAAGGGGCTTCCTAGTGTGTGGAAATTTTTCCTCCTTCACAGCTTCCTCCCAGAGGTGCAGGTCCCATCCCTATTCTTTTGTCTCTGTTTGTTCTTTTGCCCTACCCAGGTACATGGGCAGTTTCTTTCCTTTTGGGAAGCCTGAGGTCTTCTGTCAGCATTCAGTAAGTGTTCTGTAGGATTTGTTCCACATGTAGATGTATTTCTGATGTATTTGTGGGAAAAAAAGTGATCTCCACCTCTTACTCCTCAACCATCTTGAAGGTCTCCCCTTAATGTATATTTTTAAATACAAGTTGACTATTTAGGCAAGCAGTTAAGATGTCATCAAAATTAACTTTAAATTAACAAAGAATCAACAAATACAATGAACGCCTAATGAATAATTTGAAGAAACACATTGTTTCTTTCTAAAACTAACAGTTAACTTAGATACTTAAAATAAGTATGTCAAATGAGAATAAAAAAAGAATAGTGTGCATCAAGAGCTGAATTCCCACTCTGTTAAGCTATCTTCAAATAATACCAAATCCACTATTTGTGCAGAGGTCTGTGGATGTGTGAGAAAGTCACAAACTGAACTAGTAGATTAACTATGGGAAAATATCTCACATCCAATAACCATCTGCAAATTCAATCTCATCATTGACTATAGCTTGAGGCATAAGAGAATTGAATCACGAAATGAGGGTGAATCACTTTATAGCAACTTGTGACACTTAAATGAATAGGACAAGATGTTATATTACAACTATTATTAAATTACTGGGTAACTGCAGTGCCTTATATGTAAGTTTACATTAGAATTGTTTTTGTAGACTCTTAGTATCAAATACAAGGGCTCACATTAAACTTATCACCTAAAATAAATAGTTAAGTAATTTCTTTTTTTTTTTCCTGCCTAGATGTATCCTTTGGTCAGAGACCTTTGAAAAGCATGCATATAACTCACTACATTCTTATTACATTATATTATATTATATTCCCTCTGGATTGTTCAGGTATATAACAAGTCTGTTGAATGAATAAATCTATTTAGATTTTTCAGACAGTATTTATTAGTCTTGAAGTCTGAGGCCTCTGGAATTAACAAATGTGATTTTGAAGCCAATGTTTACTACTTGAATGAACATGAGAAAGTCATTTAATATTTTTAAGCTTCAATTTTTCTCTGCCTCAAATGTTATTGCAAGGATTAAATGAGATAAATAGCCTAAACAATTAGCATAGCGGCCAGCACAAAACTAATGCTAGTTACCATGAAATCATTAGGGCCAAGCAGCCTCTGAACAACAGAGCAGTGTTTCCCGCTGTGGGGGCTCTGACCCTCAAGGACCTAATTTATGTCAGGGTGTCCAAGAAGCTATCTCTTCAAAAATATATATTTATATGTTCATGTATATTGTAACTTTTTTTATTATAAATGCTTTCTCATTAATGAAATACAAATTAATTTAAAAGCACTGCTGTTTCCATAGCAAATGTATGTCATTTTTTATATCTTCAAGCAACTGACACTAATATGTACAATGACTGGTCACTGAGGTTTGATAATTATTTTGGATGTTGTGCAGGACCTCTTTCCATTTGCCTTCCCACTTCCACCCTTCTCTCCAGCCTGCTCTATACCTGGAATGACTAATGGCAACTCCATCTACTCAATTTCTTGTCCTTTGCCTCCTAATGGGTTCAGCCAATGGGAAAAAAGTGAGGTCGGGGTATTAACTCCTGAGATTCCTCTTTGTGGGCTGGCCTCCGCTACCATTCTCTTTCAAAGGAGAGGCCTCTTTCTCTGTCAGAAGGTCTCTTTGACAGCTTTCTATCTTCCTTCCATTCCTAGTTTTTGGTGATAAACACATTGCCCCAGGGATACTAGCCCTGCGCACTACATTTTCCCTTGTGGTTTCCTTATACTCTGAAAAGAGTTCCATTATTAAACTCTCTTCAAATTATCCTAATTTAAGAGTTTCATTTTTCACCTGCTGTGTAGACCCTGACAATTACAGATATTCCAAGAGAGTCTTCATTCTAGAAAACTTTGGGAACTACTGCCTTATATACAGAAGGACCTTTATCTTTCCTCCCCCTAGCACATTCCTCCATTAACATACAGAAGAGAGGATTATTTTCCAGGTTGTGTGAGTCACACACCTGATTCATGCTTCCAGGAAAGTGAAGCCTTCCTTTTTGATATTTGTCTATTACAAATCTGCAGTTAGAAATTTAAATTGGAAAATTACAAATTCTTAATATTTCACATCCAAGTTAAAATCCTGTAAGAATCAAAGATCAGAATTGGTCTTTTGACTTTCATTTGCAATATTACTATTTGTCTTTAAGTACATGAAAGTCACTTTTTTCTACGTTTATGATTTGGATTGGTATAGAGTCTTGCATTGAAAAGAAACAATTTGTTGGTAAAGACTTGAGAATTTATGTGATTTTAGAAGATTGATCTCTGAAAATGTTAATGACTTTGAGCAGTACATAAAAAAATAGGATATCAGAACATGAACCGAATTTAATATTTGGTCCAATTAAAGGTGTTGATCACAGGATGTAACTTGTCATAAGCCAAAGACTGCCCTGCAATTTGAAAGTTGCATAATAAACTCATCAGTCTATTTCATTACTTTTTCTCCTCATAGACACAGAGCAAGAGAAAAAGATGGTCAGAGACACCTCATATCATTGTCATCTTTACCAGTCTTTAATGTGTCATTTAGTTGAGCTGCCTCCTAAGGAATTTTCAGCAAAGTCCCTTTTCTGATCCATTTGAAATTTTCCACAACTATCAACACCTTACAAGACAACTGGGGATTAATTAAAGTTGTTATAGTTTCTGAACTCTAGGTGAACCTTTGTAGGGTTGTTACCTTGTGAACTTCCTTTAGACTCTCTATTAAAGATGAAATAATTATTCCATTTAGGCACCTGCCAGATCCTACTTTATAATTTCCACAAATTCTGTATTCACTTGTGCTGACAAACTAGTCATTTAAAGACCCTTTTATCTAACCTTTTTCCTTTTATCTCAGTTCTGCTAAGTCACACAAAACATATTGTTTTACCTTCAAGTTTCTAAATCAGTATACCTTCTGATTTGACCACTTTAATGTTGAAATAATACATTGTTTGTAAGTGATGGAGAAGTTTTATGTTCACATATTTCTCTTTATTTCACTTCTTTAAAAGCTTTCTCCATTTCCCTCCATAAGTCCAAATAATACTTTAAAAAGTCCAATTAAAGAAACACCACTTGAAAAAGAAAAAATTCCATACTGATTCTTGTAGAAAATAAACTTTCTTTCACTTCTAATTCCTAATACTTGATTACTCTATAGTAGTTGTTTTACTTAATTTAAACATACATGCAGCTTGCATATATGACTCCTCCACCAACAAATTATTAGGAGAAAATGTTAAAATATATTTAAAAATTGAAAAATATGTATTGTGACTGTATGGTGAGCATATTCTCTGGCACAAGTAATCATTTAATAAGTGCTTATTTAACTAAACTGTTATTTACATCTTCTGTTGTCATAATTGGATCAATAGAAGTAATCTAAAAGTAGATATTTAATTCATTATATAATAAATTTTCTCAGTTTTTATCTATTTCTATTACAAATCACTATGATATTTAAACATTTTTCCTCACAGTTTTCTGAAATAATAGTGCTAACTTCATTCATTCAATAATGCATTCATTTATTTTTTATTCATTTATTCAATAAATATTGAGAACCTCTTGCATGCCAGACCGTATCCTAGTATTGAGTATATGTTTTTACCAAAATAGCATCTTATAATTATTATAATATAGAGTATTAGTATTGTTGTAACTAACTTCATGACGTTCTTTCTTTATCCCTTCTGCTTTAGCACTAAGATATCTCAGAAATAAATATATATTTTGTCAGTAAAAATGATACATAAAATTCTGAATATTGTATTCTCTTTGAGTGATGAAGCTCTTATTTTTTTATCCCCATCATGTAGGTACATATTAGGTCTGACATTCATGCAGTCAATGATCATCTGTTCAGCACATACGCTATGAAAGCCTCAATGTTAGGTGCTGTGAGGGACATGCGGGTGTATCAGACTAGGATTCTGGGCAAGTTAAGGTTGACAAGGGACAAATACACAAATTATCCCAACACAAGACAGAAAAATAAAGTGCCGTAGAGAAATAAAATATGATGCTGTTGGAATTCAGGGTAGAAACAGATTATTCACAAATATAGGATTAAGGAAAGACTTTCAGAAGAGTTGGATTTTGAGGTGGGTTTAGGAGGATGGGAAGAATTTAGTCACAGAAAATTGAATGGATAAGAAAGGGAAAAGAGAAGGTAGCAGAGTGCATAGAAAATATACTTTTACATATAAATTATACTTCATTAAATCAAGATAAAATGTGTTTTCCAGATTATTCTATAACACCATTAAATTTTATACATAATTATGTTCAATTATCCTAGTATTCACTTTTCAAATATTCAAGATAAGTTATTGTAATCCCCAATTTTTCCTTAGGGTGAATCAAACCCAATTAAATCTAACCAGAAAAAAGATGCAGAAAATTCCTCACTTTCAGAAAATTATTCCCAAATCTCTACAAATTGAATGTAGCTCTAAAGCTACATCAAGAAATGATTTTACTCTATTCTAGCAATGCTTGTAGAGTGTGATAATTGTGTTTCTTCCAAATAGTTTCTGAAGCAAGTTACAGAACTTTATTATCACTATTTTTATGCACTAATATATAATGATGAGATAGAAATTTGATTGAAAATATTAACAAATGTTTTAAATACATAGCCAATTTGCATACTGTACTCTATTAGTGTCTGTGATGTGACGCAAAACTTTCCTGCATCCTAAGTAGCTGTGCTGTGTTCCAATATGTAACTGGAACAGTTAAGAGAGCAGAAGCTCTTGGCTTTTTTATTTACCCTGCTACAAAGTAACCAAAGACTCAAAGTAAAATGTTCATTTCCATAATTATATCTGAATTTATGCTGAGCTTTAAAGGTATCTGTTCACATTAGTTTTTTTTTTTTTTTCTAATTGCCTAGAGTGGTTTCCCTAAATAGAATTCCCTTTCACCCCTTTCACTATGCTGTCCCCCAGGCCATGAAAATTTCACACTCATGCAATATGATGTATAGATGTCCTACACTCCATAATGACCTTAAAGTGGTTTCTTTCTTTGCCAGTTCTCTCCTCCAAATATTACTTAATGCATTTATATCTCTTTGGGTGCCAATAAGTTGATCAGTAAATGGTCAATGTTATGATTTTGTTTTTGTGACAATTAGTCCTATTGGTTTCTGAGAATCACATATAGGGGCAGATCATTTAACTAATTATCACATGGATTCCTTTCCTATGAAATATGTAACTTATTTTCAGAAAAAATACTTAGGCAATTTATTTTTCTAAAGATGTATTTGTTTTATGCCAACTTTATTCATAACAGCAAAATATAGGAATAACTCAAATGTCCTTCAACTGGTGAATGAGGAAACTGTGGTACATCCATACAATGAAATGCTACACCATAATAAAAAGGAACAGAATACTAATACACACAACAACATGAATAGATATGGAATGCATAAGAAGCCAGACTGAAAATGCTACACTTTGTAATGTTTCTACTTATATGACATTCTAGAAAAGGCAAAACTATAGTGGCAAAAAGTGAACCATGGTTCCCAGGGCCTGGGGTGGAGGTCTAAAGAGCAATAAGGAAACATTTGGGGCTGATTAAGTGGTCCTATATCATAATTTTGGTGGTGGTTACATGATAGTTTGTATTGGCCAAACTTATACAACTGTACCCTAAATGGGCAAATTGTACCATATGTAAATTATACTTCAATAAATCTAAATTTTAAAAAGTAAAAATTCATTAGTATCACAAATTTTGAGCCTATATAAATTTATTCAATAATCTCTGAGATCCATTAAGAAAGGAAAGAAATTTTTTTTTGCTTTTTTCATTTGTAATTCACTTTTATCTTTGATGATCTACCCCCACCTTCATACCATATTTTATGAAAACATTTTGCTTCTATATAAGGATTGAAGGTGGTTTGAACTCAAAAGTGAGGAAGATGGGCTTGGAGAAATATGATTTTTATAGACTGAATGTTTGTGTCCTCCCAAATTTCATATATTGTGCTTGTAGTTCACTTAAAAATTTTTTTTTATTTTCTACTGGAGTAGAATTGATTAACAACATTGTGTTATTTTCAGGTGTACAGCAAAGTGATTCAGTTATACATATACTTATATATATTCTTTTTCAAATTCTTTTCTCATTTAGGTTATTGCAGAATATTAAGCAGAGTTCCCTGTGTTATACAGCCTTGTTGGTTATCCATTTTAAATATAACAGTGTATACATGTCAACCCCAACCTCCCAATTTGTCCCTCCCACCTGTGCCCCTGGTAACCATAAGTTCATTCTCTAAGTCTGTGAGTCTGTTTCTGTTTTGTAAATAAGTTTGTTTGTACCACTTAAAATTTTTTTTAACCTATTTATTGGAGTATAATTGCTTTATAATGGTGTGTTAGGTTTCTGCTCTATAACAAAGTGAATCAGCTATACACATACACACGTTCCCATATCTCTTCCCTCTTGCGTCTCCCACCCTCCCACCCTCCCTATCCCACCCCTTTAGGTGGTAACAAAGCACCAAGCTGATCTCCCTGTGCTATGTTTCAACTAGCTATCTATTTTACGTTTGGTAGTGTATATATGTCCATGCCACTCTCTCACTTTGTCACAGCTTACACTTCTCCCTCCCCATATCCTCTAGTCCATTCTCTAGTAGTTCTGTGTCTTTATTCCTGTCTTACCCTTAGGTTCTTCCTGACCTTTTTTTTTTTCTTAGATTCCATATATATGTGTTAGCATATGGTATTTGTTTTTCTCTTTCTGACTTACTTCACTCTGTATGACAGACTCTAGGTCCATCCACCTCACTACAAATAACTCAATTTCATTTCTTTTTATGACTGAGTAATATTCCATTGTATATATGTGCCACATCTTCTTTATCCATTCATCTGTCGTTGGACATTTAGTTTGATTCCATGTCTTGGCTATTGTAAACAGTGCTGCCATGAATATTGTGTTGCATGCATCCTTTCAAACCATGGTTTTCTCTAGATATATGCCCAGGAGTGTTGCTGGATCGTATGGTAGCTCTATTTTTAGTTTCTTAAGGAACTTCCATAACGTTCTGTATAGTGGCTTCACCAATTTACATTCCCACCACAAGTGGAGGAGAGTTCCCTTTTCTCCACACTCTCTCCAGCATTTATTGTTTGTAGACTTTTTGATGATGGCCATTCTGATCTGTGTGAGGTGATACCTCATTGTAGTTTTGATATGAATTTCTCTAATAATTAGTGATGTTGAGCATCTTTTCATTTGCCTGTTGGCCATTTGTATGTCTTCTTTGGAGAAATGTCTATTTAGATCTTCTGCCCATTTTTTAATTGGGTTGTTTGTTTTTTGATATTGAGCTGCGTGAGCTGTTTGTAAATTTTGGAGATTAATTCTTTGTTGCTCACTTCGTTTGCAAATATTTTCTCCCATTCTGTGGGTTGTTGTTTCATTTTTTTTTATGGTTTCTTTTGCTGTGTAAAAGCTTTTAAGTTTCATTTGTTTATTTTTGTTTTTATTTCCCTTACTCTAGGAAATAGATGGACAAAGATATTGCTGTGATTTATGTCATATAGTGTTCTGCCTATATTTTCCTCTAAGAGTTTTATAGTATCTGGTCTTACATTTATGCCTTTGACCCATTTTGAGTTTATTTTTGTGTATGGTGTTAAAGAAGGTTCTAATTTCATTCTTTTACATGTAGCTGTTCAGTTTTCCCAGCACCATTTACTGAAGAGACTGTCTTTTCTCCATTTTCTCCATAGTCTTGCCTCCTTAGTTGTAGATCAATTGACCATAGGTGCGTGGATTTATTTCTGGGCTTTTTATCCTGTTCTATTGATCTATGTTTCTGTTTTTGTGTCAGTACTATCCTGTTTTGATGACTGTAGCTTTGTATTATAATCTGAAGTCACACAACCTGATTCCTCCAGCTCAATTTTTCTTTCTCAAGATTGCTTTGGCTATTTGAGGTCTTTTGTGTCTCCATACAAATTTTAAGATTTTTTCTTTTAGTATTGATTCTTCCAATCCAAGGACATGGTATATCTTTCCATCTGTTTGTGTCATCATCCATTTCTTTCATCAGCCTCTTATAGTTTTCTGAGTACAGGTGTTTTGCCTCCTTTGGTACGTTTATTCCTAGGCATTTTATTCTTTTTGATGTGATGATAAGTGGGATTGTTTCTTTAATTTCTCTTTCTGATCTTTCATTCTTAGTGTATAGAAATGCAACAGATTTCTGTGTATTAATTTTGTATCCTGCAACATTACCAAATTCATTGATGAGCTCTATTAGTTTACTGGTAGCATCTTTAGGATTTTCTATATATCTGATCATGTCATCTGCAAACAGTGATAGTTTTACTTCTTTTCCAGTTTGGATTCCCTTTATTTCCTTTTCTTCTCTGATTGCCAGGGCTAGGACTTCCAAAACTATGTTGAATAAAAGTGGTGAGAGTGGTGGACATGCTTGTCTTGTTCCTGATCTTGGAGGAAATGCTTTCAGCTTTTCACCATTGAGTATGATGTTAGCTGTAGGTTTGTCATATATGGCATTTATTATGTTGAGGTAGGTTCCCTCTATGCCCACATTCTGGAGAGTTATTATCATAAATGTTGTTGAATTTTGTCAAAAGCTTTTTATGCATCTATTGAGATGATGATATGGTTTTTATTCCTTAATTTGTTAATATGGTGTATCACATTGATTGATTTGTGTATACTGAAGATTCTTTGTATTCCTGGGATATATCCCACTTGATCATGGTATATGATTCTTTCAATGTATTGTTAGATTTGCTTTGCTAGTATTTTGTAGATGATTTTCACATCTATGTTCATCAGTGATATTGGCCTGTAATTTTCTTTTTTTGTGGTATCTTTGTCTGGTTTTGGTGGCCTCCAGAATGAGTTTGGGAGTGTTTCTTCCTCTGAGATTTTTTGGAATAGTTTCAGAAGGATAGGTGTTAACTGTTCTCTAAATGTTTGATAGAATTTGCCTGTGATACTGTCTGTTCCTGGACTTTTGTTTGTTGGAAGTTTTTAAATCACAGTTAAGAAAGGAAAGGAATTCTTGATTCCATAGTATGTTTAAAGAATTTTCTTCTTTTTAGAGCACTAATAACATTTCCCTATCTTTTGTTTTAAAAATGAAAATTATGTTTCTGGGGAAAAAAATCCACACTGAACAAGTGCTTTGTTTTTATTATTATCTTAATTATGAATTCACCAAAATAATATCTAAAAATAACAGTATTTTTATTAAATACAAGCTTGTTCAATGAGTTGATTGGTTATGATAATCATCTAGTCTTAAAAGAACACACTACTATTTCATTATTAGCAATTGCAAGATTATTATATTTTACATCTCACAGTCTAGTAAGCAACTGAATAATTCAGAAGGGCAATGAATAAACCCAGTGCTAGAAACTTTCACATAATGTAACTGATATTCAGATACAAGAAACAAAATAGCAGAATTAGAAGTCATCCTGAGAAGGATGTGTTAAACAATGTATACCTTACCTTTGTGCTTGGGTGGCATAGCTATTGTCATAAGTCTCATATGTCTGGTCATCGTATTCACCCCCATAGCCATCATCATAACCCTGAGGCAGAAAATGGTAGAAAGATGGATTAGCAATCAATTTAAGTAACTATGATCTGTTTTTGATTAATGAGATTTTATATCACTTTTTTTTTTTTTCTGTAGTATGCAGGCCTCTCACTGTTGTGGCCTCTCCCGTTGTGGAGCACAGGCTCCGGACGTGCAGGCTCAGTGGCCATGGCTCATGGGCCCAGCCGCTCCGTGGCATGTGGTGTCTTCCCAGACTGGGGCACGAACCCGCGTCCCCTGCATCGGCAGGCGGACTCTCAACCACTGCGCCACCAGGGAAGCCCATTATTGAGATTTTATATAAGGTGATCTTAATTTAGTTTTTATGTGTGTTTACTCTGCATCATATTTTACTAGATTAACAATTTCCATACAACATTGAATAAAATTTCATCTCTCAGATTTTAATATTTAATAATTAAACAGCATATCATTGAAGTAGCAATACCTACTCCTGGATTTATTTAGAATTTTGAGCAATACTAATGAAAACAATTTTAAAATTTCAAAATATATATTTTTTGAAAAACTATGAGTAGATAAGAATAATTATGATAACATAATGGTGACACTAATCTATTTGTTACAACCCTACTGGGATTTTTTTCTTTCTTAATAATAATCAAAGTCATAATTAGGATTGTAACTAAAATCTGGATTCCTCAGTAAAGAAGATGTAGTAATTATTGTTTGAAAAAAAGGAAAGGGAAAATGTAAAGAAGAAAAGAAGGAAGAAAGAAAGAAAAGGGAAAAGGAAGGAACAGAGGAAGGAAAAGGAATGAAATAAAGACTTTTCACTTAGTTGTGCGTTCTATGGCTTTTAAATCTCATGAGTAAAATTATGTTGTGTGGTGGTTTAGTTATCTGACTAAATTCATGCTAACAAAGTTAATGCAGATTTGTGATTCTAGAATGTGCAAGCAAGCTAGCAAATATACACTCCAGTTATACATTGCAAAACATTGATTTAGTTTTATTTCCCTTTGTGGTCATTGACTTTATTCTTAATCATAGCCATCCATCTTGATTACTCTCAACTTCTGAGAAAACCTTTAGCTCTTCTGCTTCTGGATCTTTGTTGCTGTATCGCTTTCCTTGGAATGTACTTCCATCCCACCCTACCAATTCTGTAATTCCATTTCAATCTGGAGGCTTTCAAGTCTCTGTCATTGTGTTCAGAAATTTAAAGAGAAAAAAAGTGCAGATGTGAAAGTTTCCATATTAATTTTGACTAAGACTTTTGAGTCCATTTAATCTGAAGACTAATATTTTTCATCAACTTAAGGAAGTTTTAAAAATGTTACTTCTTTATTACTTCCACATGTGGTTTACCCGTTATATAATGTTATTTTGAGATTTTCTGTCTAACCTCATTTTCTTGTATTTTTCCATTAATGATTTCCATTTCATCATATTTTTGCTCTGCAGTATGGAACAGTTTCTCCATTTGATCTTTGAATGTTCTAATTAAGTTCCTATTGATGTTTTAAAAAATTAATCTAAAGTTAATTTTTGTATATGAAACTATTGCATAGAGATTATTTTAAAAGAGTACTGAAAGGTTTATGTCCAAAAATCAGCAGCCACTTGTCTTGTCCCTCTCCAACTTCCAGTTCTCATTTTGCATTTTTATCTATTATTTTAGTAGTATTTAAGCATTTATTTTTGTGTTATTAAGTAATATGTTTAAATTTATGTTGTTTGATTTATGAATTTTAGTGGTCTTTCTATTGACTGGCAATTCATGTTGTGAAGGATTTAATTCTATTGTAGACTCCTCCCAATATGTCTCCCTATAACTGTCTTCCTAATATAGTTTCATCATAATTTTTCATTAACTAGTAAATGTCTACCTTCTTACTGAGTAATAAATAATTATTATTCATAAATGATCCAAATAGATTAGTATAATTCTGTTTTATTTTCATATCTTTTTGTTTCTCCTAAAGTTAGTAATTGCTCATTCACTTTACTATTTTCTTGGTTTTCTATATTAGAATTATTTGTCTTCTATTGTCCCAATAGTTATCCTAATCTAGCAATAATATTTCCAAATATTCCAAAACATCAGATAATCTCTCACTTCCTTTTGTGCTTCACAGAGACCAACTCCCACAGGACCAGATCATTGCACTGGTCTAGACTGCTGAACTCCTGGGCCTGAAGGCAGAGTAGTTTTTCTCAAACCTCCCACCCACCACTGTTTGCATGGAATTCCCTTTTGCCAAATTCCATCTTCTGCTTGTTCTCATTTCTTCCTGAAACATCTCTTTCAGTAAACTCTATTAAGAGGTATATTGGAGAGAAATATTTACATTCTCTCTCTCTCTCTCTCTCTCTCTGTCTCTCTCTCCTCTTTAGCTTCACTCTCCCTCCATAACTAGCTTCTATATTTTACTTTTTTGGGTGAAGAATTTAAATTATACAGAAAAGTTAAATAATAGTACAATGAATTCAACTACTCTTCATCTAGATATGCCAATTTTGTCCCACCTACATTATCTCACTATATATATGTATGTATATATATGTGTGTGTGTGTGTGTGTATGTATAAATATTCTAAGCCGTGTGTAAGTCTGCTCCAGAAATATATTTCATCACTAAATAGCTCAGCTTGCATCTCCTGAGTATAAGGATATGCTCCTACATAGATACAATATTATTACTCCCTCAAAAAAGTTCACAATAATTTCATAATATCATTTACTGTGAAGTCCATAATTAAAGTTCTGTTATTGTCAAAAACAGGACTTTTATAGCTTTTAAAAATTTATTTATTTTATTTATTTATTTTTGACTGTGTTGGGTCTTCGTTGCTGCACACTGGCTTTCTCTGGTTGTGGTGAGCGGGGGCTACTCTTGGTTGCAGTGCATGGACTTCTCACTGCGGTGGCTTCTCTTGTTGTGGAGCATGGGCTCTAGGTTCATGGGCTTCAGTTGTTGTGGCATGTGGGCTCCATAGTTGTGGCTCACAGCCTCTAGAGCACAGGTTCAGTAGTTGTGACAAAGGGCTTCATTGCTCTGTGGCATGTGGGATCTTCCTGGACCAGGGCTCGAACCCCTGTACCCTGCATTGGCAGGCAGATTCTTAACCACTGAGCCACGAGGGAAGCCCCTATTTTGTTTTAAATCAGAATCCAATCAAGATTCATGAATTGCATTTAATCATTATATGTTTAGTCTTTTTGGAACTAGCATCGTCTTCCAGCCTTTTACTGCTTTTCATAACACTAACTTTTTGTGTAGTCTGGACCAGTGTTTTTGCAGACTGTCCCACATTCTGAATTTGTCTGATTATTCTCATAATTACATTCCCACTGAATAGTTTTCAAAGAACACTACATATGTGATATTGTGTTGAACATTTACAAATTTAAAAATTCTAGTTCCACACTACTGATTGGTTGAGTATAAAAGTTGAGGCTGAAGATTATTTTCAATCAAAATTTTGAGGGCTTTGATTCAATGTTTTCTATCATTACATACATGTGGTCTTGAGAATTCCTGCTACTTGTATGTGACCTAGTTTTGTTTTGTCTCATTTTATTTTTTCCGTTTCTAGATGTTTTTATATTTTTCCCTGATGTTTTGAAATTTCCCAATGTTGTGCCCATGTGTGTGCATTTCCTTTTATTCCTTGTGCTGGGTACTTAATAAGCTCTCTCCATCTGGAAGCTTATACTCTCCAGTTCTGGGAAGTGCTTCATTTTTCTTCTCACTCTCTAGAACTCTCACTAGTGAGATGTTGGATCTTCTGGATTGGCGCATTAATTTTATCTTTATGTCCTATGTGATATCTCTTATTTTTTATTTTACTAATGAGAGAATTCTATAAATTCATCTTCCAACTATTCTATAAAATATCCACACATACGTTCTAATAACTATTAGGGTGTGGAGAGGAGATTTCCTTGTATCAGCATCCTATCCTCATCCCAAGGTCTCATCTCCTCTCAGGTAGAATAAGAGTTAACAATGCAGTTAGAATTCTCAGTGCTGCAACTGGCAGTGCCTGTTCCCAGCTCTCTATCCTGGGCATCCACCTGGGTCTGTAACTGGGGAATTAATGATATTTGCCACACGTGTCTCTTTTCTAACACCCAGGCTATTGTTCTTCTGCCAAGTTTGGAAAAATTTAGCTTCATTCATCTCCACGTCCTACTCAGGACTCAAGAGCTCTAACTTCCAACAGGAAGCAAGCAAGTTTTGTTTTGTCTTGTTCCTTTTTTTTTTTTTTTTTTTTTTTGCAGTGTTTGTGTTCTATAGCAAAGGGATAGAATAGCCATGAGTGGCAGGTGCAGATCTTTGAGACCTTCAGCCTCTTGAATTCCCTTCCTTTCTCCTATTTCTATCTGTTAAAATGCTACTGATTTCTAAAGGCCATTTACATTACATGATTTCAGGAAGATTTTCCTGCTTCTACCAAGCATAAGGTAACCCTCTGCCCTCTGAATTTAGTAGCCTGTTGTTTTCTTCTCACTGCTACCCACAATGTCTAAACATATACCATATTTATTTTTCTATAATTTTCTCTTTTTAAATGTATGCTCCTGAAAAGCAAGTTAGTCCCTTTTTGGTGCCTTGTGATGCTTAGCATAGTGTATTCCATAGAGTATTCATTCAATAAATATGTATTGAATTGTTAAATTAGTACAAAGGAGACTATTCTCATCCAGTGTAGATATGGATTGACTCAAATCAATCACCACTAAAAGGGGAATATTACAAATGATGGGTAGAGAGTAGTATTATATCTATTTATGAAGAATAGTTTTACCATTTGGCCTGTGGAAGAGTATTACATTTTCTTTCCTCATTTACACTTTCACTTTTTAAAATATTAACACAGAAAATCCACAGAATAGATGGAAATCTTTCCTGACAACCCACAATTTCCTAAAGCATATAGTGAAGTTGTCCATAAATACTTGTACTTTTGTAAAAGAGAAGGTAAATGTGGATACTTATACTTAATCTATTATTGTTTTCTACAATTTGGTGTAAATATTTATGTGGTTTTCTTAGGACAGGTAAAAATATAGATCATGCTGGTGATGTTCTAAGGTAAATCACTAAAATAGATATGCTTCCAAAAGGACCAGTCAGTATCTGCAAGAGATTCAAATTAAATAAGGGTATTCAACTAAAATATCAAAGCATAAAAGATCAAAAATTCTAAAAATTTTTCCCACTTTTGCTCCATTGTTTCTGCTGTTTCTTTTGAAGAAATTACTGGGGTATTATGTCCCAGCCTATTAACACATTTGTACTAATAAAAAGACTATTTTAGAAGTTACTTATTCTATCACAGTCTCAAAGTAGAATTTCCTAAAGAATAAAGGGTACATCTGATGTCCCAGTGAAGGAAAAACCTCCCTCTACAACTAAAAGTTTTAACTCTATTTCCTTCTAGCTGAAGACAGATGATTTGGCATCTCTCACAAAAAAGAAAATGCTCAAGGAGATAAGATTCATTTCTTTTGGAGACATGAAGAATATCCCTATTACCTAGAATTTCTTCATATTTATGAAGTTTTAAATTCTTTAGTTTTCTATATTTGAGCCAAATAAAAGCAGATCCTCATCGGATTTTTTAGGAAACACAATCTTGGCTATTTTCCAGATCTTCACCAGGTCCTGTGCAATTTATATAAGGTACAATATAAAATGTAGACCTGACATGAAGGCGTGAGAAATAATGAAAGAAGAGGACAAGTTCTCTGCAGTGTCCTGTGAATTTTAGATCACTTTATACATCTGAGTATTGGGCACAGCAACATACAGGATACATGCGTATTACTATAAACACATGTTTTACAAATCCAGCCCTTTTCAAAGCTACTTTGGAAAATGTATTTCTTGGCACAAATATGCCTACTAGTTTTTTTAATTTAAGGAGGTCATTTTGATCTAAACATCCCTTCCTGAACTATAATTTCTGCACAAATTTTGGGTTTTCAAAAGGAAATAATATTGGCTCTACAATAAGCTTAAAATAATAGTAATTCAGCAGACTTTATAAATATTAACCACTGAATTACCTATTATTCCTAGCAATAGAGACAAAAGAAGAATAAGACATAATTCCTGTCTTTTAGACATTCTCAACCAGTGATGTTTGAAAAAATTGTATGCACGTGTATGTATGTGTGTGTGCATGTATAATGTTATTATAAATTTTAGTGACATAAAGCGCAGTATTTACAAATAAAAACAAATACATTTAATTTATATTTAAAATTTATATTTCATTTACATTAAAAATAAAATTTATGGCACTCAATTTAAAGATAAAATATAGAATTTATTGTAACTTCTGTACACATATAACTTCAGTGTGACTTGCTGTTTCTTGAAAAATTCACTATCAATTTTTATAATTCTGTTGTTACAATAACACCACTATAAATCACAGCACAGATAAGATAAATACTTGATTACTCTTTGATTCATCAGAGACAGCCCTGTATTGATGAACATGTAGAAATCTGACATTAATGTCACTTGAAATTTTCATTTATGTTGACAAGCAAAATGAAAAGGAAGCCTCAAATATGCATGTCAGAACTTTACTCATTTGTCATTTTTGTGAGCAACTTTGTTCTGAATTGGACAATGTTTTTTACACACTAGAAGGATATTTCCTCAATTTCGTGTTCTGGTCACAATATAAGGGCTACAGACATAACAGACTTTTAAGTTAAATCTGCTTTATTAACATTTTCTCCATCATTTTCTTGTCTACATAATCACAGTAACAAAAAATCAAGTCCTGGTTTTTAGCATTTGCCAGTATCTGTGGTATAAATATTCTTTCTATGGCTGATTTCAAGATAGCAATACGATATCCTTAAAAACAAATTTGGGAAGAGGTAAACAGTAGCACACCATATATTATTTCTGCCATACAGAACAACAGACATAACCTTAAGCATAGAGTGTAATGAAACAATTAGATAATAATGAGCTTTTAAATATTAACCCTTTGTCTTTAATATAATTTATTTAATTTTAAGTTTATGAAATTTAATTTTTAATAATGGCTGTGTTTAACAACCAATTCATGAAATTCCTGGAAATTTTACAAGAGATCTTGTGAGCCAGCACAAGTCAGCTCTAGCACAGCGCTGCTCTCAGCTTACTAGAGGAGATCAACTGGTATATATAAAAAAAATTGAAATAGAAGTGGAAAGTGCTTCAATAGATTATATAATAGGGGCTATGACATCACATTGGAAGGAATGCATAAATCTGTCTGGAGATTTTAGGTGGAAATTCTCAGGGAAGGCCTTATTTGAGATGGTTATTTGTGGATAAATATATTTTCTAGAGGGACAAGTGGGTAGTGTCAGAGCATTCCAATTTCCAAGTGTGAATGCATGGCAACATGAAAGAAAATACTGTTTGGTGAACCACTAGCAGTTGGATCTAACTAAAACACAAATGCCTAAGAAATGGTAGGCAGTTGGGCTAAAGAAGTAGGTAGGAGTCAGGTCTGAAGTGCTTCCTATGACACAGCAAGGATTTTACTTTTATCCTATAGGGAAGAAAGCCATGGAAAGATTTCAAGCAGTGGAATGACAATACATAGATCTATCTGCATTTTGTTACATTCATTTGACTCTTTAAAAAATTCCAAGTCTTTTGGGACTAGGCTCCATTTTTCCCATTTTCTTGACTAAGTTAATCATAGTTACTATAAAACCCCTGGATGATAACTCCAATGTCTGAATCACTTGTGTCTTTATTTTTCCTCTTGGTTTCCTCATGCCTTATAATTTTATTTACTGAATTCTTGATATTGTCTATAGAAATTTGTGAAGGGTTTTGCCTGATAATATTTTCTTCCAAAGAGGATTAAGTGTTCCCCTGGCAGGCAGTTAGGATAGCAGCAGATAACCTTGATGCCATGAAGAGATGGTTTTAGGCAATTGTATAGAGAAGTTGGAAGCTTAGGCAGTCTGGGCTAGAGATATAGCTCTGGAAGTGATCAACATAAAGATGACAGTTGAAATTACAACCGCTGTTCAGGGTGTCTACTGAGAGGAGAAATTTAGGCTACACCATGCCCTACATGAAGCCAGTGTTACGAGAGCCCCCCTTCCCATGTTTAATTGTCCTTTATCTCACTAGGAAATAAAGGCACAAGCTGTTATAAATATAATCCTGTTTTCTTCAAGAAGATCCCACTTTAGAAAGAAAATCAATCTTGAATTTATAAAAAGATATGATATTTCTCTAAAGGCCTGTTGTAAAATCCCCATGCCAGTGTATGTTTTGGACATTAACCTGTAAGGATCTCTGGCTGTTCCTGGGTATACATTACCACCTCACAGATACCAAATCAAAAATTCTTCCAAAAATGGAAAAATAAACAGAATATGTATTAAATTTCCTCTAGATACAGAGTTTTTCTAATCAACATGCATTTAGGAAGTTTTTGAAGATTTTCTGTAACTAAGAGAATCATCATACAAAATAGTTCAGAACATTTCTTAGCATATATTCTGGAAAATGCACGTTTCCAAAATATTATGTTACTGAGAGTTTGGCTAACTGCTATTGTACTGGATTTACCTATGTTAAAAGTTAAGTTGGATCATATAAAATTGCCATTTTTGTAGATACAAAAAATATGTATTTGAACTGTAGTTAAACCTAATACTAACACTAGAAACTATAAAACTGACATGTTTTTGTCAACTAAAGAGAAGCAAAAATATCTTGTGATGCTAATAAGTTATTGTGGCTTTCAGAAGAAAATCTTTTTTGAAATTTAAATAATATGAAATGTCATCCTGACTCTGCTTTGTGCCCACAGTTTCTTCAAAGACTTTTCAATTTAATAGGCCTTGGTGACAGGTTTAGAATTTGGTCATTATTTTCATTTGGGGTTTTATTTCTGTAAAAGGTCAGCAGGTATTAAAAGAAAATAAATGAAAATAATGCAGAATTTTCTAATAAAATTGAGAATTCAGCGGATATTAAAAGAAAATAAATGAAAATAATGTGAAATTTTCTAATACAATTGAGAGAAAAAGAAAATAAAGTCGAACATGCAATCAAAAACCATAAAGTATTCCAGAATTAAGTAATTTAATTATGAGGGTCAAGATCATAAATTTGTCACCAAACTCTAAAATTCTAGGCACAGAAGAAATTTGCAAATGCTGCCCTTTAATGTTATTGAATACAATTAACAGGTCATATAAGAACTTGACATTTAACTTTCTTTATGAAGTGTGGTTAATTCTTATAAGCATATGTTCCTTTCTGGATGAGTTAAACCATAAAATGCATAGCATGTCCACTTCATATATATTTCTTGTTACTACAAAAGCACTTCATGGTAATAATTCAAATTAAAAAAACATATCATGAAATATTAAAATAAAATCTGTACATGAAATGCCAATATTTTAATAGTCAATATTCTCTTAGCATGTAAATGATCAGTGTTTATGACACGTATCTGATTGATCATGGATTTTTATACTTTCTCATGTTTCTTTTCTTAAAGGTTTAATTTTTATGTGAATATCTCCCTACCTTTTTATCATACATTCTCTGCTTGATATATGGATGAGTTTCTTGTAAAATAGAATGATTTTAATAGTATCTCCCATCTCTTTTTTCCACTAAAAGAATAGCTTCCTATTATGGATTGCTGTCTTGTGTGGAACAGTGTGGCAATGGATAAACCGCCCCCCCACCCCCAGTTTTTGTTACTGATGCAGCTTGCTCACTCTCTGTGGGAAATCATTATCTGTTCAAAACCATCCTAAGCCTGAATGTGTCCACACAGAGAATGGGGAAACACTAAAACTAATAGTCTAGCTTTACAATGTGGCAATACTTAATTTTCTGAAAGTTTTATATGGAAAACAATAAATAAGTCTCTAATAAATGGGGAATGTATTCTATTATAGCTTCATCTGCTATGAGGTTGCAGATATGTGTTTTATATTGCTATTTTAGGCTACAAGAAACCAAAGCATGAAAAGTCGTTAACATCATCATAGCTATCTCATTCAACCTGTGCATGGCAGGGATAAATTAGAAAAACAAAACAAACAAAACAAAACACAATAAAAAAGAATCCAATAATTCAACTTCCCATAATGACTCCTGCCACACTTCTTGGTAATATTATTTTGTTGCTGAAACAGGGATTTTATAGTTTGTGCAAGACTATGATGGCATGATGTATCTATTTAATATTTTTCAATATTTCTTTCCCAAAGTATCTTTACTGGCACTTTTCAGTTAGAAGGCAATTTAAGAATCCATCATTTTACATTCATAAATACAACAATTTTGGCATTTTGTTTTACATAATTATCATTTTCTAATAAATTATGCATCAGGCAAATGTATATCAAAATGAAATAATAATTTCATATAAACCAGTTGAGTGATCTTCATTCTTACAATGGCTTTTTCCCTGTTATATGGTACCATATCTAACAAAAATTCCTTTATTATCCTGAGAGGAAGACATTTCTGATCTCTTTGCAATTTCTGTGATTAGAAAATACTAAGATATGACAATGCCCTTTATTCATCTTTAACCTTTTGACTTACAAATGAAAAACATGAGTTGTCTTTTAAAACTTGGTCCTGCACTGAGTCATGACAGCATTACCAATTTTATTTTTCTGGAATGTTTCGTTTCCGTAGTGCTTAGTTTCATGGAGAAAATGTAAGTATTCAAGTTAACTATGTCATTAATAATTGTTTAATTCAAGTTAACATTGTTTGAATAGGAAGGGGGGTCTCATTGCTAAATTAGGTTTAGTTTTGATTTTTAATCTTCTTTTGAAACTATTCTCTCCTACTCTAGTCAGGGCCTGCTTTATTTGTTTGTTTGTTTCCACATAGCTCAGGTTCTCCCGTGGGACTGGTGACTCAGGGCTTCCTCCAAAACCAGCAGCCCTGGAGGCAGGCAGTATGAGCAGGGAGGGACCCTTCATCTCTACTGCAACCACACAAGCTATAGTTTATGTTTACATGAGATTTATTTGAAAAATTTAGTCTAAAAATGTTACAAATGTGTTGGTGTACAGCATTCTGCATTATTAAACAATTTTACGTGTTCTATTATTAAAACTACCAAATGTAAGCTATTGAGGCCAGAAATATCAGTTTGCCATTTAAAACCCCAAATTTCCATCAAAGGATAATTCAAATTGCCATATTATTCTATTAACTATTCATTTTCTCTGTGGTGATTCATTTCTTTCCAAATTTAATATTGTGTTGGCTTATAATGTTATAGCTCCTATTGTATTTCCTACATGGAGGCTTCATACATACTAGGGCCGTGCAGTCCAATAGATCTTTCTGTGATGATGGAAGTTTCCGTGTTCTGTGCTGTCACTGGTCAGACGTGGCTTTTGAGCACTTAAATGTGGTTAGGGTAACTGAGGAACTGAATTTTTAATTTAATTTAATTGATTTAAATTTAAATTTAAGTAGCCACATGTAGCTGTTGGCTACATGGATGCTGAAGCACTTGTGAATAAACATATTTGAAATACTCAGCTGTCCAGAGATTTTTTACATGTCTTTTTTTTCAGTTTGAGACAGGCTGGGACCTGGGACACTTTGCACGTGGACAAACCTCTCCTCAAGCAACAAAATACAAAGAAACTGTATGGGACTAAAAATAACTGCATGCATGTGCAGTTGGGGCAAATTATGGACAAAAAGATACAAAAAGACTAAAAATAGTCAACTGCCACTTCTGAAGATCCAGGAGAAAAAAAAGGGTGTTGGGAGCAAAAGCAGGGTACTACACATGCCCTCTGCACACAACACCACCTAAGGGGTGGGCAAACCACCTAAGCCACCTCTCCAGCCCAACCCCTGGACACACCCCTACCCTCACCCCATATAAGGAACAAGCTCACTGCCCCGCCCAGAGAGTGAACAATCAAGTGAACCTGTTGTTTGTTCTCGCTTCCCCCTTCTGCAGGAGGGTTCCCAATAAAGCCTTGCCTGAATTTCTTGTCTGGCTTCTAGCCAATTTCTGTTGACTGGGGAAGGCCAACAACCCTGGTTGGTATCAGATTTATGGCACCCAATGTGAGGCAGTTGTCCCCTTCTTGGGAGAGGATCTGGGTACCTCCAGGACCACCAAATAAAGCTTCCCCATGGGTGACAAGTGGCCACCTGAACCTCTTGTTTCAGTGTCACTGGATTTGGTAAGTCTGCCTTCCTGGCCCCTGGGGACCTCAGTACCCTCATTCAGACTACACTTTCCCCTCCCCCTTGTCTTTTCCCTCTCCTGAAATCTCTCCACTTCTCCTCTCTCTGTCCTCTTCTCTCTCTGTCCTCTCTTACCTCTGTCCCCCGCTTCTGAGAGACTGGATATTGGCAGCTACAGCCTCACTCCTCTCAGCTTGTGAGACCATGCTCCCTCTGGCCGGCAATGGCTCCCCTTGATGGTTACAGAGGTGGGAGAGGTGTGCCTCACACCGTGCAGACCCTGGTCCAGCAGCCTCTCCCTGACAGGAGATTTATGAGAGTGATAGGGGGTTAAACCTCATATCATGAACTGGCTGGATGTCCTATCATCCCAGTATTCTCACCTGTATTTTCCTGCTGTCTCTTTCCCTTTTTCAGTCTTTTCTGTCCCTCCTCCGCTTCCCCCTCCCTGGATCCTTATACCTGAAGTCTCTGCCAAAATTGTGGGCATGGTGGAGCATTTAAACCTTGAAATACAAATGCAGTGCACTTTCCCTGAGATTCCATGCTTGGCTTACTTGGTGGGATTTTAAAAAACAAAAAAGAAAAGAAAGGAGCTTGCATTTTTCCCTCCTCTGCTTTTGCAGTGTAACTATTCTTTCTGCCTGAGCTCTAAGGTCTTGCATCTGTCTCTTCTGCTTTGTAGTGTAACTATTCTGCCTGGGCTCTCAGGAACTACCTGATTCATCTGTAGTCTCCCAGACCAAGGGAAAAAATGGGCCATTTTAAATTCAAGTGGGAAACTATGAGGTCTCTGGTTCTGTCTTTATGGAAAATTAACTTGTAAATGATCTGTATTTAATTGGTTTAAGGAAATGGAGTGCTTATACACATTCTCAGAAATATAAAGGAGGCTCACCAGAATACATTTTGGGTTAATGTGATCTGGGAAATATTCAATATCTAATTAATCTCTGGTATTAGACATAGCTTAAGCTTGTGGGTTTAATTAATGCAAATCTGTCTTTAGAGTCATCAACATTAAGTATAATACTTTTATTGTACCTATGGTTACTGAAAGTCAATAAGTGCATATTGTTTCAGTTATAAAATCTGTTAATATGGAAAATAACCTGATATGATTAAACTTTTAAGTAAATGTTACTGAGATAAGAGCGTTTTGGTAAACTCTATAGGAATAATTATGTTTTGGAAACGTCCATTTAAATAGTCCCTCCAAACTTTGTAACTTAAAACTAAATTAAGTTAAATGATAGGAATTCATTGAATATCCAGGCCATTTCAAATAAGATAAAATATTGGGAACATTAATTGTTAAACAGGTCTAAATTTACCTACTTTTGTCTTCTTGTGAGAGAGAAACTAAAGTTGTTTGGTGTCACCTTGAGATGTTCTCTACCAATTTATAGAATGCTAATGTAAATGACAGTTCATAGTGGCTTAAGGAAAGTAGGATGTGTGTTTTCAGAAAGAAATGTATGAGTAATGGAAATACATTTTGTTAATGGAAAAAGGGTGAGTTTGTTCCAAAGCTGGTTATTTCTGAATGGAAAGAATAAGGGACTTTCTGGCTACAGAAATTTGCAGGTTTGTGGAAGAGGAACATTGAGAAAAGAATTTTGTATGTGGTCAGGACTTTCTAAGGTGGGATTAAATTTAATTAGGTAAATGGATTTTATTATGAGTAGGCTGATGCAGGACTGGATTTGGTTTCTCTCTCTCAAAAGAGAACAAAGTTTTCCTGGAATGCTGTTTTTGATAACAGATTGTATGAGTTTCTGTGCCTTTAAATGATCTGTATTTACTTTTGAAATCTTTTTTTTTTCACCTTAGTCTAGGAATAATGGTTTCACAGCCACCTATGATTCTAACTGACCAAGTGTTTGTAAAGCTTTTTGAAATTTTTGACAGACATCCCAAGTATCAAATTCTAATTAAAGTTCTTTTGAGCCCCCCACCAGCTAACTTTGGGGTGCTTCAAAGGGCCCTTGGAGAATCCTAAAGAGAGGTCCTAAACTAATTGGGTTCATTTTGTATGTTAAATTACATGGGAAACATTGTCCAAACGCACTGTTCCTTGTGTCAGATGGAATCATCAGGCTCTCCCCAATTTTTATCACAGCTGCCAAACAAATAGGAGATAGGGTTTTGGGTTCTTCTGCTGTCTAGTCTCTCACCTTACTCTATGCACAAAAAATCCCCTGTGGGAATACTCCTACCTCTAGGCCCTCAGGTCCTGACCCCTGTGGCATTTTCCATTGCGCCCAACTCCAATTCCTCCAGGAGTTCCTTTTTGCACCTCTAGGACCCCCTTCACTCTAGGCCTTGGCAGCCCATACCTCCTTACAGACTACCTATTGGGCTGGCCACTTCCAAGCAGCCCACATCCTTTAATAAGGCTTCACAGATGCTCAATCTCGAGGAATACACCCTGACATAGGAAAAATTGTTATAGGACATAAGCATTATGGACGCCAGATCTCCATCAAAGAGAGTCCTGTCAATGCACTGGCACTGGTTCAAACATACCCTATCGGGGCCCCCTTGTGCGAGGGACTGGGTTAACCAGAGATGTCTGGTTAGGCTATGGGAGAATAGAGGGCCCTCAAAATCCCATTAGGTAAGATGAGAATTTGGAGGACACTCTAATCCCCTTCTGACAAAAGCCTCCTAATAAATGTCTCTGAGATTACAGACTTCATTTCTAGGAGTGCTCTTGGTTGCAGGTTACTCAACATAGGAGGATCCCCTTCTAAGCCAGAAGAAACACCTCTGGAATATATTCTTAAAAATTGGAAATTTAAAGAAATAGAAGGGCTGGAAAGGGAAAATTTTTAACTCTACTAACACTGCCTGGCCTTTATATAAGTTGGGGGATAGAGAAAAATGGTCTGAAAATGGGTCTCTAAATTGCAGTACCATCTTGCAATTAGATCTTTACTCTCATAAGATGGGAAAATGGACTGAAGTTCCCTATATTCAAGCCTTCACAGTCCTTTACCAAAACCCCACTCTATGAGGCTCCTTAATCAAAAGCCAGGGTAATCAGAAAACACTCCCAACATTTTAGATGATCTCCTTCTAATCTTCCCCAATTTTCAGGGAGGGGGGAAATCAAGTTTCCCCTGCTTCTCTAGAGCCACCTGATTCTCCAGAGCCACCTACTTACCTGGAGGCACCTACTTCTTCAGATCCCTCTGACCAATCTCAAACTCCACCTCCCTATGTCCGTTTATACCCTCCATTACCCTAGAAGGGAGAGACAGGTCTCTCCAGGGTAACTCATAGTGGAACTTCCTATCACCCAGGATCAGGAAAAATAGACCCTAGTAGGGAAGTGGCAAATGGTGAAGGGACAATTAGAGTACATGTGCCCTTCTCTTTAACTGATTTAGCCCAAAGCAGAAGAGACTGGGCCAATTTTCTGAAGACTGTAGTATGTTTGCTGAAGGGTTTCAGGCCCTAACTCAGGCCTTTGATTTAACTTGGAAGGATGTCCAAATAGTCCTGTCTACTTGCTGTAACCCTGAGGAGAAACAGATTTGGGGCAGCAGCCCAGGGGCACAGTAGCCAGCTTGCCAATCTCAACATTTTTTTAAGGGTGGAGACGCAGTCCCAAATCAGGAGCCCTGTTGTAATTATAATTCCCAGGATGGAACAGAGGGCAGGAAGCACATGATCCAATGTGTATTAGAAGGGATGAGAAAGTGTATCAAAAAGCCAAAGGGTAAAGGAGTGACCCAAGAAGAAAAAGAAAATCCAGCCCTCTTTCAGGGATGGCTTGTGCAGGTTTTTGAAAATTTACTAACATTGAACCATCCACTCCCTAGGGTCAATCACTGCTGGGAAAACATTTTATCAGCCAGTCTACCCCTGATATTAGGTGGAAACTCTAAAAGTTACAATTAGGCTCACAAACACCAATGCCCCAACTTCTAGAGGTGGCCTTTGGGGTATTTAATAATCGAGATCTAGCTGAGGAGGAAGAGAGAACCTGACATGAAAACAAGCAGGCCAGGGCTCAAGCTAAACTTATGGCCACAGATGTCAGCCATGCCTTGAAACCTCAGGACAACCCAAGGGGGCCAAGGAAGTTTAACCATCTGCCTGGAGGTAAAGCCAGCAAGGGGGGATGCTTCAAATGTAAGTCAACTTGCCACTGGGCCCAAAAGTGCCAAAAAGAGCTCTCTGGCTCATGCCCAGTCTGCAAACAAACCAGTCATTGGAAGTGGGAATGCCCTCCATCCTGAAGGAGAAGGGGGGCTCCCAATTCCGAGATGGCCATGTTGGGTGACTGATGTGGCTAGGGGATTCTGGTGGCTTCCCTCCATGAGATGTCTATCTCCATCAAGGAGCCCTGCATAGTCCTCGATGTGGCAGGTAAGAAAACCATTTTTTTAATTGATATGGGAGCCACTTACTCTTTCCTGGTCTCTCATGCTGGGCCTCTTTTCTCCAAAAGCTGTACTGTGACTGATGTCAACAGAAAGCCTCGCACCCATTTCCTCACTGGGCCTCTCACTTGCCAATTTGAACAGCGTTTGATCTCACATGGCTTTTTGGACGTGCCTGAGTGTCCTACCCCACTACTGGGGAGAGACCTTATGGGCTCCCTTGGAACCACATTACAATTAGGAGGCCCCAAGCAGTCCTTTTTCTTGACTCTGACCAAGACAAATCAGCTGGAAGAACAAGGGTCTATTCCCAAACATATTCTACACACAGTAAACCCAGCAGTTTGGGACAAAGGAATCCCTGGGAAGGCTATAAATGCCTAACCTGTAAAAATTAGCCTTAAGCCAGAAGTCACTTATCCTAACAAGAGACAGTACCCCATAAAGTTGGAAGCAAAAAAAGTTTGCAACCTCTCATAGATAAATTCTTAAAACATGGCCTCTTAGTGCCCTGTCAGTCTCCATGCAATAACCCCTATTCTGCCGGTTGTTAAGCCAAATTGGACATATCGAATGGTACAAGACCTTAAATCAGTAAATGATGCAGTGGTCCCTATACATACTCTTGTGGTCAGTCCTTATAATATATTAGTCCAGATTCTTGGAGATGCCAAATGTTTTACTGTGCTTGACCTCAGGATGCCTTCTTTTGCATCCCAGTTCATCCCTCATCACAGTATCTGTTTGCCTTCGAGTGGACTAACCCCCGCTATGGCCAAATGCAACAATATACCTGTACAGTATTGCCCCCAGGGGTTTTAAGACAGCCCCACTTGTTCGTCCAGGCCCAAGGAAAGAGCTAAGGGAAATACACCTAAAAGAAGGGGCCATTCTACAATATGTAGACATATTAATATGTAGTCCCACCATGGAGGCCTCAGCTCAGAATACCATTGAAGTCCTTAATTTCCTTGGGGCCCAGGGCTACAGCGTCTCCCAGGGGAAAAAAAAAAAAGCACAAATCTCAAAACAACAGATTATATATCTGAGATATATTATAAACCCTGGAAGTAGACAGTTCTCGCCAGATAGAGAACAAGCTATTTTAGGCCTAAGCTCCCAAAAGACAAAATAAAACTTTGTACTTTCTTAGGCATGGCAGGATTTTGCAGAATTTGGATTCCAGGATTCAAACTAATGGCTAAGCTTCTATACAAAGCCACTAAAGGCCCAAATACAGAACAATTACTTTGGACTGGAAAACAAGAAAAGGCTTTTAATAATATCAAACAGGCCCTCACCAGAGCTCCTGCTCTGGGTCTCCCCAATTTAAAAAAAAACCGTTTGTGTTGTACATAGCTGAAGAACAGGGAACAGTTCTGGGGGTCCTTGTTCAAAAGCTAGGAGAAGTTCCTCAGCCTATAGTCTATTTTTCCAAACAACTAGATTCCGTGGCCTGAGGTTGGCCTGGCTGCCTCTGGGCAGTAGCTGCCACTGCTTTATTAGTGGAAGAAGCTAACAAACTTACCTTTAAATAGCTGCTGGAAGTCCAGACCCCTCATCAAGTACAAGGGATTTGGAGATTAAAGGCCACCACTGGTTAACTGGAGGCTGCGTTACTAAGTACTATGCATTACTCCTTGACTGTCCAGAGGTAACCCTCAAAACTTGCCACACCCTCAACCCAGCTATAGTAATGCCCGCAGAAAGCCCAGAACTAACACATTCCTGTCTTGAAACACTTGACCTGGTTTATGTCTGCAGGCCTGATCAAACAGACCAGGCCATAGAAAACACTGAGGAAGAATAGCTTATTGATGGCAAAAGTTTTGTTAAAGATGGAGTCAGGAGGGCAGGGTGTGCTATTGTGAGTGTTCATAGTGTTATGGAAGCAAAACGTTTGTCACCCAACACTTCAGCCTAGAGGGTTGAGCTTACAGCCCTAACTTGAGCCTTAACCTTAGAGAAAGGAAAATTATAAATATATATACAGACTCAAAATATGCCTTCCTTGTTTTACATGTCCATGGAGCTGTCTGGAAAGAAAGAGGACCTTAAAATGCAAAAATTCCCCTTTAAAATATGGGGCTGAGATTTTACATCTCATAGAAGCAGCTCAAAACCCAGAACTAGTAGCAGTCATTCACTGCCATGTGCACCAAAAGGAAAATTCTCAAATTACCCAAGAGAACAACAGGGCAGATGGAGAGGCAAAGAAAGTAGCCCTGATGCACATACCATGTAGAAACCAACATTGACAAAATTCAACAACAAGCCATTTGGCTTCAGCAGACAATTAACCACCAATCCTCGCTAATCAATATGGGCAGGGAAATTGAAAACGGTTCTCTAGTTTGTTCTCTTGGAACCCACAAGGTTTAAAAAACTTTCTGACAGGAGGTTTTCATTTTATTACCCTTTTCTTTTCAGTCATATTTTTTCTAGTACTGCATTGTCTTCCCTACTCTTGTAAACTTGTGACTAAGACTTTTTGGTCCAAGAAGTAGACCTGGGACCAATAGGTCCAGACCTTTCATTCGGAAAATAGAGAAACATATTAAACATTAACCCTGAGATTAACAAAAATATATACCCAAGCAGAATGGCTTCTTGGCAGGAGTAACATCGCCTCCTCTGTCTTGTCAACAGTTAAAGAAGCCCTCCCAAAGTTAACCTGGTTCCTTCCCTTTCTAGGCCCTTTAATGCCTATTGTTTAGTCTTTTTTTTTTTTTGGCTGTGCAGCACAGCTTGTGGGATCTTAGTTCCCCAATCAAGGATCGAACAGGGCTCCCTGCAGTGGAAGCACAGAGTCCTAACCACAGGACTGACAGGGAAGTCCCTTTAATGGCTGTTGCTGTTCTTCTCCTTTCTAGCCATTGTTTTTAATCTTTTTATTGAGTTTGTGTCTTCTAGGCTCCAACAGTTTGAAGTAAGGCTCGTGATGGCTCAAGAAATTCAGCCCATTCCAGCAGAGAGTGGCCCAGGTCCCTACAGGTCCTTGGGACAGTCAGCAAGGTACTTCTACACCTCTGGGGCAGGCTAGGGTCTGTGGCCCCTGTCCAGCAGGAAGAAGTGTCAGAAGAAGAGACCTTCAGCCCCTTACTCCTTTAGAATACGGGTGTAGAGTCTCTCGGGGGGAATGAGACAGGCTGGGACCTGGGACCCTTTGCTGCAGTGCTGCAGTGCTTGCACCTGTACACACCTCTCCTCAAGTAACAAAATACAAAGAAACTGTATGGGACTAAAAATAACTGTGTCCATGTGCAGTTGGGACAAATTCTAGACAAAAGATACAAAGAGACCAAAAAACCCAACTGCCACTTTTAAAGAGCCTGGAGCAAAAGAGGGGGTTGACAGCAAAATCAGGGTACAGCACATGCCCCCTGCACACAACACCACCTAAGGGGTGAGAAAACCACCTAAGCTACCCCTCTGGGCTGACCCCTGAACACATCCCTACCTTCACCCCATATAAGGAACAAGCTCGCCCCCTCAGGGAGCAAGAAAGCAGGGGAACCTATTGTTTGTTGTCACTCCCCCTGATGCAGCAGGGGCCCCAATAAAGACTTGTCTGAATTTCTTGTCTGACCTCTAGTCAATTTCTATTGATTGGGGAAGGCCAAGAACCCTGGTCGGTATCAAGTTCATAACTTAACCATAGATGGAGAAAAAAAAACTATGGACTTAGATTTCATAAATGATGTCATTTTGAGAGCAAAAGGAATATGTATTTTGAATCTGCCATCCACTCCCCCTTTATCTTTGTCCCCTTGTGGAAATTAACTTTGATTTTCTCTTTTGTGATTTTGAGTGATGTTGCTTTCCAATGAATGGGATGGACTGGAAACCTGGAAGGCATTTTCTGTAGACTACTTCCTTGAGAGTATTTGAAAATACAATGAAGAAACCATTAATGTCACAATAAGCTTTAACAGTTCTGAGAAAATTCCAATATGCAAACTTCCAAACAACAGTAATGAACAATTAAATTAGGTAAAATGAAAAATACTTCTTGACTCCGCACTTATCCTTCTTATTATCATTTTAAAGAATCAACAAAGGACCCATATGCCAGAATCTTTGATGATTTAAAAACTGCTATTTTAAAGTAGAATCTTATGTTGTCAGTTCTGCTTTATTGTTTTTTTTTATAAACTAACAAGTGACCTCTGGGCTTTATGCTTAAGGAGGATTTCAACACTCACAAAAATTGATCATGAAGAGTTATTTTAAGAATATACAAGATTGCTGTATGGAAGAAGGTAGAAGACACCAGAAACATTTTATGTGTAATTTTATCCTTTTTTTTTTAAAGAA